>NC_090436.1:804361060-804677398 GCF_031143425.1 Pleurodeles waltl
CACCTGGCCTAAAATTCTCACAAACTTCACAATTCACCTGCGATAAGCATAAGCTGTACAAGCGCAAATCCTACTTCACTCATACCATCACTAGAACGCCGAGAACATACCCAACTCACTTCTGCAAGCTCCGGGGTACCGGGAAAGTAATCATCTCTCCAATTTGCATCATTTCAAAAACAATTCTAAAACAATGGACCCTCGTCCTAGGGCTCCCAAAGGGCTGTAACCATCCTCTGCTACCAGAACTGATAACGCGTCCCGCCCTAGGTAATTTACTTAATCTGGGACTCATTTTAGGCCAATGAACCTTTTGACCCTGATTGGAGACACCTTAAGACGAGATCCTTGTCCAGCATGTCAATCAATAGATCAATAGTCTCATCAATATTCCCAACAGCAAATCAATCAAATTAGTTAATCACATCAATATGAATTAGAAACGCAATATTAACTTTCAGCCATGAATAACCACACAAATTTAGTACGTTTTTTGATATTTATTCCCTATTGGTTACACTCTACTAGCAAGTTTATTAGTCTCAACACCAGAAAACACATCAACAGTGTTATAATGTGGCAACTCAAATAAGATTTGAGCAAAGCGAAGATTGTAAACATGAAAACAAAACACGGCGTCAACATGTATCTATTTAGCAGAGCATCATTAGCACATCTATGCAACACAGCAAAGATTCAGTCATTTTTTTGTCTGTTTGCACCCAATATTAGTGAACTCCTTAACTAACCTCGAGCTAGCATCAGCATGTTGGGCTTCATGCAAAACAATTTAGTAACACAAATTTGGAAAATGCCTGACTATGGTCTCTGTCAAAAGCAGTTGGTACCTAGAAAGGAAAGGCAAGCAGACATTTACAATTTAATTATCATATAGTTACCCTCCGTTATGGGGCAGCATACAGAATCAGTCTTCGTCCTCAGGACAGTAGTTGATTCGCCATCCGCCAGGATAAAACAGCAAAGTCTCAGAAACCAGGGCAGAAAGTTCTTCCCTCTTAAGGAGGAGAAGAAATGGATATCGGGCAAGACAAGGTGAGGATGGTTTGAAGAATCAAAACATCTAAGGTAATAGACGGAATGCCAGAATAACAGCAGGGGTGTCCCTCTAATGGTTGATGTCTCCTTGTGACACGACGTTAAATTGAATTTGCCAGACAAGTCTCTAATGTATTTGGTGCACCACTATCTCTGTCCAATGATTGAGTGGTCACCTTACTAGAATTTTCACCTAAGACAGTTCTCATACAGTTCATTGGCTCCTGTGATTTACGTCTTCATCGGGTGAGATGGCAGGTAGGAAAAGTTACACACACGACTTCAGTCAGTAGCTCCATTGTCTTTACCAGTTCAGGCGACCTTGTACCTGTTGCGAATTACACTGTTGCATTCAACAAGAATGTCTCCTTGAGCAAGTCTGGTCTCATGAGAAAGAATTTACTACGGCTACACACATCTCTAACTTCTGGAAAGGTACAGCTTTATGTCCTTCAGGAAGACAGCACAGTGCACGTTTAGAAAAACACATTTAATATGGGACCAAGCAGCTAGGCCCAGACACTTGCTAACTAAGGCCTAATGATTTATTCAGCAAAACCTTAACACATAACTCTTAATGCTAAAACAGAATCATACATTAGTACATTAATAATTCATTATTAGTCAATTTCAGCAATCATCGTAGATATTGGTGGCCACTCCCCGTGGGCACATTTTAAGTACGTATATTAGAAGCATTTAATGCGTTTTCTATGCAGCTTCTTTACACATTATTTCGCAAGCAGTTCATGTTAATTTTGATTATAAAAGCTACACTCCAACAGTGGTCCCAAACAATACAAATGAGTGCATGAAGCTCTGCCCTGAATAGGGTGACACATCCACTGTTGTGCAGAAGGGATGTTTGATCAAGGTCTTTGGTGGAGCCAGCTGATGATGTAATTCCCTCACTTGTATATAAGACGTGGAAACTGCAATTTTGGAGGGACAGGGATCCCGCTAAGTTATGGCAGGACTAATAAATAAATTCATGAGTTCCTTGTTTTTTTCTATGCCATGGCATGTTTCTTAAAAATGTTAGACTTTGAAAGCTGTGTAGTAGCCAAGAACAGTGGTTCTTAACCTGTGGCCCTGGAACCCCTGAGGGGGGTCCACAAAGTCTACTAAGAGGTTGTACCACTACGTAGAAAATGAAATAATACTATTAGATTAATAAATATTGTTCAATGGGGGTCTCCTTATTTCAGTAATTATTAAGTGGGGGTCCACAGAAGCCAAAAGGTTAAGAACCGCTGGCCTAGAATAAAATGGAGGTGATGTTGATCGGGGCCCCAGCGTAAGGATTCCTTAGAGGTCAGGTGGCGATCTTGGTCTGGAAAGAATATGCATCTCTGCCATTCCAGAAGGACAGTTACAGGTGGAAAACATGGATGCGATGTGTGTGCTTATGGATGTAAAGTGCTTCCGGGTGCCGTTTGCATGCAGCACTTCGATGCAGAAATGTTAATGAACTGAATAATGCATTTCCTTAAACATTAGTATTGTAACCTGGCTACAGACAAATGTTATCTACAGTCGAATTGGTCATGTAAGCACAATTTCTAAGAATATTCCCTATAGCAATGTATAACAGGCAAGTTGTTCAATTGTCTTATTTTGTGAAATGTATGAAATGTCATAAGCTAAACTTAATAATGGCAAGTCAGTATAGGACACTTTCAATGACACCGTTTTTCAAACACGATGTAGCTTTCAAATATATCAGAGAGTTAATGATTGATTTCCTTCGGTGTTTCATTACATATGTCGCATGCCTAAAAATGGTAAGTTATATAATCACTTTAAATGGAATTATATATTAACTTGGCAATAAACCTCATAATACGATGAGAAGAGGACTACAAAATCTGGATGGTGGAAGGATAGGAAAAGACTACACATTCATGCAGAATGTAGAGTTTGTTGTTAGGGAGCTGGTGGCCCAAAGTCTCTTCTGCTTTGCAAGTTCTAATGGAGATTCCCGCAGAATATTTGAGCATTTGCTTAGGTTGCTTTGTTCGTTCTTCATTATATGAAAGGTGTTTTTGCTAATCTCCACCAGAAGGAACACAAGATTTCTTCAATTGTTAGCAAAGTATTTTACAAAATGATTGCCAATTGGGGCCCAGGTTTGTCTAACATCCAATTAGTAAGGTTCAGTATTGTTTTTTAAATAATCAAAAATAAATGCCGAAGTATGCAAGTTGTTACACTGCTTCACACATGTAATTGTGCCAGCTGGTTCATATTGCAGCCTATGTGGGTTTGCACAATTTTCCTTGGTTACACAGTGGAACCTGTATACCCTGCCTAGCACCGGATGTCTTTTATCAATGTCCGTGCAGATTTCTTCTTACCCTAAGGTCTAATTACCTTCAACAAAGCTAACAATTAGAGTCTGAAATTGCAGTTTACCAAGGCAAAGTCTGAGGAGATGAACCAAAGAACTGGGTGGGAACAGGGCAACTGTGACTGAAAGTGAAGGAATATGACTCTCACCCTGCTTTTAATTTGCTGGCAGGACCATGTCTTGTCAAACACATAATATATATTGTTAGACCTGGAATCCTTGGCATGGTTTCCCCTGTCTTTTTTCTTCTACCTCCTGTACTTTTGACTGTGTGCTTGATTTCGTTTTTGCTTTTTTTGGTACTCTGGGCACTTTACCACTGCTGACCAATGCTAAAGTGCAAGTGCTCTCTGTGTAAATTGTGATTATGATTGGTTATCTATGATTGACATATTTGATTTACTAAGAAGTCCCTGGTATAGAGCACCATGTGTGCCCAGGGCCTGTACATCAAATTCTACTAGTAGACCTGCAGCACTAATTGTGCCACCCGCATGAGTAGCCCTATAAACATGTCTCAGAGCTGCCATTGCAATGTTTGTGTGTGCAGTTATAAACTGCCATGTCGAGCTGGCAGGTGTACCCACTTGCCAGGCTCAAACCTTCCCTTTTAGTATATGTCAGCCACCCCTAAGGTAGGCCCAAGACAGCCCAGGAGGAGGGTGCAGTGTATTTAAAAGATAGGACAGGTACTATTGTGTTTTACATGTCCTGATAGTGAAATACTGCCCAATTCGGTATTCACTATTGCTAGGCCTATCTCTTCCATGGTCTAACACAGAGATTGCCTTAAAAGATCTCTTAAGCGTAATTTTCCATTGGGAGCAAATAGAGATATGGAGTTTGGGGTCTTTGAACTCACAATTTAAAAATACATCTTTTAGTGAAAGTGTTTTTTAACTTGGGTGTTTGAAAATGCCACTTTTAGAAAGTGGGCATTTTCCTACTTAACCATTCTGTGCCTCTGGCTGGCTGTGAGATACACATCTGGGTCAGGATGACAGTTGGACTGGTTGTGAATTCACTCCAAACAGTCACGCAAAGGGAGCTGAGGTGTGCCCTGCATATCCTGATGGGTCTTCTTGGGCTAGAGTGGTGGGAGGAGCTGACATTTGCACCTGAATAGGGATGTGCCTGTCCTTACACAATGCAGTCTCCACCCCCTAGAGTGTGTCTGGGACCAGGGCAGGAAAGGTAGGGTCTTGTGCACTACAAAGACTTTCTTTTGAAGTTTGGCTACTTCAAAGGCAAAAAATAAGTTTAAGTATTGGACCCAAAATTCCAGACTTTAAGAACACTCCAGGATCAAGAGGAGACTCTGCCAAGGAGAAGAGCTATGAGGAATATTGCCCATTTGCCATGTGTGCTTTGCTGGGTTGGTCTGCAGTTGCTGTATCTTCTTTGGAGAGGACAAAGACTGGACTTCACTGTGTATCCTGCTTGTGAAGTTTCTCCAAGGGCTGCTTTAAGGACCAGTATCTATCGACAGGTGAGAAGCATGCAGATCCGCCTAGACGCTAGGCTTTTTAATGCTGCCTGACAAACTAATTATATACAGGTCAACAACCTTGAGTAATTTATCCTATTGTCTTTATTTTTGACTCACAGAGATGAAGAGTGGTGCCTTCGTTGAAGTGCTAGTGTTGCCTAGAATGTAGCTAAGAAACGTCGTGCTCTTTGAGGAAAACGTTTTGTTGGGACAACTTTAAACATGCAAGCATTCAATAAGAAACATGAAGTGTTAAGTACTAGTCCAATCCTCGGGACTGTATTCAATTGTTGCACATAGCTGTATGCAGCTGCTATTTATCTGAAGGCATCAGAGTGCAACTCTCCATCACTATTTGAGTGTGCGGAAGCAGAGGATTCTACTCCGGGTGAGCTTTCCTGAAATGTCATCACGCACTCATGCGCGAGCCTGCATGTTTGGCATACACAATCACCCAAGTCGTTCTGTTTGGCCTGGCGTATCGTAGCTCTCCTGAGGTGACATCACACACTCCTCTGCCTCCGTGAAGGCATATACATCAGATGCACCCTTTCAGAGTCATTCCGTCTCTGTCTACCGTATCAAGCATATTAGGAGGCATTATTGAGCCTCAGAAACAAGTATTCTTCATTCCGGCAATCCTGAAAAGGGTGATTACTTTAACTATTTTAGTTTGTTTGTTTACAGTATGAACACTGTGTGCGCAAACTAACATTGTGATCTCACTTGCACGTTAGAATTCAACATAAGTGCAGAACAATACTTAAAGCATACTTTTCTCCAGCAACACAAGAAAGAGAGCAACTATCTGTGTGGGGGTACACTGGACTGCTACTGTGAATTTTTCTGCGATTTGCACGCTTAAATAAAAAACAGGACATAAATAAGGTTATATTGTGGCAGCACCACAGTTATTGCAATTGTACACACAAATATGCAGAATATACCTGCACATGCACTTTTTCTACAGGATCCGGGTGATCCATCATAAGGGTACAGTTTATGGTTGAGATCATTCAAAGCATATTTAGCCACAATTCACAGCCAAAAATATAGACCAGTTAGCAAAAAGTGTCTAATGTATTTTTATTTAGAGTTGAGAGTCAGAATGTTTTGAGCACTTACCTGAATACGAACCTACAGCAGAAGAAAATCTTGATGAATTCGACACAGAGGTAGTTCAGTAAGATAAGTACTTCTTCATGACAAAAAATCTAGCAGTGCACAGATATAATTTTTTTACAAGAGTACAAAAGCCTAATGAGAGTATTGATTCATATGTTACAGCATTGAAAGTTCGCGCAACTTAATGTAAATTCCAAAATTTATTTTCACAACTTATACGAGACCAACTAGTAGCAAGATGTTGTTAAAAAAAAAACAGGAGAGATTGGTATCTTGCAAAAATCCTTCATTGGATAAAGCCATAGATATAGCTAACAACATTGAAGGGTCGTGTGAGAATGCAAAATTGTTAGAAGATTCCTTTGCTAAAATCTCAGTTTCTGGAGCGATAGTTGGTAATTCAGTTTATAAGACTCATTTCGAGAACAAAAAAGTTAAAGGAACAAACAGAATGGGTACTTCAACTTTACAGTTACAAAAAGTGAGCTGTCATAGATGTGGTTCAGCTAATCATGTGTCTTCTTTCTAAAACTGCACATCTCATGGCCAACAATGTAAAAGGTGTGGGGAAACTAGACATTTTTCAGAGTGTGTAGAGGGGGTAACACCAACAATGTTTGCTGTGTAATCAGTAAAAAACTAGAGACTAGTGAGAATGGTAGTGGTGAGGCACATCAAGAGTTAGTTTTAGGAGTAAAATGTAAAAATTCAGACAGTAACAATCATGTAGCTGATCCTGTCGTTGAAGTCTTGATAGAAAGAAGGGTACTCAAATAACTAGTAGATACAGGAACCCGCATAACCATTGTGGCGAAAGAGAAATTTAATCAGCAATGGTCTAATAAACCCTTGTCACCACCAGATGTCTTGAAGTTAGCATTTGACAGTAGCAGAGCATACTTATTTGGGTATTTTTGGGCTCCCAACAAGACGCTGGGAGAAGTTATAAAAGGGAGGGTGTATGTTGCACAGAAAGGTATTACTGTTTTAGGATAAGAACATCAGACAGAATTTAATATGTTAATAAGACCTGGCTCTAGTGAATCTGTCACTATTTAGAAACACGAAATCAGAACAGACACTGAGACAGAGAGCTTCTGGGAGAAACATTTTAGCAAAGTATTCCAGGAGAAATTTAACAGCATTAGAGTAAAAAAAGGAGTGCCACCACTGAAGCACAAACTACAGAACATTGCCCTAAGTGTACGAAAAGAATAATCTGAAATGTTGAATAATATGTGTGAACAATTTATAATGGAAAAAGTGGAAGCAGCATTATGGCTATTGCTGATTGTTTTAACTAACATCTGGTGAAATCAGAATGTGTATGGATTTAAGAAATGTCAATAGGGCCATATGGGTGGATAATTGTCTGCTACCAAGGACTGAAGATTTCATTACTAAGATTGGTAATTCTAGCTGGTTCACCAAATTGGATAAGAGGGCAGCATACTATCAAGTGGCATTAGACAATAACTCCAGACATATGACTGCCTTCATCACTCCAGAGGGCATTTTTCAGTTTTGCAGGATGCCTGTTAGCATTGCTTCTGCCACAGCAGTGTTTCAAAGACAGATGTCAACTATGTTTAATGAGTTCCAGCAAGTTGTGGGTTTTCATAACGACATTCTGATGTTTTCGAACAGTGAGGTTGAACATGACCATGTGATGTGTCAAGTTTTGAATGTACTTGAAAACAGGGGTGTTATATTGTGATAAGACAAATTTATGTTTTTTTAAATGGAAATTTAATACCTTGGATACTTTTTTCTCTGAGCAGGGTGTGAAACTCAAGTCCAGTCTAGTCAAAAGTATAGATTGGAAGCAGTTTTGACACAATTGAAAGGAAAACAAGAGTACACTGAGGGTTTTGCATCTAGAGCTCTTCGTCAAGCCGAACAAACATATTCAGCAATTGAGAAAGAGTTGGTAGAGTGTCTATGGAGTGTGAGAAATTTAAGCCTTACTTATGTGAAAGATCATTTGTTTTAACAACAGATCATTGCCCTTTGGTGAATATTTTATCAGGAAAGAAAGTTAAACAGTCAACCGCTAGACTTGCAAGATTATCAACAAAATACTTATACAGTAGAGTATTTACCTGGAGAAAAGAATTTGAGAGCAGATTGTCTATCAAGACTGCTGATTTAAGATTCGGCTGATCTTGAAGGAGATTCTGAAATTGATGAGTGTTTTATAGCCCAAGTTGGGGAAGCTAATATCTGTAGCAAAGAAGAAGATTGGTTAAATGTAGCTGAGGAGAAGCAGATTTTGCAAGAAATATTATAATTAGTGAAATCTGATTGGCCAAAAGAAAATAATTCATCTTATGAATTACAAATCTTCTGCAAGATTTCAGATGAATTGTCAATAGAGGATGGAGATTAATTGATTCCACCATTATGTTTTCGCTAACGTATCATTGAATTAGCACACTTGGGACATTTGGGTGCCACTATTACCAAACCAAAAGTGAGAGGAGGGGTCAGGTGGCCTAAGATGGATAAGGAAATAGAGGATTATTTGAAAAGTTGTGTAAAATGCAAGATGAGGGATAAGGTGTTGATTATTGAGGGCACAATCAAGTCTGTATCATGGTGTCCAAGTAAGGCTTGAAAACGTGTGGGGGTGAATTTTTTGGACCATACTCTACCAAACCACATGAAATATTCTATAGTTATGATTGATCATCTGCCTCATTGGGTTGAAGTGCAGCCAGTCAGTGAGCCCACAACAAGAAGAGCAATAGACTTTTTAAAAAAAATGTTTGCTAGAGAAGGAATTCCAGAACAAATCTTAACTGATAATGGAGTTCAATTCACTTCTCCTGAGATGACCTCATTTTTTTAATAAATGTGCCAAAAAACATATAAGAACACCGTTATGTCACCCCCAAGGCAATGGGGAAGCAGAGCACGTTAGTAGATTTTTGATTGAGTTTGTACAAGCTACGATCAGGAGCAGCATGAATGTTGATGAGGCAGACAAAGAATTAGTTTGGCCATACCGTACTACACCAAACAGTGTCACAAGAAAGACACAATTTGAATTAATGAGGGGAAGAAAGACTGCAACAGAACTTCAACCTTTTTGGATGATTAAAATGTTTTCTAGGGAAAGAAGGTGAGTGAGTGGTGGAAGGAAGCAGAAAGAATGTCTAACCAGATTAATTTGGAAAGGAAACATGTCAGGAAAAAATAAAAGGGGTGCAGGCTGAAAGTAGGAGGCTGGGTGCATGTAAAATATCCTATGTTGGTTGGGAAAGGCTTTTCCACATTTAAAGAGCTAATTCAAGTCTGTGAGCTAAAGAAGAATGCTGTGAGGTTGTCAGATGGTATCGTAGTTGGACTCTTGCTCTAGGCAAGACTGCTGGTTTAAGGATGACAGTACTTATGTTTGTAGGTGACTATGCCAGTCATACAACAAGTCGCAACCTGTGTCCCAACCCTCCCCACTCACAAGCAGCACCTCACCAGAAACCCAAACAGTAAAAGATGATTTGTGGCAGACTTTACGCATGGACTCAAAAGTGTGACATCTCACGGAGTGTTGTGGTTAAACGGAGATTACCCCTTTGTCACATAAACAACATGTCTCAATCAACACAGGCAATGAGGAAGATGCAGTAAGATTTCAATAGGTTTTATTTAGCAAGACTGCATTCTCTCATACGTTGCATGGGCTGCAATGATTAGGACAGTCAACAGTGCAAGAAACAGAATAGTAAAGACAAGAGTCATTAGTACAAAGACCCTCACCATCTTCAATAACATGAAAACACATGAAATGTGAAATATGTCCTAAGACCCTAGCATGATAGGCCCAACCTCTAACCTAAAAGAGAACTAGGTATGTTAAGCCTAAACTGTCAATCCCATGCCCATGAGAAGAGCCCCCAACCCTTGTTACTTTGGAATGGGGTCCCTAGCTCAGACTCCGTAAAGACACGAAGACTGGGTCAGCATCAAGGCGACATGCAGCATTGATAGCAGCGATGGCATCTGGTCGGAATCCCTCTGACTATCTGTCTAAGTGAGGAGTATTTATACAGATCTGCTTGGACCCCTGACGTAAGTCTGTTCCCAAACAATAGATAACAAGGCATGCTTGGAACGGCAATTTACATAAACAATTCCCTTGAGAGCGTGAAGAGAGAAAGTACCTCAAGTCAACACCTACAGTTTGTTTATCTTTGTCGCTTGATATTTGCGCCTTAGCGCGGTGACCCTGATAACACAAACTAAACATGGGCCTAACTAAAAACAAGGCAGCCATCTTAAAAGATTTAAATATATAAATGAGCTAAAACAGAGCAAACTAAGTAAGGTAAAAGTCACTAGGTGACGGGGGCACGAGTCTGCAAGCCAAAGGCTAAGCTAACTCCTGGCTCCCATTAAAACAAACTAGGATTCACTACACCCTCCCCATTGCCGTAACAAGTATGACGCCATAACTTGACGCCACAGAAAGTGAATGAATCCAAATGCTAATAAATGCTCTGGACTAAAAGCTAAAAGCATAAAAATGAGATAAAAATCACATTTAAAAATGTGTTCAAATCAATAGCTAAAAAACATATCAAGAAATCTAATGTCAACCATGACAAGCACAGCAGGCCAAAGTAAGTCCATAAATGTATACTTTGGATTTGGTGTAATAAGCGAATCGTCAAATTGTTTAACAATGGTCATGATCTTGAAGAGCATCTCCAAAGCCATCGAATGGAAAAGAGCTCAAGGCAGAGGCCACATCGTCAGATGTTAGATCCCTCACAGGATGGGCAGATGGATCCACGGAGCAGTAGTGCGTAGTAGTCTCTTGTGCAGGTCCACCTGCAGTAGTGCTATCCTCCATAGTGCAAAGAGCCAACTCGTTCAGCAAGGAAGACTCATAAGTGGCCTCACGAATCAGCCTTAGTCTCAAGGGGCATGACCGTGAATGAACCCTCATCGGGGGCATCAGCAGTTCTTGGTCCACAGGAGGCACTGGAGTAACAGCAAGACACACTGTAAGCAAGTATTGAAGAGGCACCATACGCCGCGAAAGACTGGTTGTATGCACCATAAGAGTGGTCGGAATCACAATGACCAATCATGTTCCAATTCCTCCAGCAAGGAAGCATCAAAGATCTGAACCATGCGTTCATGGCACAGTTGAGCTGGTGGCGGCAGCTCCATTGCTTCGCGTAGCTGGAAAGGCACAACCACTGCGAATCAGAAGAAATAGCAGTAGTATTCCACCAATCGATGCCAAAATTATAGGAAAGCTGCCAAGCACACTCAAAAAGAGTGAATGGATGGCCGATGGGATGACTCCAAAGGCAATCTGGAAGATGGACACGAATCCAGATCCGATAGCCTTAAAGAAGTGGGCAATCCCAGTAGTGCTCGATTCATTGAATAGTCTGGAAACCAGTTCTCCAAATTGCTTGGGGAAGTTGGTATAATAGGGATTGTATTTCGGCTGATGATCTTGCTATCTGGAGAGCATACGTCTTTCTAGCTGATGTCAACGGGACCTGTTTTTGAAACAGTAACGCCTTTAGTCTGCTCAGTTTGTCATCATTTACATTAACAGTATCAATGTGAGGTCCCATTTCTGATACTTTTATCTCCCGTGTGGGGAGGAAACTTGTCCACAACACGCAACGACCTTAGAGACTGAAATTGCATAGGGAATTCCTGGTCGCATACGGCAACACCTTTGGTCACTCAGCACCACATAATTTCCATTCGAAAGTACATGAAATGCTGGTCGAATGAAAGGAACAGGAGTACCCCTCAGAAAACAGGCCAAGTTTGCGACTCCGGCATTGCAAAGGCCATGAAAGGATACCTGCTTGCAGGTCACTGAATTACTAACAGTGGTCTCACATTCGCTTCCACTAAGAAAGACCTCTGTTTCACCATTCAGACATTTATAATCAAAGGGAAACTCCCACTCTTCTTTAATATAGCTATTTCCTAGTTGCTCGTACCTGCCCACAGCAAGATGTTTCAGGCATTTTGAAAAACAAAAAGTGGAAATGGGAAGATTAATAATGCCATGTAGGAGCCATACTGTGGAAGGACTCTCTGCAACTATAAAAGGCAACTTTTCTAATTTCTCCATATGAAGCATGGTGAAACTCGCTTCCCTTTTAGCCATTGTCTGATGTTCCCTGGATAAATTAAAGCGGTGAACAATTCACTTCTGTATAAGTTTTTCCATGCAATTCGGCCATTTTTCAAAGTCTGTAGCGTCCAACCTAGCTGCATGATGGAACGCAGCTGACTTTGCCCATGATATAAAAGGGGCATGTCTGTCTGAATGATATCTATCGCAGACAACACTATGTTTGTCAGTGAATAAATTCTATTGGAGAGAGTGCTCATGCCATTATCGACAACAGCTAAAGCCTTTTCTAAGTTTTTCTTATCTGTTTGCCTTAAACGCACAGCAGCTTCTATCTGAGAAAGCTTCCAGATCTCGTTATACATAGCATGTATGAATCTTTTAGAGAGTGGCTTTCTAGGACCTAGCAAAAAGTCTGGCAAGTCTATATCCTCAGAAAGAGTGTTAAGATGTTCTTTAACTGCGGCTAACGTGTTAGACTGTACCCATTGTTGGCACAGTTTACCCAAACTGTATGTTGTAACTATACCTGTGTGTTAACCCGAGACAAAGCGAGGGTCTGGCCGGCCAATCTTGAAACCCCCTGAGGAATTCAAAAAACATGCCTGACATCCATTGGTGTCTGTTGGCCAAATCAACCACCCGCCGGGACTGGAAAGTGAAGAATTATAGGTACCAGCCTGAATCTTTGCATCTAGCTCTTCCTCTGTGACATTCAGGAAGAATTGCCAATTGTTAAACTTCGCTAGTGTGGGGATAGTGGGTGTGTTCATTTCTTACATTTTTGCTAATCCCAGACAGGACGTCTGTTGAATGGTGTCATTGAAGAAGATAATTTGCACAGGAATCAGGCATGCTCAAAATAAAGCTTGCTTACCCTGTATTTGCCAATCTTGTGTTCCCCATACACTCTTTAAATCAACAGTGTTCTTCCAGTATTCGTAACCTTTAACTGCAAGATGGGAAACAAAGGAATCTGAATAGACCAGCTTTGTATCTGTTAGCAAAACATTCCTAATTTTGGAAGGAGGTAATCTGAAATAATATGACTCAGGATTTTTTGTGTCATACCCAGAAAAATGAATAAACTTATCTGAATAACATTTTGGGCTCCCTACAGGTGGTGTAGAACTGTGTCTAGTTATGTACTGGTCTGTGTCTAGTGGCACAGTGCAGGTAGCAATGTCCTCAGTTATTATAACAGAACATTTCCCATAATTCATTGAATGTCTATATACATAATCACTTTCAAACACTGAATAGTCCTTCATTTCAGTTAACATGAAATCAACTGTCTGGACATCCCAATCATCAGATACAACACCAGGTATAATTACATCTGTCATAGAAATTTTAAATACATATGGAACTTGAATAACCTCAGTAGACTTGTATATATCAAATGGAACATTGTCCCACACAATCCCATCAGGAACTGGCACAGCTGAAATGTTCACAAGGGACAAGTCTCTTTGAACCTTATGTGAGGAATGATATGGAGTTAAGACTTCATCCACAAGCTCAACTGAGGAGCGTTCAGGAAGGTAATGACCATTTATAAGCAAAAAGAAAATAGTCACAAAACCAATCCATTGAAATAATGTAAAATATGTCAAGCAGAACCATAAATAGTTACATGGGTGGATTAAGTAGTTATTTTTAAGCCATAGATTCAGCTTACGTGTCTTTGAAACATTTTCAATCACTGGAGTGGATGAGTCTGAAGAAAAGTCATCAATGTCAATGAAATAACCAGAGGCAGTCTCTGCAAATGCGGAAGCACAAGCATTACTGGTGGATGGATCCACTCCATGTGGAGGCTCATAGTAGACGGTGTCATGAGTCTGTGTTGTGTTGGTGTAAAAAACAGCCAAATCTTGAACAGGTGCTGTCATTGGAGTAGTAACTGGAATCAGCAAGAGTTAATTTTCTGCCCTCCCCAAGGTCGAGGAATTATTTGAAGCATTGTTGGACATTGTTATATAGTCTGAAGTAGTGTTCTTAATTCTACTTTGAAGAGGTATGTCCTGTTGGGTAGTGAAAGGGGATCGGGAACTACCCAGGGGACCTCTGGGTCTACTGTGCAGGATCGGCCACCTGGTGAACTTTGACGTCATCAATGGAAATTAATCTGTTTGCTCTGGAACCAGGCACTGGTGGTAAGATGACAGTTCTGGTACCTTGTACTCCCAGGACTGGGACTGGTGCCCTGTAGGATGGAACAAATTCCTTCTTCACAGCGATTTTCTTGTGAACCAGATCCCCAACTTTAGGAATCCAGCCAGTGGAAGTTGTTGGTAAATCCCTTAGTACTAAGGTGGCAGCACTGGCGGATTATTTATCATCACAAAATTGCTGTAGCTCCTGTAAGACAGTGAGACATTAATTTATGTCAAAAGGTGTGTCTGCTGCCACCAAACCAGGGCCATCAAGATCTGGGACATACATAGGTATCCGAAAGAGACCCTCATGAGGAGTGCGTCCCCCCAAGGACCGTCTTGGCAGATTGTTCAGTGCTCTCTCGACCCCATAGAGGCGATGAGGCCAACTGCGGCCAGAACCTAATACTCTTGCTGTTAAGGACTGCTTTAGATCATGGTTCCCCCTCTCCACGACTGAATTTCCCTCTGGATGGTATGGTGAGGAGTAATGGAGTTCAACACCCAGTGTCCCCATGGTGTCCCTGAATGCCTTAGAGGCAAATGCAGGGCACTGGTCTGAATGGAATACTGCAACTGCATATGTACCGATAAAGATCAGCAAGTTTTTTATAACAGTTCGAGCTTCAGCCGACCGCTGAGACCATACCCACAGGAATCTAGAACAAGAATCTACAGCAACTAAAATGTATTTGTATGCAACATCAGGTTGGACTGGACCACAAAGGCCCAAGTACACACATTGTAGTGGCCTGCTGAACACTAAGAGGGATGTCTGCGGTGGGTGTTTGATATTAGAACCCTTTATTTGCTGGCAAATGTCACAACAAAGGAAGTACTGTTTTCTCTGTCTGTATAGACAGGGCCACCAAAAGCGTTTCTGTAAGAGTGTTACTGTGGCCGAGATACCAGCATGAGCAGAAGTGACACCCTCATGTGCTGCTTTTATTAGATCTAATCTCTGGTCTTCATTGGGGATCGCTCGATCTCCAACCCCAGGAAGTGTTGCATAGGCAACATTCTGTGCACTGATGTGGTTAGAATATTTAGTAGGGTATGCTTTTGGGAGAGACTTGCCCTCAGCCGAAGCTTTCATGGCAGTCAGAATTTCATTATCCAAACTCGTCTGGCAACAAGTCACTGCAACCACAGAAGCCGTTGCTACTGTGGATTTGCTGCTTCATCTGCCAAAGTATTGCCGTTAACGTGCACTCCTACACGTTGGTGGCCCAATGTATGTACTACATGGACACACAGTAGCTTATCCTTGAGATCAGCCACCCTCCCCCACAAAGTTTTGTGTTTTATGGTGTTCCCCTGGGAATATCTAAACCTGTTCACCTTCCAATGATTGAGGAAATCTTTATAGGACTCAATGCAGTAGTATGAGTCACAGACAATTAGAGTCGGCAAGCCTGGCTCTGTGTGTTCTAGCGCTAAAAGAAGGGCTTTCAGTTAAGTCAGCTGAGCTGTGCAGTCCCCTAGTGTCTGAGTGTAGGTATTATGAGGGTGGAAAACTCCACTCACGGCTGCGCAAAGGGCTGAATATTGATGTTTAGTACCTACAGCTGGTTGTGCTGAACTATCAGGATAAATGAAAGTATGGTATCTGTCAAGTGGCAAAATATCTAGAGGAGCTGGGAACTCCTGTTCGTATTGGAGAAATTCTTGTGTCTGAAGTTTTGGATCAAAGATGTAGTCAACATCAGTGTCGGTCAGGGAGGTTGTCCACTGAATCCCACGTGGATGCAATGCTTTAGCGTAAGGAACGCTTGCTTTGGTGACAGGCTCTAAGGCTGGCACCGTGATAACGACAATGATGCGTTTCCCTTGGGCAAGTGGCCTCTCCTTAATGACAGCCATTTGAACTGCAGTTAGATTTTTTTCTGTGGGTGAAAAACGTTGCTCTGCATTGGAGTATAAATGTGATTTATATGCTATGGGCAGTGTGTCGTCCTCGTTAAAGGTGACATAAGTGAACCCAATAGCACCAGCAATTGTTCTGATGACCAAATTTGTTTTGTTGTCACATGTGTGCAAGTGTTTGGCTTCTAGCATATCCTGTTGCTATTCCCTAAGAATGTGTGTCCAGAGTCTGCTAGAAAAAATCAGGGCGTATTAAGTCATAGAGTGGCTTGATATGTTGTGCATAGTCAGGAATGTATGTTCTGCAAAAGCTGAAGAAACCAAGTAATGACTGTAGTTTCTTGAGAGTGTTAGGTGGGTGAAGTTGTGCACATTTCTCTAGAAAGTGTGGGCCAGGCTCTTCTCCTCGTTTAATAGCTCGTATCCCAGGAACACTACACTGAGAAAGGCTATTTTAGTTTTTCTAAAATTGAATTTGTAGCCAAGGGCTGCGAATCCTAAGACGATCCGATTGACCCTGGCAAGATGAATGTTGAGGTCGTCATCTGTGAGATAGATGTCATCCACGTAGGACAACGCCTCAGGATCAATATCATGTAATATTGATTTTACTCGGGCTGAGAACAGCCCTGGGCTGTTCTTGTAGCCTTGAGGCAAACGGCAAAAGCATTTCTGTGAGCCCAATGAGAACGCACTTCGGGTCCGACTTTCGTGTGCTAAGTTTTGGCAGAAAAACCCATTGGAAATATCCAACGTCTTTTTGTATTTTTTATGAACTATATTGTTAATCAGTGCTGTGCTATATGAATTTTGTGTAGCGTATGTACGTGTATGACTATTTAAGTGTATGTAATCTAAGACTATGCTGCAAGATTGGTCTGGTTTTGCAAGAGGGAATAATGGGTTATTCATTGCAGAGACATAGGGTTCAATTACTCCCTGGTACTCGAGCTGAGAGAGGATCTTCCTCACTGGAGCTTTTGCTTTGTGTTTAACAGGATATTGTGGCAGAGGTTGGGGTGTAGACCTGATAGGTATTACATGACAAGTAGAGTCTTTGTCCCAACCCACATGATTGCGGTACAACGCAGGTGCCTGCGCTAAAGCCCAATTGACAGCGTAGGCTTGTTTTACCGCCTCCGGAACAAGATCAGAGAAAGAAGGCAAAATGACATCTTCCCCATGTGGGCGCTTACAAGTTCATCCCAAAATACCACACCAATGGTGCGCGCCACGTCTCCCTCAATTTGGATATTTAAATCATAAACCCTGTCGGGTGGGAGGATGCAGCCGTCCACTGTCTCAACTGCAATAAAACCACTAGTTGCTGTCGCAACCAGATGATCTTTCAGACTCTGGCGACATATCGTGACCACTGCTGCGCTGTCTAACAGTGTCACTGCCCACGTCTTGTTCTTCAGTAATGTTCTCAAGTGTACTGGCATTTTTAATTGACAGTGCTGCCACCTTTTTCTTTTTAAACTGTGGCTTTTGTTGTGGGGATTTTTCTTCTTTTTTGTCTGAAGACTGTGCTGAGTCCTTCTACTGTTTCACGTATTCAGGACGTCGTTCAGGATGGCCCCCTCTCTCGCTAAGTCTATCCGGTGCGTCCTGAAAGGAACGAGAGGGATGTGAACCAGTATATCTGTCAGAAGCTTTTTATACTTTCTGTATTTCTGAGAGTGTATCTCCTTTTGGAGTTCTCCAGACATGGAGAATCTACTCTCTGATTTCATCTATCTTTAAATTGTTTCTGCTTATCCCAGCGCTTCTTAGAACCCTCCTGCACGTGTTTAGTACCTTCCTTAGGGGTGGTACTCTGTAATTTGAGTTTCTTCAGCTTGGCTCCCAAACTATCCCGTCCTATACTAGTATAGGTGTCGGAAATAATTTTCTGTAGCTCTTTCTCCCAGTCCAAATGTGGAATCTCTCAGAGACGCTGGCGTATAGCCAGTGCTATTGCTTCCCCTCTAATATTACTGAGTATGATCGAGGGGACTGCGTCGAAGTTACACATTAATTCAATCCCCAAATCCAGCACTGTGCTCATTCTGTATTTGTTTTAACACTTCCGGTAAATTGGCAAGTGTAGGGGTACCATGTGTGGTAGTATAAATTGCAGCAAAGACTGTATCCCATGTGGCGCAGTCATCCATCGAAGGAACCATCCCGAAAGGCAAGCACATTGTGTGAATTCTATGTTTCTCCTGTAGTGCCGTATGGGGAAACACAGCTTCCAGCTGATTTGTTTTCTGGGCTATCTAGAACAGTATTTTCTCTTGTTCTGCGGGTACCCTACCCACGATAGTATGCACTGTTTGTGGATTAATCCCAGTAGCCAATTGGTATCCAGCAGGTGATGTTGGTGCTGGACGTGCTGGTGTAGTGTTCAGAGTTTGCATTACAAACTGAACTATAAAGTGTTACTAGTTCAAGATATAAGTCATGCACGTCTGCTGCCTGCATATTTTGTATGCCTGGGTGAGGAGTATATGTGGCAAACTTAGGCCACGTTGGTCCATCATTACCTAAGGGACCTAATCTCAGGGGTTGTATTACATGTGGTAGGGCACCTTCAAACCAGTTCTGATGCTCCTGATAAGTGAACGGTGTTTCATAATACTGGTATGCTTGGTACCGTATTGGTGCGTTTACAATTCTGTACGTGTGGAATGTGAATGTAGTGCTGTCTTCCTTGGGAAAGTGTACCCAGGAATAAAATGTTTCTGTTTGGTAAGCTTCACTAGCTTCCACTATGAATGTAACATCCCGTCCTCTTCTCTTACGCCATGCCCTACTAAATATGAAATTAATGTATGTCAAACATTCTCAGTAATGTCTATGGTGTTAGCTATATTGTATAGTGGGTATAAGAGATGGAACACCAAATGGGGAGTAAAGTTATTTTATGAGTTTGAGTTTGAACAACCTGCTGCCTAGTTATGTGCTCCCTGTTCAGCTCAGGAGGATCTTGCCCAAGACCACAGACGTCTCAGTATTGTGGTACGTAGGGTACCTGTTGTCTGTGAGACAGTGATAATCAGGGTATCCGTAAATTGGTGCCTAAACACCATCGTTGGCGCCATGTCGTAGTTGGACTCTTGCTCTGGGCAAGGCTGCTGGTTTAAGGATGACAGTACTTATGTTTGTAGGTGACTATGCCAGTCCTACAATGAGTCACAACTGTCATCCCAATCCTCCCGGCTCACAAGCAGCACCTCACCAGAAAACCAAACTGTAAAAGGTGATTTGTGGCAGCCTTTACGCATGGAAAGTGTGACATCTCAGGGAGTGTAGTGGTTAAATGGAGATTACCCATTTCTCACATAAACGACATGTCTCAATCAAACACAGGCAATTTTATTTAGCAAAACTGCATTCTGCGATACGTTGCATGGGCTGCAATGATTAGGATAATGAGCAGTGCAAGAAACAGAATGGTAAAGACAGGAGTCATTAATACAAAGACCCCCACCATCTTCCAACAACAGGAAAGGACATGAAATGTGAAATATTTCCTAATGCCCTAGCATGATAGGCCTAACCTCTATCCTAAAAGAGAGCTAGGTATGTTAAACCTAATCTGCCAATGATATGTCCATGAGAAGAGCCCCAACCCTTTTTACCTTGGAATGAGGTCCCTAGCTCAGATTCCGTAAGGTGGTGTGCAGCGAGTATTTATACAGATCTGCCTGGACCCCTGATGTAGGTCTGTTCCCAAACAATAGATAACAAGGCATGCTTGGGATGGTAATTTATGTAAACAATTCCCTCAAAAGCATGAAGCGGAAACGTACCTCAAGTGAACACCTGCAGTTTGTTTATCTTTGTTGCTTGATATTGACGCCTTAGCGCAGTGGCACTGATAACGCAAACTAAAACATGGGCATAACTAAAAACAAGGCAGCCATCTTAAAAGATTCAATTAAATAAATGCGCTAAAACAGAGCAAGCTAAGTAGGGTAAAAGTCACTAGGTGACGGGGTCACGAGTCTGCAAGCCAAAGGCTAAGCTAACTCCTGTATCCCATTAAAACAAACTAGGATTCACTACAATGGCAAATGGTGGAGCACTACTCGTGTTGCCCTTATTTCTGTTGACTGAAGGAGGGCAATTAGCAAAAGGGTAGACACTAATACCAAAATTAGTTTATCAGGAAACACTATGAGGAGTGTTCACGTACTAGGAGTGAGCCGAAGAAATGGCAAGATTTTGATAAGCAATGAGAAAAAATGATTTTTGCCTTCATAAGTGTAGCACTTCAATACATGTATTGGGTTTCTCTTACTGCATGTCAAAATAAAGTTATGTCATAGTTTTGCTAAGCAAAGTATTCATAGAGTGCTGTAGATGTTTTGGTGATTAGTAATGTGTATTGCTTCATGTAAATGTTGGACAAGAAATTGTATTTATTTGGAAAAAGGGAGATGTGTGGTGATGTGGTGCTTGTGCGTCATGGAATGCAGATTGTTGACTTCGGCATTCCAGGGGTGTCAGTTACCATGTGCCCGCTGTTTGTACAGACACGCTTCCATCCTATCAATAAATCTTAGGTTGAATACCTACTCATGTGAGGAGGATCTCTACAGGTCCCTACTTGGACAGGATGCAAACTGACTGTCAACTAGAGACCCCATTTCTAACATACAGACTTACCAAAGTGACCAGAAAAGAGAAGTAAAAGGAAAATAGGAGACTAGGAGGGTGGTAGGTTTTATAACTGAGGCAAAAAAGCTATCCGAACTTTTATTGTGGAGATAGAAAATGTATTCTTACAGTGTTTCCTTTTCCCCATCTTCAAGTGTAGTAAATTCATAAGAGTGAGTGAAGCAGGAAGTGGTAAGAGATGAACACAGAGTAAGACAAACATACTCAGACAGTTTTTCTTTCTCTTACACTAAGAATTGTCACTGGAGGTTCACCTCTGTGGTTATTGGATATAAAATATTATTTTGCATGGCAGGAATAATTTTGGTTTTTAGACTCTGTTTGATTTAATAAAACTAGTGAAAAAACTCCATCAATTTGTGTCTGCCTATTTTTTGGGAAGGTATTTTTATTGAGCATTTTGCATTTATAATATGAACAATACATTCCAGTAGGCACTTGATACAGCTGAAGGCCAGTATTTTGTACAGTTGACACGTGTTTTATAATTTAATGTGCTGCAGTACTCTCTAAGGAAGAGAAGTGAATGTGAGTGTTCCAGAATGTAACAGGAAGCAGGTAACCCCGGTCTGTCCTAGTTGTTGTCGTTCTGAAAAATGTTTCTAGAAGTGGGATGTTAAGCAGGGCCACTGGACTTATGCAGCAGAGGAGGACCAACCTATGCAGCAGGGCTGAGTAAATTATGTGGCAAGAAAAAGTAAATTATGGCCCTCATTATAACCCTGGCGGTAAATCCTGCTTACCGTCGTGCAGAAGACCGCCAACATACCGTTGCGGGTGCGGAATTCCGCTACAGGTATTACGACTCACAGCTCGGAATCCGCCACAATACAGACACCCACACAAGTCTGCCACACCAAAGGTCAGTGATAAACTGGCGATACCAAAACCTGCACCGTCACGCCAACAGGAATACGCCCACAGTATCACGACCCACGTGCTCAAAATACACCCACATTTACAAAACACAACCACATTGGACGATTCAAAATACACACACCTGACACACATACACACACCACACCCACACACCCAATCCAATATAAAGCACACACCCACATCACCCACAAACCCTTACAACTAAAATTATGAAAGAAGGCCAGAGACAGAGACTACCGAACACAACACCAGCATCCACAGACACACAACACCATCACTTAAACAACATCCACGTACCTCAAACAACACACACCAACACATCCCCTCACACATCACAACAGACAGCACCTCACACATCACCCACACCACATCATGGCACCTCAAAGACACCCCAGGTTCTCTGAGGAGGAGCTCAGGGTCATGGTGGAGGAAATCGTCTGGGTAGAGACACAGCTATTCGAATCACAGGTGCTTCCATTGCTAGGAAGATGGACCTATGCCGGAGAATCGTCGACAGGGTCAACGCAGTGGGGCAGCATCCAAGAACACAGGATGACATCAGGAAGAGGTGGAACGACCTGCGGGGGAAGGTACGTTCTGTGGTATCCAGACACCAGATTGCTGTACAGAGGACTGGTGGTGGACCCTCCCCTCTTCCCCCCCAACTAACAACATGGTAGGAGCAAGTCTTTGCAATAATGCATCCTGAGGGCCTCACAGGAGTAGCAGGAGGACCGGACTCTGGTAAGGCAAATCTTTACTACTTTATCCCCCCCACCCCACCTGCATGCCATCACATACTCCCACTCTCACACCCATCACCCCCAGCAACCCACAGATACCCCACTAACACAACCCACACATCCTAAAATCAAGCCCTGCATGTAACACCAATGCATGGACACCCATCACCAAAGCATGTCCAGTAGAGAGACTCACTCATGCCCCAAAATCACCAATCACACAAGGGCCACGGCAATAATGCAAGCACAGGAGTAGAGGGTAACTCACCCATTGCACAAGATGGCACACACAGATACAATAACTATGTATTTACACCCCAACAGGACCCATACCCAACGTCACCGGACAGGAGGTGCCAGACATATCCAGTCCCCCCACAGAAGAGGCCCACAGTGATGACAGCAGCTCTGCACGCCTGGATCAAGATGACCAGCCTGGACCATCAGGGACCTGGGGACAGTCGGTTCCCATGACACAGTCACAAACCACCACTGAACCTCCCCCTCAGGAAACACCACCACAGCACCCACCCAGCGGGCCCATACCACTGTCCCCAGGACACGTCAATCAGCAGTGTGTCCACCACTACGGGGACCCCAGACAACCCACAAACACAGGACGATCAGGGACCTGGGGTTAGTGACAATGGGCACACCGTTCAGGGGACAGAAGCACAGGACAACAGGGAAGCTGGGAGGACTGCTGTGTGACAGGGGGAGGACAGGCCCAGGGAACCCACTCTCAACGAGGGACTCTCAAACATTCTGGGAGCATACCACCATTTCCAGGAGACCATGGGCCAGATACTTGCCAAGTTGAAGGAGACCCAGCGGCTGCAGGAGGGACAGTACCTGGGGATCAGGGGTGACCTAACAAAAATCTACACCATCATGGTCACCATTGCAAGGGTGCTGGCATGGGCAACACACTGAGGGAGGCAGTGGCACAACAAAGGGCGCCTGACACTAGCCAAACCAAGGAACAGCCTTCCAACTCCGCCGGCGCTAGTGGACAGGAGGCCCCGCCACAGGACCAACAGGGCACCAGCACCCCACCCCCTGCAGAAGGAGAATCACCCCGCAAACGGTCCCTGCGATCCAGGCAGAAGACAGAGAACATTGACAAGACCCCCGCCAGGAAATAGGACTCTCCCGATTGTCACCCTTCTGTCCCACTCTGTTACCCTGTCCACCTTTATCTGCCATTTCTCCCCTTCCCATGCCCCCTTGGACAATGCACCTGTGATATCAAGAGACGGGACTCTACCATGGACTTTCCTCCATCATCACCCCAGCCCCTTGCACATACCCCTATACTTATTAGCACCTAAATAAACACCCTTGAAACAAATAACAATCTGGAGTCAGTGTAATGATTCACAAATGTATTAGTACAACATTATTGTAAAGAAATGCCTCCTTGGCAAGGTTACCCCATGACTTTTTGCCTTTGCTGATACCAAGTTATGATTTGAAAGTGTGCTGACGCCTGCTAACCAGGCCCCAGCACCAGTGTTCTTTCCCTAGCCTGTACCTTTGTTTCCACAATTGGCACACCCTGGCATCCAGGTAAGTCCCTTGTAACTGGTACCCCTGGTACCAAGGGCCCTGATGCCAGGGAAGGTCTCTAAGGGCTGCAGCATGTCTTATGCCACCCTGGGGACCCCTCACTCAGCACAGACACACTGCTTGCCAGCTTGTGTGTGCTGGTGGGGAGAAAATGTCTAAGTCGACATGGCACTCCCCTCAGGGTGCCATGCCAACCTCACACTGCCTCTGGCATAGATAAGTCACCCCTCTAGCAGGCCTTACAGCCCTAAGGCAGGGTGCACTATACCATAGGTGAGGGCATAGGTGCATGAGCACTATGCCCCTACAGTGTCTAAACAAAACCTTAGACATTGTAAGTGCAGGGTAGCCATAAGAGTATATGGTCTGGGAGTCTGTCATACACGAACTCCACAGCACCATAATGGCTACACTGAAAACTGGGAAGTTTGGTATCAAACTTCTCAGCACAATAAATGCACACTGATGCCAGTGTACATTTTATTGTGAAATACACCCCAGAGGGCCCCTTAGAGATGCCCGCTGAAAACATACCCGACTTCCAGTGTGGGCTGACTAGTTTTGCCAGCCTGCCACACTCCAGACATGTTGCTGGCCACATGGGGACAGTGCCTTTGTCACTCTGTGGCTAGTAACAAAGCCTGTACTGGGTGGAGGTGCTTCTCACCTCCCCCTGCAGGAACTGTAACACCTGGCGGTGAGCCTCAAAGGCTCACCCCCTTTGTTACAGTGCCCCAGGGCACTCCAGCTAGTGGAGATGCCCGCCCCCTCCGGCCACGGCCCCACTTTTGGCGGCAAGGCCAGAGGAGATAATGAGAAAAACAAGGAGGAGTCACTGGCCAGTCAGGACAGCCCGTAAGGTGTCCTGAGCTGAGGTGACTCTGACTTTTAGAAATCCTCCATCTTGCAGATGGAGGATTCCCCCAATAGGATTAGGGATGTGCCCCCCTCCCCTCAGGGAGGAGGCACAAAGAGGGTGTAGACACCCTCAGGGCTAGTAGCCATTGGCTACTAACCCCCCAGACCTAAACACACCCCTAAATTGAGTACTTAGGGGCTCCCAGAACCTAGCAAGATAGATTCCTGCAACCTGAAGACGAAGAAGGACTGCTGACCTGAAGCCCTGCAGAGAAGACGGAGACACCAACTGCTTTGGCCCTAGCCCTACCGGCCTGTCTCCCCACTTCAAGAAAAACTGCAACAGCGACGTGTTCCACAGGGTCCAGTGACCTCTGAAGCCTCAGAGGACTACCCTGTATCTAAAAGGACCAAGAACTCCAGAGGACAGCGGCTCTGCTCCAAAGAAGAAACATCTTTGCAACAAAGAAGCAACTTTTAAAGACAACACGTTTCCCGCCGAAAGCGTGAGACTTTACACTCTGCACCCGACGCCCCTGGCTCGACCTGCGGAGAAACAACACTACATGGAGGACTCCCCGGCGACTGCGACCCTGTGAGTAGCCAGAGTTGACCCCCCTGAGCCCACCCAGCGATGCCTGCAGAGGGAATCCAGAGGCTCCCCCTGACCGTGACTGCCTGCTTCTAAGAACCCGACGCCTGGTAAAGACACTGCACCCGCAGCCCCCAGGACCTGAAGGATCCGACCTCCAGTGCAGAAGCGACCCCCAGGTGGCCCTCTCCCTTGCCCAGGTGGTGGCTACCCCGAGGAGCCCCCCCTTGCCTGCCTGCTTCGCTGAAGAGACCCCTGGGTCTCCCATTGAAACCAATTGCAAACCCGACACCTGTTTGCACTCTGCACCTGGCCGCCCGTGCCGCTGAGGGTGTACTTTTTGTGCTGACTTGTGTCCCCCCCCGGTGCCCTACAAAACCCCCCTGGTCTGCCCTCGGAAGACGCGGGTACTTACCTGCTGGCAGATTGGAACCGGGGCACCCCCTTCTCCATTGAAGCCTATGCGTTTTGGGCACCACTTTGACCTCTGCAGCTGACCAGCCCTGAGCTGCCTGTGTGGTAACTTTGGGGTTGCTCTGAACCCCCAACGGTGGGCTATCTTGGACCCAACTTTGAACCCTGTAGGTGGTTTACTTACCTGCAAAACTAACAAACACTTACCTCCCCCAGGAACTGTTGAAAATTGCACTGTGTCTAGTTTTAAAATAGCTTATTGCCATTTTTGTGAAAACTGTACATGCTATTTTGCTGATTCAAAGTTCCTAAAGTACCTAAGTGAAATACCTTTCATTTGAAGTATTACTTGTAAATCTTGAACCTATGGTTCTTAAAATAGAAAATATATTTTTCTATACAAAAACCTATTGGCCTGGAATTGTCTTTGAGTGTGTGTTCCTCATTTATTGCCTGTGTGTGTACAACAAATGCTTAACACTACCCTCTGATAAGCCTACTGCTCGACCACACTACCACAAAATAGAGCATTAGAATTATCTCTTTTTGCCACTATCTTACCTCTAAGGGGAACCCTTGGACTCTGTGCATATTATTTCTTACTTTGAAATAGTACATACAGAGCCAACTTCCTACAATTATCAAAGAATTGCAACGTATATGTACAGTGAAATATACTACACGATGACCTTTGGTGGGCAGCAGTACATATAGCAGGAGCCAGAATGGGGCACAGTGATCTGAAAATAGAGATTCCAAAGGGAACAGTCAGTGGCCATAGACATAGGGAAACAGGCTGCCATGTACAATGTCCAACAGAAAACTGAAATGTAAAGTGAACTTACAGTGTCTTACCTGTGTGTCACTGGAAGTACTGCTGTATTATGTTTGTTCTGTTGTCCACATCTTCTTCCTCTGCCTCCTCTTCATCACAATCCACAGGCTCCATCTCCAGGCAGATCCTCATGGAGAAAAGGCACCTGGCGTCTCAAGGCCAGGTTGTGCAACATACAGCATGCCACGATGATCTGGCACACCTTCTTGGGTGAGTAGTACATGGATGCACCTTTCAGATGGAGGCACTGGAACCTGGCCTTCAGGAGGCCGAAGGACCTCTCTATAATCCTCCTTGTACGCCCATGTGCCTCATTGTAACTTTCCTCTGCCCTTGTCCTGGCATTCCTCACTGGGGTTAGTAGCCATGAGAGGTTGGGGTAACCAGAGTCACCTGCAGATTTTGAGGGACAACTGTTAGACACACGCTAACCCTTAGGGGCAATCCCATACCCAGATATCAACATATACTCAGATGGGGACCTTTGGCTCACCTATTAGCCACACCCGGTGCCTCTGGAGTTGCCCCATCACATATGAGATGCTGCTTTTCCTCAATATATAGGTGTTATGCAGAGAGCCAGGATATTTGGCATTCACATGGGAGATGTACTGGTCCGCCAAACACACCACCTGCACATTCAGCGAGTGATAGCTCTTTCTATTCCTGTAAACCTTTTCATTTCTCCGGGTGGGTGGGGGGTGCAAATGCTACATGTGTACCATCAATGACACCAATGATGTTGGGGATATGTCCCAGGGCATAAAAGTCAGCTTTCACTGTGGCCAGATCCTCCACCTGGGGAAATACAATGTGGCTGCGCATGTGTTTCAGCAGGGCTGACAACACTCTGGTCAACACGTTGGAGAACATTGGCTGAGACATCCCTGATGCCATGGCCACTGTTGTTTGGAAGGAACCACATGCCAGGAAATGGAGCACTGACAGGACCTGCACTAGAGGAGGGATTCCTGTGGGCTGGCGGATAGCTGACATCAGGTCTGGCTCCAATTGGGCACACAGTTCTAGGACTGTGGCACGATCAAGTCTATATGTGATGATAATGTGTCTGTCCTCCATTGTCGCGAGGTCCACCAGGGGTCTGTACACGGGAGGATGCCGCCATCTCATATGCTGCCTCAGCAGTTGAATCCTGTGGAAGAGAACAGTGAGCAGAGGGTCATATTTCCACATCTTTTGCACTAATGTTGATTTTTTTACTTTACAGAAGAAGTATGTGAACTCGAGAGTCAGTTGATGTGCCAATGTCTGCTGTGACGCAGTTAGGTGCCATGCCCTGTGCCCCTCTGAAATGGCGGCTGCCTGACCTGTGAGGAGGGACAGGTGGAAATGAGGTAATTGTGCTGGCATTGTGCCCCGTCGCAGTAGCGGTCAATGACCGCCGCACAACTTCGCATTGGTTATTATTGGTCCCTATGGGTTCCAGGAGCCATGGCGATGTACGCCGGTGGTGACAGTACGCACCACCGCGGATGTGACCGCCATTTTCTAACTATTCACTCACTTGCCACCTGACCTTCAACAGGAGAGGACCTACACTGCAAGTGCTGCTGCGACCTGTGTCTGCAAGGGACAATGGGTCATGTGTCTGGCGAAAGGGCCCCTGCCTTCTCTGCGGAGGAGTTTGAGAAACTGGTGGATGGGGTCCTACCCCAGTACACATTACTCTACGGTCCTCCAGACAAACAGGTGAGTACTCTGTGAGCATGATGCGTGGGCCATGAATGTATGGAGTGCTGTGGATGTAAGCCACATGTTGGCGGGTGGTGAGGCGTCTTGGCCAGAGTGCAGCATGTAAGGTGGTCGGTGTATGTGTGTCAGGGCATGGGTGGGAACTGGTGGGCAATGAGTATGACGGTCCAGACAGGTGAGTGATTTCCATTGCTGCTGTCTTTTCCCTCCAGATCAGCGCCCACCAGAAAAAGGGTATTTGGCGTGCCATCACCAAGGAGGTGCAGACCCTGGGGGACTTTCACAGGCAGAGCACCCACTGCCACAAGAGATGGGAGGACCTGCACCGCTGGTCAAAGAAGATGGGGGAGGCCCAGCTGGGGCTGGCCTCCCAACGTGGAACGGGTGCCCGTCGCACCATGACCCCCCTAATGTTCTGCATCCTGCAGTGGCCTATCCGGAGTTGGATGGGCGCTTGAGGGCATCACAGCAGCCACAAGGGGGTAAGAGCAGATTCAGAGTCATGACTTTGCGTGTGTTAATGTGTTACCTGGGTGGGTGATGTGGGCTGTGGGTACCCCTAGGCCAGGGCGAACATGGCAGGGTAGGTCCCTTGTTGGGCAGGCACTGGAGCACTCCTACCCCAATAGTGTAAGTGGCCATCTACTACTGGGCAGGGTCCTGTGGGTTTCTGGTGTTCAGATGCTGGCGTTAGGCATTGTACCCCATGGGTTGGTTACTAGCTGTGTAACTGGTAGTGCATGGCCGAATCCATAGGGCAGCTTCCTGTGTGTAGTGTACGCCAACGGTGTTGTTGTTGCTGGCATTGACCAAGTGTATCCTCTGTCTCTTCCCTCCCCTTTTTGTTTTGTCACCCTGTCCTTGTGTGCATTAGCATCATCTGGCGGAGAAGCAGAGGCACCGGCGACAGAGGGAGCTGCATCCCACATGGGCCTGGAGGCCGAATCCACCGAGGGTGAAGGCACCAGTGGGACGGAGGGCGATGGGAGCAGCACGACGGGGACAGGAGGGGAGACCACAGACAGCGACTCCTCCTCCAATGGAAGCTTCCGGGTGGTGGCCGACACCTCTGTGCCCACCCCAAAAACAGGTACAGCCGCCACCCCCCTACCAGCACCTCCCTCCCAGCAGCCCCTCAGCATGTTTCCTGTGCCCGCTGACCCAGGAGAATGGCCATCTCCTTCCCCCCAGGCACCGCAGACCCTGCCCCAGTCAGCCCTGCTGCCCTCAGTGAGGAGGCTCTTGACCTCCTGAGATCCCTCTCTGTTGGGCAGTTAACCATTCTGAATGCCATCCAGGGTGTCGAGAGGCATTTGCAACAAACAAATGCATACCGGGAGGGCATTCACTCTGGCGTGGCAGCCCAACAGAGAGCATTTCAGGCTCTGGCCTCAACACTGATGGCAGCCATTGTCCCTGTGTCTAGCCTCCCCCCTCCAACCTCCTCTACCCAGTCCCAATCCCCTCAAACTCAGCCTATCCCAAGCACACCTTCAGACCAGCATTCGCCCAAATCAACACACAAAAGTGGCTCAGGCAAACATAAGCACCACACTTCATCTCACAGGCACTCAGACAAGCACCATGCCCATGCACACACACCAACATCCACTGCTTCCTCTGTGTCCTCCTCCTCCTCATCATCCATCTCCCTCCCAGTATCATCTCCACTCACACGTGCATGCACTACATCCTCATCCACTACCTCCATCACCAGCAGGCCCATCACAACACACCCCTCACTGGCAGTCACCACCCCCACAACCATGCACACGTCCCCTGTGTTCTCTTCCAGTGTGTCTGTGACCCCTGCTCCCAAAGTACACAAACGCAAGCACCCACCCACCCAACAGGCATCCACCTCACAACAGCATCCAGCCCATGCACCTTCATCCAAACTCAGCAGACAGCCACCTCCTACAACCACTCCCTCTCCCTACACTCCCAAACCCTCTCCATCTTCCCGTCCCAGTGTGTCTAAACAACTTTTCCTGGCTAACGTTGACCTCTTCCCTACCCTTCCCCCCGTCCTTCCCCTCTGGCCAGGGTGTCCAGATCCCAGGCCAGCACCTCAGCCACCAAGTCGGTGTCTGCTGTGGTCACTGCAACTCCCAGAGGATCAAAGGGGGCACCCGTCAGGCCAGGCAGTGTGCCACCAACCCCTGCAAAGGACCAACCCATTCCGCCACCTGCCAAGGTGAAGAAGGGGCCAGCATGCAGCACGGCCAAGGAGCCTGACCCACCCAGCAAGGATTCCTCCAAACCTCAAGCTGCCAGTGCCAAGGTCCCAGCAGCATCTGCCAAGGTGAGGAAGGGGCAGAAAAGCCAAAGCAAGGCACTTCAGTACTCGGCGGCACCAGGTGCAGGCCTGGTGCCCACCATCAGAACCGACAGCCCACCACCTGTACCGCGGCAAGCACCGCCACAAGCACCACCACCTGCCCCACCACCTGCCCTGCCGCTGCCACAACAACTGTCAGCAGCAGCATCCCCAGTGTGCAGCCGTCCGAGGCTGCAGGAGACAGGCTGGTGCCTCCCTCCACCAATACCAGCACCTACACGACGGACAGCACCGCCAGCATCCCCACCTCAGGCCCCGCCACCTGCCCCGCCACCTGCCCCGCCACTGCCAGAACAACTGTCAGCAGCAGCATCCCCAGTGGGCAGCCGTCCGAGGCTGCAGGAGACACACTGGAGCTTCCCACCACCACTGGAAGCGCCCCCACCAGCACCAGCACTACTACCAGTATGCATCCTTGGTCGCCGCAGGATGGAGTTGGGCCCTGCCTCCATGGCGTATCATGCTATCTGTTCCCTGCAAATCTCGTGCCTCAGACACCCAGGTGAGGGAATGTGAACTGCCACACCCCAAGTGCAGCATCACTGGGCACAAAGCCCCCTCCAGAACCAGTGAAAAAAATACATCCACTCCCCATATCCTTGGCAGGATGAAGCAGACTGGGCACAAAGCCCCCTCCAGAACCAGTGTAGAAATGCATCCACTCCCCCTATCCTTGGCAGGATGAAGCAGACTGGGCACAAAGCCCCCTCCAGGACCAGTGGAGAAATGCATCCACTCCCCCTATCCTTGGCAGGATGAAGCAGACTGGGAACAAAGCCCCCTCCAGAACCAGTAGAGATGCCACCCCCTTGACAGACTGTGGCTTTGCACTCCCCAGGACCAAGCAGTGGGCAACCCACCCACTTGAGAGACTTGATAGACTGTGGCTTTGCACTCCCCAGGACCAGGCAGTGGGCAACCCATTCACTTGAGAGTCTGTGGCTTTGCACTCCCCAGGACATCGCTGTGGGCATGGGGCCCCCTCGAGGAGCAGTGGTGTAGTACCATCTTCCGGCTGAGGTGCCTCCCGTCCCCTTGAGGTGCCTGTGTGTTTTCAACCTGATGCCCCTGCAGTGTTCTCTCCGTATTGAGGCAGGAGTCAAGCGTGGGCTTTGCCCATGATTTTTGGCCCAGTGGGCCATGGACATTTACAAAGGACAGTGTACGGCCTTCTGTACATATTGTAAATAATTGTATATACTGTTTTTCGATTTGTTAAGTATATCTGCCTATTTCTAAAATATCACTGATTTGACTCAATTCCTTTTGTCGTTGCGTTCTTCCAGGGTATTACGGGGTGTAAATGCAATGTTGATGCATGTTTTTGTGTGTATGGTGTTGTGGGTGAGGGTGGGGGTGGGGTTTTGCGTGTGTGTGTCACTCTCTTTTTCCTCCCTCCCTCCCCTGTGTGCTAGGTGCAGTACTCACTGTGGTCGTCGCCGCCGCCTCCTGTGATATTCCACGTGTATGAGGAGGTAGACCAGCATGGGTAGGATCTGCAGCTCAGGCTCCATGGCATCCTGGTTCTTCGTTGATTGTCGGAAGGTGAGTGGTTTCCCTTCCAGGTCCTGTTTCCGCCGTGCTTTTGATGGTGTTGGTACCGCCCCGGAAAAGCTGGAGGATTAGCGGGTTGTGATGGGGTGGACGGTACAATGTCTTCCACCTGTCTGTTGGCGGTGACTGCTGCAGTGTTTGTTGCTACCGCTGTGGCGGTCGGTGTGTTAAAGTGGCTGTCTGCGTTGGCCGTTTCCGCCGTGGTCGTGATTCCATTTTATTTACCGCCGGCCTGTTGGCGGTATTACCGCCACTTTAACACCAACCACCAGGGGTGTGATGAGGGCCTAGGTGTCCTAATCCATCATCGTCTTGTCTTTGTAGAAGATCGGCTCCTATTGCTCTATCTGAAGCATCAGTTTCAACTATAAACTTTTTTAAGTGTCTTGATGCTATTGAATTGGGGCTTGTGTAAAGGCTTGTTTAAGGTTTTGGAAGGCTGTCTCTGTGGTCTTTGTCCAGCAGAATCCACTCTGGAGACTTTCTTTCTTTAGGGTCCGAGTAAATAACTTGTCTGCTGAGTGACATTTTCTATAAATTGTCAATAAAAATTGGCCAAGCATAAGAAGCTTTAGACTTCCTTTATAGTGGAAGGAGATGGCCAATCCAGGATGGCTCAGGGTTTCTCAGGATTCATAGCAATATCGGTTGTGTTGATATGGTAACCAAGGTACTCCACCTTAGTCTTATTGAATTCACATTTTTCTGGTTTTCAATACAGCTGGTGTTGTTGGAGTCTTTCCAGGATTTGAGCCACATGTGTTGTATTTTGTTCCAGATGATTGAAATACACCAGCATTTCATCTAGGTATATAACAACGATTTGGTTCGGGAGATCTGAAAATACACAGTCCATGAACCTCTGGAAAATAGACCCGGTACTCTAAGTGACCTAAGGGAATCCGAAAAGTGTTTTTCCGCTCATTTTCCTTCTTGATTCATAGAATGTGATAGACTCCTCTTACATCCAACTTAGTGAACATTTGTTCTCCTCTTACTGATTCCAGGATTTTTCTGATAAGGGGCAAAGGATATCTGTCCTTTATGTTAATGTTATTCAGCCCACAAAAATCTATGTAGGGTGTTAATCCTTTGCCTTTTTAGGAATGAAAAAAAAGGAGCCCCAGCAGGTTAGGAGGAGGGTGTAATCAACCTGCTCTGTAAGTTTTCCTGTAGATATTCCTTAAGCATCTCTTTTTCTGGTTCAAAAAGTGAGTAACATTTTCCAAAGGGAACCACTGCTCCGGGCTCCAAAGGAATGGAACAGTCATATTCTCTATGCAGTGGCAAATCTTGCTTCTCTGGTTTTTGGGAGATATCTGCAAACTCCAGGTAATGCCTTTGTGCCGTTTCACACCGTTGATAGATAGAACTCCCCACTTCCTTATTCATTAAGGTCATGTTCTTCGGTGACCAATAGGTTTCTGAAGGATAGCAATTATGTTGGCAAAGCTGTGACGATACAGAAATTGTTATGGTTTCCCAATTAATACAGGGATTATGCCACATCAGCCAGGGTATACCTAATATAATCATGTGATTGGGTGAAGCAATCAGATCGAAGGTGATATACTTTTAATTTTTTCCAAACTTCAAGCACAAGGTTGGAGTTGTATCCGTGACCCGTCCTGAAGCAAGAGGAGAGCCATTCTACTGTATGGGCCTTCTCTGGTGTTTCCTTGGGTTTTTGAAGTATTTCCTTTTCCTTTACCAATTTCTTGTTGCGATATATTCCACTAGCACCAGAATCTAGTAATGCTTATACTCTTTCTTCTCTCCCATAAATTAGCTACAACACGATGGGCAAAAGGAAAAGAGACGTTGTGTTTTCTTTGGAGGAACGTATAGATGGGATCTCTGAATGTCCCATCCCCTCCCTTCTTATAGAGGACAGGAGTTGGTGTTTCCCATCAACTTAGTGGGGCGAGTAGGAGAAGCACGAATCAGATGACCAGAATTTTCACAATAAAGACACAATCCTTTCTGTTGTATGTGTTCACGTTCAGTCTCAGTTAACGGTCCACGGGCCATTTCTATTTGCATGGATTCATCTCCACAAGAAGCTTGAGCCTCAGATCGGTTATCTTCTAGATGATGAACAACTCTATGTGTGATTCCCATATGTGATTGGACACGGTCTTTTCGTTTCTCCTATCTACGCTCAAGGATACAGTATTTTATGGATCATGGAAGTCCATCAGACCCTTCATATCATCTACTCGATGGGAATGTACCAATGTGTCCTTAATTTAATCACGCAACCTCTTATGAAAAAGAGTGATGAGGTTGCGTTTCATCCAAGTGGTTTCTACCGCCAATTGTCTAAAACGTGTTATGTATTGTAAAACGTCCTGGTTCCCTTGCTGGATGTCACATAGATCATCCGTGGCAGTCAAAGGAGTCACGCAAGCCAGAGCTGGACCGCACACGGCACTAATCAAATATCCCACCTTGGTCTTGTCCTGACTAAATTGAGACGGTCAAAATGCAAAATAAACCATCAAAGAATCAAGGAATTCTCTTAACTTTTTAGGATCCCAGGAGAAACGTGGTGTAGTAGCGAAGACAGTTGGAACGTCTGTGGTTCCAGAGGCCAAGGCTTGTCGTAAAGCCGCATTTTCAGCATGTAATTGTTGCATTTCCTGAGCCTGCTGTTCAGTATGCATTAGCGACTGGGCTGTCTCCACTACGTCCTCTGATGGATCTTCCATCATCTTGGAACTGAAACAGGGTTTTTAGTGTTGCAATCTGTCACGATCGGCACTTCTCTTACCTCCCTGGTCAGATGGAACTGGAGTGCGACTTTGGTTCTTGCACATTCTGGTCTGGCTGAGATAGGGGTGGCCCTTTCTGATAGCCATGGTGCTGCTGACAAGAGAATGTCTAGCAGTCCGTGCCCTCCAGAAGGAGTGCCAGACGAAAAACCCAAAAAGTGAAAACAAACTCTTTTGCAGGAACTCCGAGAAGCAGGAAAAAGGTGAGCATCAGGCTACCAGAACTCCAAAGACTAGAATCTCAAAAAGCTGCAGGAAAACCAAACAGGAAAATATTCCACAGGAATAGCAAGCAGGAGTGAGAACCACCACCTACAGGAAGTGTTTCTACGCAAGGAGGAAAAGAATCTGGCTCCTTATATACTAATGAACATGAAGTGACATACAGGAAAGAAGAAAAAACACCATATTGGACTGGGAATGCACCATAGGAATAACTGGAGAAAACACCATCATGAAAAAGGAAAGAGAAAAGAAACCAGTGCATGCAGGGTGGTGAAAGGCACTCTGGAAAGAAGAAAACATGGCCCAGAAAGAAGGAAAGAACACAAAAAAACCCATGGGAAAAAAGAAGATAAGTATTAGTATAGGGCGGTTGTGGGGTGCGTTGGCGGTGAAACACCATGCCACACATTGATCACGGCGAGGTCCAAAGCCTGACCACGGCCTATCTGACCTCGCCGCGAGCAACAAGCAGAACACCACTGTTGTGTAGCCATTTTAGCTATAATTTTAGACACCTAATTTTAGCAAACTAGGTCTGCAATTGTGCACTTCAACCTAGATATGTTTTATTAATATTATTTTAACAATATCCACATTTGCGGTCTTGTTTTATTTTCTCTATCTAGCTGTTCTTTGCCTAGGCCAGCACTGCATTCTTAAACAAGACATTTCTTTCACTCTGTGCTTTTCTCAAGGCTGCAGTAAGATAGGTTGCCGGCAAAAGTGCTATGCTTTGTCTCTAATGTTCACAGAAACATACCCACTCTTACATGGTGATCCTTTCTTGGAACATCAGCTGTTTTATTATAAAAACACTACTTTGACCCATGTACGTTAGAGGGAGAGTCCAGCCAGATGACCACAACTGTATGCTGATTGCTGAGGGCTTCGGTACAGCTGCTTATGTAGACTACGGGCCTCTTGCTCAGGTATGAGGGATGATGTCTTCCCAAGGGAACCTGAAGGTGAGAATTAGAGCTTAACATGCTGTGCTCTAACATAGCCGAGGTAGGAACTATTCTTAAAAACAATAGTGACAACATGGTAGCGTTATTTTTATGTTTTACTCTCCTTGTCACAAATGTAATTCTATTGTGCTTCATCGTCCTAGTTATTGCAGTACATGCTTTATTATCTAAGATGCAGTTGCTTAAACAAAACCTTATTGAACTAGACTCTGAATCTGATTGTCCTTGCATCTGTGGGACTAATGTAACTGAGAGAAACAGATGAGATCTGAGTGACCACAGTTTCCCTGAGGAGTCATTTGTGTCATGAGCCCAGTTGCCCAAACATCCCTGCTCTTGAGTGAAGATGAGGCACTGCTAGTTAGCCAGAAGAAAACCTGGAATAGACCAACAGGTGTCACTTGGTGTGGGTTCAGACTCAGTCCCCCGCAGTACAAGTGATTCTGCCACCCAAATCCAGTAGTCTCATTAGGATAATGAGAAACTACGCAGCACCACGGTCAGGCAGGTGGCCCTCGGAGGGTCAGACGACCCGAGAAACAGAACGCGGAACCCACAGCGGGCCAAAAATGAGACACCACTGGTGCCCGTGGCGTAACAAGTGTGCAATGGGCTGAGATATGTGTTGGTGGTGGTGTGTGTATTCTGACATTGGGTTGAGGTTTACCCGACTAGAACAAATGATAGCCTCACAGTTGCAAAACTGTTATTGAGGGTGTTGATACCTCAATTCGGTTTCCAACCTCTGTGGAATCAGACTGGGGAACTAATTTCAATAGGGAGATCCTTAACTTATTGTGTGCAGCATTACAAGTTGAGCAAAGATTGCACTGCAGTTACTGACCAGAAGTCTCTGATCTGGTAGAGGAGATATGTGGAACACTGAAGTCTCAACTGGTGAAAGTATGCATCTACAACACTGAAATGACCAGGTTAATTGCCTTTTGTCCTGATGAGAATGCACAGCACAACCAACAGAAAGGCAGGCTTGTCACCACATGAGATCATTATGGGGTGAGCTATGAGATTGCCAACAGTGCCTGCTCTTGTGAACATTACAGATGATTTGGTTCTAGATTACTGCAAAGGACTAGCTGATGTGGTTAGCTTTTTTGTCTCACCAGGGTGGAGAAGCAACTGTGCAACTACAACAAGAACTTTGTAGCGACCTGACTCCTGGCACATGGGTGCTAGTATAGAAGCATGTAAGAAAGACATCCTTGGCCGCCAAAATAGAAAGGACCATATTGTTCTAATGGTGTAGTAACAAACTCCAGCTGTGAAGTGTGCTGGCCCTCCAACCTGTATTCATGTGAACCACACACACAAAGTTCAAAGCCTTCTTGATGAAACATTGCCTGTTCCTCAAGGGTCGGTTAGAGTGAGAGAAAGGGTCCAGATTAATCAAACTGCGGGGACTGGACAAGTGGCTAATGCAGAGCATGAACGGTCTGGTGAATAAACAGAAGGTTCGAGACAGAGTCAGGCGACTCCTGCTAGCCCAGATAACGTTGAAATCTCAGTCATGCAAGAGAAAAGACTTGTTACTGGAGTTCAGTGGCTTGAGAAAAACCCAGACACAGTGATAAAAGTTCCTCCTACTATAGCTGAAGTAACTAAAGAATCACATCAAAGTGACAATGAAACTGAAAGAGAAAAAGAGTGCCAAGTCACAGATACTCTGCTCTTGAATGGACATATTTCACAACTGATGACTGGAAGAAGGATTTTGTTGCTTTTTGTGTCAACAATTCATCTCCAGCTGAACAATTTTGAATCTTGAGATTGCTTTGGAACTGAACTTTGAAATTTTATTTCGACTTGATGAACAGAGACACTATTTGCTGGTCGTGCTGATCAGTGATTATGAGATGATTTATGATTAGAGACATTTGAACTTTTAGAAGAAACTTTTGAAATTTTGTATATAAGAGAGACTCTTGATGAACGTTTGCAATTTGTTTTTGAAGAAACTGCTTTTGAATTTGCTTTGCTCATGTAAAGAAAAGACTGAGAGTGACAGTGAAATAATTGAAAGTCACCTTTGAAATTTTTTATTTTAGATTTGCATTTTAATTCAAAAGTTTTGGTGTGAGTCTAAACAAGTCATGGATTGTGACTGAAGTAAGAGGAGTAAGTATAAATGTGTTTGTGTAGGTTAAGCAGTAGCATGTGTGACGGTGATCATTTTGTTGCTTATTGATTTGTTAAAGGTGAAACTGAGAAAGCTTCAGTCACAAGTGCCCAGAATTTAGAAGGTTCACTCACAAATCAAGGTCCACTGTATGAGGGTGAGAAATGTTTACACGCAGATAGCACTAAGGGAAATTTGATATCAAATGTATATTACAAATTGTTATGTGTATACTATGGAGTTGCAAAACTGTTGCAGGTGCACTAAAATTCCTTCATCAGTACAGGAAGGTATCAGTTATCACAGCTTGCCACTAACATATGGAATTTTCTGTTATTAACACAGCTGTATGATCAGTGGCATTACCAATACTTCTATTCAAATTATGATCTAGTGTTCTTCTTTCATGCCTATTATGAAGCGCTTGAGTAGTATTGTTACAGTGAAAAACATTGACATGGTGGGAGGGTTCTTTGAACCTACCTTGACATTTGGAACAGCATATGCACAGAAGAATAATTTGACTTGCATACTTAGTTAAGTAGGGAAAGGGTTGATGATAAAAAGGAGGGTAATGAAAGCCACAATAGAAAAGGGGGTAATTTTGCAAAATTGAGAAAAAGATGTAACACATTCAGGTGGTCATTCCGAGTTTGGCGGTGAACTGACTGCCACACCGGTGGCGGTGTTGTGACCGCCACTAGGGTGGCGGTTCAGACCACCATATAACGAGTAAGGCGGTGAACCCAACGCAACACAGACAACTGACCGCCAGTACCGCCACCACAGATGAGCAGCATCCGGCAGCAGTAGGCAACTTCAGGGTGGCAGAAACTAATGTCCCACCCACTACATTTCAGTCACCACACCACCAGGAATCTGGCCACAACAAAAATATTGACGGAAAAAGAAAGTACAAAAGGAGACACCCACCTCCAGGCACAGAGACGTGTTCCCCAGCCGCCATGGCAAACAAACTACTAGTCTTCCCAGCGTTGTATCTCACCAAACACCTTCAGGGCCAGCGACAACGACAAAGATGACAACCGTAAGTACGCATAACACAGAGTGGAGGAAATGGCAGTGATACACTCCCAGACATAACACATGTTCTCCGCACAGACAGCGAAGGCCACACACACAAGCACACACAAAATACGTCAAAGCCAAGTACCCAATACACACACAAAGCCAAGCAGATACATGCCAAACATACAGCACAATGCACACAAACACCACCAACACAGTCATACATATCCATACACAACATCCCATAAGCACACAATGACAACTAGACCACAAACACCTCAACACAAGCATAGACAAGCATGTTGTGAAACACCACACATACACACACACCATAAACTGTATGTAGCAATGACCAGGACAAGCATCTCAACTTGCCATGCACAGCAGTGTGGGCAGATGTATTTTTAAACAAAATATAACATTAAACTATATACAAAATGTGCCAAATGGCAAGTCCAATGTCCGGAAATGCAGGACACATTGTCCATATACCATGGCCCCAACTTGACTCCTGACAGCAAATAGGCCTCCACGTTATAGGGGCATCAATGGGACAGGCAGGCACCTGAGGGGTTTAGGGATGGTGGGGGTGTGGGTGGCTTGGATTTGGAAGGGGCATGTCTTGGTTTGGACTTGGGAGGGGGGACTTTGGCTCTGGGAGGGGTGGATTTTCTGCTGGGTGGAGGAGCAGGGGAAATACCAGAGGGGGCACCCGTGGTTTGGGAGGTAGAAGGGACTAGGAAGGGCAGGGGACCACAACATTTACGGGTAACATGGGGTGGGAGGGGAGTAGGGAAGAGCTTGAGGGTGGCAAGCAGGACTTTTTTAGGTACATGATTGAGGTTTGGGAGTGGAGAAAGAGGGAGTGCTCGTCTGACGTGTTGGTGTGCTACACGTGGTTGCTGGTGTGTGCAATGTGTGCATGTCTGTGGTGGGTGAATGTTGGGTGTGTGGGTGGGTACGTGTTCATTCCTTGGGAGGAGGGGGTAGAGATGCAGGGAGAGGGAATGGGAGATGTATGAGTGAATATTGAGGTGTGGTGTGTTCAAGTGAGGTAGATGTGCTGCAGGTGGCAGAGAAGGTAGTCATGGTGAGTGCAGATGTGGCATGTGGGGTGGCTGTCTGTGAGTATGCTGTTGTGGTGGTTGAGGGTATGACAAGGCCCAGTGTGTGATGATTCAGTGCTGGCAGATGTGAGTGGTGATGTGACTGTAAAGGAGGCAGTGTGGGAAGTGTCTATTGTGTATGTAGATGTGTGTTGTGTGTGTGCATGCCTGAGGGCTCGTTTGTGGTGCTTATGACTGTCTTTGCACACCCTGTCTGTTGTAGTGGGTGTGTGCTGGTCGGTAGGTGTGCCCTGGATGGGTGTATAGAGACGGGTTGTGAATTGGGAACAGGTAGCTGGAGGAGGGATGAAAGATGAAGGGACGCTGGCTGCCGTCAAAGAGGAGGCCAGAGCCTGAAACAATTTCTGTAGGCCAGACAAGGCACCGTGAATGCCTTCCTGGAACACATTGGACTGCTGCATCTGGGATGCCAGTCCCTGGATGGCATTCACAATGGTTGTCTGCCCCACAGGTATGGACCTGAGGAGGTCAATAGTCTCCTCATTGAGGGCAGCAGGGCTGACTGGGGCAGGGGCATAGGTGCCTGCAGTGAAGGAGTTGCCCACCCTCCTGGGTAAGCGGGTAGAGCAACTGGGTGGGGAGCTAAAGGGAAGGTGGTACTGGTAAGGGGGGTGCCGGACAAGGATGGTGTTAGGGTGGTCCCAGATGGGTCCGCCACTGCCAGAGAGCCGCCATTAGAGGAGGAATCTGTATCAGATGTGGTGGTTGCTTCTGTCTCCCCCGTGGTGCTCCCCACGCCCTTCGTCCCACTGGTACCCTTGGCTTCGCTGGTGGCAGCCTCCTGGGTCCTATGGGTTGCTGCATCGCCACTCACCGGTGCCCTTCCTCCTTCGCCAGATGATGCTAATGCACACATAGACAGAGGTGGAGAGAGTAGGAGTGTTGGAGAAACAGAAATGGGGATAACGCACACATCCACTTCACATACAAACAATACATACATTAGCCCCTGCCAGGAAAACAAGAGATCATTTTGCAGTCATGAACAATAGAGTCATGCAAGTAGTACCAAAACTTATCTGCGATCACCTCATCCCCGCAGCCTATACACCTGATTGAAAACTCCTCGGTGCCTGTCAATTGGCTAAATGACTGATTCAACAATTCAACACATTAATATACCCAACCACATGTCAGTCATGACAGCATGAAACAAATCTGACCTTATAGGAACTGTGCACACAAGCTAAATGACAGGAATGTGTGGAGTACATTTGGTACAGAAGTCCATTGATGTGGCAATTGAAGCAATTGCAATGTTAGCAAAACATACCTGTCATTACCCAAATAAAGTGTGTTAGACTTTTTATCCTTGGCGTGGTCTCCCTTAACTTTGTGCCTCTGCTCCCCAGGTTGTTGATGTGTGCTGGACTCTGTTTTTGCTGTATGTGTTACTCTGGGCACTTTATCACTGCTAACCAGTGCTAAAGTGCAAGTGCTCCTATACAAAATGTGTATGTAATTGGTTTAACCATGATTGGCATATTTGACTTACTAAGAAGTCCCTAGTAAAGAGCACTAGAGGTGCCCAGGGACTGTAAACCAAATGCTACTAGTGGGCCTGCAGCACTGGTTGTGCCACCCACCTAAGTAGCTCTGTAATCATGTCTCAGAGCTGCCACTGCAGTGTCTGTGTGTGCAGTGTTTAACTGTATATTCGACTTGGCAAGTGTACCGACTTGCCAGGCCTAAACCTTCTCTTTTTGTTACATGTAAGGCACCCCTAAGCTAGGCCCAAGGTAGCCCCAAGGGCAGGGTGCAGTGTATGGTTAAGGTAGGACATACAGTAATGTGTTTTCTATGTCCTGACAGTGAAATATTGCTAAATTCGTTTTTCACTGTTGCAAAGCCTGTCCCTCTCATAAGTTATCAAGGGGGCTACCTTTAAATATGATTAAAGTGTAGATTCCCTTCGGGAGCGGATGGACATGTGGAGTTTGGGGTCTCTGAGCTCACAATTTAAAAATACATCTTTTAGTAAAGTTGATTTTAAGATTGTGTGTTTGAAAATGCCACTTTTAGAAAGGGGGCATTTTCTTGCTTAAACCATTTCTGTGACTCTGCCTGTTTGTGGATTCCCTGTCTGGGTCAGTTTGACAGTTGGGTTGGTTGCACCGCTCACTAGATATAGTGACACAAAGGGAGCTGGGGTGTAGTCTGCATTTCCTGATGAGCCATCTGTGCTAGGAGGGATGGTAGGAGTGGTCACTCACACCTGAAAGGGCTGTGCCTGCCCTCACACAATGCAGTCTCCAACTCCCATGGTGTGTGTCTGGAGCCGGTCTCGGCGAGGCAGGATTTCACAATCAAGAAAGACTTTCCTTTCAAGTAAGCCTACTTCAAAGGCAAAATGATCATAAGACGGGCACCCAAAACCACAGACTTCAGAACACTTCTGGAAAGCAAGAGGAACCTCTGCCTGAAGAAGAGCTGAAGAGCTGAGGAAGAAGAGCTGCCATGCCTGTGACTGTGCTTTTTGGAACTATCCTGCAGTTGCTGCTTCTGCCTGTGATAGAGAACAAAGACTGGACTTTGTGTTCCCTTCCTTCTTGTGAAGATCTCCAAGGGCTTAATTTAGAGTGTGCCTCCTGTTGTTTGAAGTCTCAGGGACAGCAAAGACTTCAAACAGCCAGCACCTGGAACCTCTGGAGAGACTCCTACTCAGCCAAGTGGTACTCTATCAGTTCCTGGGGCCCTTAGAAGAGAAGCTGGCAGCCTAAGAGTGAGAAATCCATGCACAGACTGCTGCACGGGGAAAAGATCAACGCAACTCTGATCCGCAGCTGAAAAATCTATGTTCTGCCGGCTTCGCGGCTGAAAATCGACGCTCGCCTGCAACTCGACCGGAAGATCGATGCCCGCGGCTGGAGAAATGACGCTCAGCATTGCTGACGGAGGCTGGTGACATCGCAACCCGCGCTGCATGGTTTTCGGACCATCGTGCGGCTAAATTTCTGACGCAAACACCGATGGGCGTGTAAAAACGATGCAAGGCCTGCCCGGACCTGAGAGTGCTGACCGGATCGACGCATCGCTCTCCTGTGGAAAGAAGAAATGACGTACGCCGACCCGACTAAAGGAGAAATGACGCAAGGTCTCGCTCGCTCGTGAAATCGCAAACCCTTTTTGATGCAGACTCGCCCGTGCGGGGTTATTTTTGCCATACCCAAGGTACATTTTCATGCTAACAGTGTTAGCGTTGTGTTTAATATTACATGAAGACTCTTTTTGCATTTTTAGTGATAACTTGACTTGTGTATTGTGGATTTTTGTCGTTTTGGTCTTGTTTTGTTGAAATAAATATTTTCTATTTTCTAAACATGTGTTGTGTCATTTTGTAGTGTTTTCATTGAGTTACTGTGTATGTCGGTACAAATACTTTACACCTAGCACTCTGAAGTTAAGCCTACTGCTTGTGCCAACCTACCAAGGAGGTGAGTGAGGGTTAGCTGATGGTGATCCTCTTTTACCCTGACTAGAGTGAGGGTCCTTGCTTGGACAGGGGGTATCCTGACTGCCAACCAAAGACCCCATTTCTAACACAGTGCCAATATGATCACCTTGTACTACTACAGTACACGCAGAGATAGAGGATGCAGCCAGTGAAATGATAGAACATTTGAGCGACCCATATGTACAGTTGAATGTGTGTCGCAGTACCACCACTTCTGTTCCTGCATGGTTCTATATACCTAACGTGTCACACTCCTACATGTTTGGTATGACAACCAGGACTGTCCACTCCCCAAATCACATCTGACCAGGTAAATCCCAAGTACAGTGAGGGTCACAGTACACAACCATGCAGGAGTCACCTAACAGTCTACACTTTCCACTTTGTGGCTGCTGTACTGCCCTCAAGTGCCCATCTAAATCTGGGTAGGCCACGGCCAGTATGCGGGCCATTAGTGGGGTCAGGATTCGACTGCCACCCCTTCCACGTTGGCAGGCCGTCTCAGCCAGGCCTGTGCAGTCTTCCAGGCCCAGCGTCTCAGGCCCTCCCGCTGCTTCCTGCAGTGGGTGCTCCACCGGCTATGGACTCCCAGGGTCCTCACTTCCTTGGCGATGTTCTCTCCATAACCCTTTTTTCTGGTGGGTGCTGACCTGCATGGGAAACTCTCTGAAAATGGGGGATATGATGTAAATGATACCAATACAGCTGCAACCTTTGGCGACACTCAACATACACGGACCATGCACACTGCTAATACATCACACATCATGTGCATGCAAACCCCCAAATCAAATCAGCCATAACATGTCAATGTGCACACATATTTATCATCGATCACTACCCGAAATGTGGGACAAAGGATGTTGTACTGACCTGTTGCCCTAGAGCACCGTACAACCGCACATGCAGGGGGAGGATCCCTTCCGCCAGTTTCTCCAGCTCCTCACTTGTGAAGGCTGGGGCCCTATCCCCTGCAGTGAGTGCCATCATTGCTCCAAGATTCAGGACACAGCAGCACACAAAATGGAGGTCTTCCTTGCCCAGATGCCAGGAGTCAAGTGAGCTGGCCCATACAAAATGGCTGTTACGACCGCAGCGGTCATGACCGTCACCGCCGGCAGTGATTGTCATTAGTCCCAGTTTCCCATAGATGTCCATGTGATCCAATGAGGAGTTGCACTGCGGTTCCGACCGCCTTCTGCCATGACAACAGCTGCAAACGGAATGAGGTCACTTCCATCTGTCTAATGCAGTCAGGACAGGCGGATGCCATTTTAGTATGTTACATGACTGTCCTGGGTTCACACTGTATTATTACCTGCATATCATCACAAATTGAATAATTTCGGTTACACTTTGTGGATAATCACATGTGTAGTGGTGTCAGGTGACATCACCACACTTGTCACTACATTTGTCAGTAACGGCAATCCATATGGTGGAACACATGGAAGGTGTATGTTTGCATGTCCTGTTCACGTCCATTGTCACCGGGATTATGTGGCATTGTCTGGTTAGGAATGGAGTGTACAGTAATGTGTCTTTCCACAAAATGACAGCCAACTTACATGACCAATGGTTTGTGATTGTCATGTCATACTTGGTGCACAACATTGTGAGAGGTTCCAAGATTGTTGTTTGTCTCCCTGCCTACATATCAACAAAATGGAGTGATGAGGAATGGACCAGTTTACTAGCCACTCGTAGATCTTGAAACCATGGAAGAGCACTATGTCATTCTGACCTATCGACTGAACCGTTTCTGCTTTGAGAAATCCCCATGCCATCCCTCCAACAGTCCAGGTGTTGTCAGTCCTGCATTTTCTGGTGAGTAGCTCTTTTCAGGTGACTGTGGGACTGCTGCAGGGATGTCACAGCCCAAGTTCAGTAAGGGGTTGCAGGATGTGCCAGATGCCCTACTCAAGCATGTGAACAGGTACATTAGGTTCCCACAATGTGCAGAATTGGCCACTGTTAGACCTGACAGCCTTAGGGTGGTCACCCTTAACTTTTTGTCTGCCTCCCTCCACTTTTTGGACACTGTTTTTGCTGGTTTTTAGACTCTGCGCACTTTACCCCTGCTAACCAGTGTTAAAGTGCATATACTCTCTCCCTTAAAACGTGGTAACATTGGATCATACCCAATTGGACTATTTAATTTACTTATAAGTCCCTAGTAGTATGCACTATGGGGCATATTTATACTCTGTTTGCGCCGGAATTGCGTCGTTTTTTTTTACGCAATTCCAACGCAAAACTAACTCCATATTTATACTTTGACGTTAGACGCGTCTAGCGCCAAAGTCCATGGAGTTTGCGTCATTTTTTAGCGTGGACACCTACTTTGCGTTAATGATATGCAAGGTAGGGGTTCCCGTCTAAAAAACTTGACTCCGAGGCATGTGCGCCGTATTTACACTCCCGGGCAAAATTCACGCCCGGGAGTGGGCGGGTCAAAAAAAATGACGTACGGCCGCTTTTGCGCCGTTTTTTAGCGCCTGGTCAGGGCAGGCGTTAAGGGACCTGTGGGCTCGGAAGGAGCCCAGAGGTGCCCTCCCATGCCCCCAGGGACCCCCCCTTGTCACCCTTGCCCACCCCAGGAGGACGCCTAAGGATGGAGGGACCCATCCCAGGGACATTAAGGTAAGTTCAGGTAAGTGTTTTTTTTTTTTTTTTAAATGTGGCATAGGGGGGCCTGATTTGTGCCCCCCTACATGCCACTATGCCCAATGACCATGCCCAGGGGACAGAAGTCCCCTGGGCATGGCCATTGGGCAAGGGGGCATGACTCCTGTCTTTGCTAAGACAAGAGTCATTTCTATGGGGGTTGGGAGTCGAAAAAAATGGCGCAAATCGGGTTGAGGCGAAAAATTTGCCTCAGCCTGACTTGCCCCATTTTTTGGCGCCCAAGCTCCATATCCCGCTACGCCGGCGCTGCCTGGTGTACGTCGTTTTTTTTCACGCACACCAGGCAGCGCCGGCGGCTAACGCGGCTAACGTCATTGAATAAATACGGCGCCCGCATGGCGCTTCAGAATGGCGTTAGCTGGTGCTAACTTTTTGGACGCAAAACTGCGTTAGCGCAGTTTTGCGTCAAAAAGTATAAATATGGCCCTATATGTGCCCAGGGCCTGTAGATTAAATGCTACTGGTGGACCTGCAGCGCTGATTGTGCCACCCACTGAAGTAGCCCCTTAACCTTGTCTCAGGCATGCCATTGCAAGGCCTGTGTGTGCAGTTTCACTGCCAATTTGACTTGGCATTTAAAAGTACTTGCCAAGCCTAAAACTCCCCTTTTTCTACATATAGGACACCACTAAGGAATGCCCTAGGTAACCCACAGGGCAGGGTGCCGTACAGGCAAAAGGCAGGACATGTACCTAGGTAGTTTACTTGTCCTGGTAGTGTAAAACTCCTAAATTTGTCTTTACACTGCTGTGAGGCCTGCTCACTTCATAGGCTAACATTGGGGCTGCCCTCATACATTGTTTTAGTGGTAGCTGCTGATCTGAAAGGAGTAGGAAAGTCATATTTAGTATGGCTAGAATGGTGAAAATCCTGCTGACTGGTGAAGCTGGAATTTAATGTTACTACTTTAGAAATGCCACTTTTAGAAAGTGAGCATTTCTCTGCACTTAAATCTTTCTGTGCCCTACAATCCACGTCTGGCTGGGTTTAGTTGACAGCTGTGCATTCATCTAGACACACCCCAAACACAGGATACTCAGCCTCACTTGCATACATCTGCATTTTGAATGGGTCTTCCTGGGCTGGGAGGGTGGAGGGCCTGCTCTCACACAAAGGACTGCCACACCCCCTACTGGGACCCTGGCAGACAGGACTGAACTGAAAGGGGACCTTGTGCACTGCTAAGCCACTCTTTGAAGTCTCCCCCACTTCAAAGGCACATTTGGGTCTGGCCTGGGCTTTCTGTCACTGGCCTCCTCTGCTATGTGGCAGTATTTGGGAGACCTGTGGAATGAGAGGCATTATGTCACATGATGGTATTGTAGAAGTGATACACGTGGTTGTATGCCATCATTGACTGGATTTGCAGGACAGTAATGGAACTGATAGTTACTAGACCACTTCTTCTGTTTCCATCAGTGGAATGTTGCAATGGTCCTATTTCGGGGAATAGTTCATATTTGTCTTGCTACTGTCATTGCCATGTACTGATGTACATTCCAAATACTTTTTGGTGAGGAGGAGTGACATGGTTTAATGTTCAAGTGCAAAGATGTGACGTGAATGCATCAGTAATGCAAGGGTAGGGAGTGTTGCATTGTGGTAGTTGTAGTACTTGCTGCAGTGTGGGGGTATTCATGCACTAGGTGGGCCTTTGAGGGAATGGTGTCAGTACAGAGCTGTGGCATGCAAGTGTGGGTATTGGGTCCATGGTGGGTTTGTGCACGTTAGGGTGATGTGAGGGGGTGAGAGGTTCTGAGGATACATGCTGTGAACAGGACATGTTGGCCGGGGTGTGCAGTTGACTTACCAGTGTCCAGTCCATTAGGTATTCCCGTCAGCCCTTCTGGGTGTAGGATGGCCAAGACTTTCTCCTCCCATGATGATAATTATGGGGCAGGCAGTGGGGGCTCGTCGCCCGTGCTCATGACAGCGATTTGGTGCCTGGAAGCCATGACCCATACCTTCCCCCATAGGTCATTCAACCTCTTCCTAATGTCCTCCCTGGTACGTGGATGGTTCCCCACAGCATTCACCCTGATGACTATCCTCTGCCATAAGCCGCTTTTTCAGGCAATGGATGTCTGCTGGACCTGTGCTCTAAACAGTTGTGGCTCCACTCTGACGATTTCATCAACCATTACCCTCAGCCCCTCATCTGTGAATCTATGTTATTTTTGTGTTGCCATGGTGGTCGGCTTGTGGGTGGGGGGTGTGTTGTGCAGGGATGCTGGTTGTGCTGTTTGTTGGTGTGAGTTTGGGTAATGTGATGTGCGTGTGGTTTGTGTTGTTTGTGTGCAATGGTTTGTTGTGTGATGCATGTTCAGTGTGATGGTGCCTGTGATATCTAGATGCAGTGCCTTCTTTCAGTGTGCTCTTGCCTCGCTCTAACAAAGTTTCTGGGTGCAAAGGGTTCTGGGTATGTGTGGGGGTGTATTTTGTAGTGCTGTGTTCAGGTGTGTGCATGTGTATCAGGTGTGGGTGATGGTATTGTCCAATGTGGTGCAGTGTTCTGTTGGAAGTGCATTTTTTCCCACAGCAGTTCGCACCGCCAATGGAATAGCGCTGTGTGAGGCCGCGGTGCAGCTTTGTGATTCGTTATTTGGCGGGCGGGATGTTCTCAGTGTGGCGGTGCTGGTGATGCAGACGCCTTTCTCACGCCATTGTTTCAGCTGCAATGTAGTTTTTTTAGGTACTTTTTGGGCAGAGTTGTGTTGGTGACTCATAATGCGGCGGTATTCAGACCGCCATCACTGTCGGTCTTTCGGCGACCGCTTACACGGCAGTCTTCGGTAAAGACCACCAAAGTTAGAATGACCACCTCAGTGTCCGAGAGTCAAGGATTCTTAGCTTTAGATTGACAACTTGTAGAATAATTATGGGTATATAGACCGAAGTCAAAGACAGATATACATTTTCTAGGAACTAGTGAATGTAGGCTAGTTTTTGTTTTCAAAATTATATGGACTTTTATGTTAAATGTATAGGATCCTGCAATACCAGGGGGCATATTTATACTCTGTTTGCGCTGGATTTGCGTCGTTTTTTTTAACGCAAATCCGACGCAAAACTAACTCCATATTTATACTTTGGCGTTAGACCCGTCTAGCGCCAAAGATCTTGGAGTTTGCGTCATTTTTTAGCGTGTACACCTTCCTTGCGTTAATGATATGCAAGGTAGGCGTTCCCGTCTAAAAAATGACTCCGAGGCATGTGCGCCGTATTTACACGCCCTGGCAAAAATGACGCCCGGGAGTGGGCGGGTAAAAAAAAATGACGTCCAGCCGCTTTAGCGTCATTTTTTAACGCCTGGTCAGGGCAGGCGTTAAGGGACCTGTGGGCTCGGAAGGAGCCCAGAGGTGCCCTCCCATGCCCCCAGGGACACCCCCTGCCACCCTTGCCCACCCCAGGAGGACGCCCAAGGATTGAGGGACCCATCCCAGGAAACTTAAGGTAAGTTCAGGTAAGTATATATTTTATTTTTTTGTTGTGGCATAGGGGGGCCTGATTTGAGCCCCCCTACATGCCACTATGCCCAATGACCATGCCCAGGGGACATAAGTCCCCTGGGCATGGCCATTGGGCAAGGGGGCATGACTCCTGTCTTTGCTAAGACAGGAGTCATTTCAGTGGGGGTTGGGAGTAAAAACAAATGGCGCTAATCGGGTTGAGGCGAAAATTTTGCCTCAGCCTGACTTGCCCCATTTTTTGGCGCCCAAGCTCCATTTTCCCCTACGCTGGCGCTGCCTGGTGTAAGTCATTTTTTTTACGCACACCAGGCAGCTCCGCCGGCTAACATCATTCCATAAATAAGGCGCCCGCATGGCGCTTTGGAATGGCGTTAGCCGGCGTAAAAAATTTTGACGCACAACTGCGTTGGCGCAGTTGTGCGCCAAAAAGTATAAATACGGCCCCAGGTGTTTATTTTATTTGTGGAAAGAAAGCATATTCCAAGCTGCTGAAAGGCTGATATGGAACTTGTTACATGGGAATAGTTTGTCCAAAAATGTATCATGTAGACAGCATAATGAACCAGTCTGGGATGAGAAAGCAAACTTCAGAGTTAAAAGAGGAGTAAGTGCCTCAGAGATAGTGGGAGATATATTTGGTGCCATCATTTGATCAGAGGGAATAATCTTGAATGATCTAAAGATTAGTAAATTGTCAACCATAGTAGATAAGCTATCTACTGACACTGCAGGAGCTATGTTATTAATGGACGTGGAAACGTTTGCTGTGAGATCAATGGTTTTGCAAAATTGTCTTTCATTAAAAATCTTATTCGCAAAGGAGGGGGTAGTCTGTAAAACGTTACATGCTCAAAATTGTTGTACATATATACCTGACAATAGGAAGGAGGTAAGGAAATACATTGCAAACATGACTGATATGAAGAGATAGCTTAAAAGTCTGATAGCCACCGATGCATGGGAAGCTATTGGGCGTTTTTTTCAGCCATTGGAAAATGGTTTAGAAATATGGGAAATGGATTAGTGGGAACCATCTTGAGGCCCTTATTGATTGTGGCTTTGTGTGTTATACATACACTTGGATTTTACAAACTGCACAAGATACTGAAGGAGAAAATAGCAAAGACTAGACAGATGAAAGAGGAGATAGAAATGGAGAAAAGGAGGAGCGTTTATTATTATAATCTCAAGAAAATGGAGAATTACAGCAGAGCTCATCGAAATAAGACATCGAAATTCTGAATTGTCTCATTGAAATGGAAGTTGACCTTTTGTGATGGCATATTTTGCCTTAAAAGGAGGGACTGATAGAGCATACATTTTAGTTATGTCCTTGTGTCACTAAAGTCAGCTGACTGTGACAATTTTAAGCTTATGAATGCACATGAGAGAAAAACTAACGTAGGAAGCTGCACCGGCCCGCATTTTAAATGTGCAATCTGCTTGTATTTCACAGTTCGATATGGGTGCCTTTCTAATTAAATCACATGCTTGAAGGTTAAAGTTGATGTTAAAATGTAATTTAGACTTTAGACTAAGGGCCCGATTACAAACTTGGCAGCCCGACCCTTGGACCGCCAAGACAACAGTGGGGAGGCAGCTGCCAAGCCGGCAGCATCCCCACTGCCTTATTACGATGTTTCCACTGGCTGGTCGGCGGAAAAAGTGTGATGGCATTGGCTTCTGCTCTCAGAGAGATTCCAAGTGTGCTGACAGGGGGCCCCTGCACTGCCCATGACATAGTTGTGGGCAGAGCAGGGGCCTTCTTTGGTCCCAACTCTGCTTTTCTGGCAGCCTTTTCATGGCGGTCTCTTACAGAAAGGAAAGTTGTGATCAGAATGGCGGTGCTGAACCCGGCACTGCTGTGGCTAATCACGACTTTCAGTGCCGCCAACACCCGTTGGGATATCTAATCCTGGTGGTGGTGGGGGTGTGCTGGTGGTCCAACCGCCATCATCCTAATGTGGAGGTCGGATGGTCAAGGTTGTGACGGTCTGATCACTACTGTGTGTACGGCGGTCCATGGACCTCCTTACTTGTAATGAGACCATAGATGTGCACATCAAAATACATTTTATTTTCTTGTGTTTTATGAAAGATTTATGACTTTGAAAATATGTGCAAGGGAGAACATGCACTTCTCTGTTATAACTAACGTAATGCAATAACAAAACTTTTCAGTTTATATGAAATGTATTACTCATACTGAAATATTATTAATGATGAATTTATAAGTTTGCATATTATGGATGTTTTATTCACAAGTATTACATCAATTGCATTTCATATTCTCTTGTGTTAACCGAACTGAGGCCTGCAAAGCTTGCATTCTGCAGTCATAAGAAACAGATGAATTATTTTTTAATAACGCAAAGTCTTCTTTCAGATTTCATTCCCATGAGAAGCAAGGTCCTATTTGTTAAAAGTCTATTGTTTAACTATGGAAGAGTTATCCCCAGTTGCCCTTCAAATTGATGTAATGCAGGAACATGGACTGAAATTGTATACTTTTGTTTCAACCTGTTTGGAGCCATACAGATGTTCCCATGACAGACTTGGGAAAACGTTGAACTGTTGACTCCTGAAATCTGATAATAATTTATGATTAGATGATGCCCCTTCAGCATAACATGAGCTGACACTAGTGACCAGCTGGAAGATTTCATGTGGATTAATATAGATCTGGTAATTTGAACTCAGAGGAGATCAGATCAGAACTTTGCTTGGAGAAATAGCAGCCCTTGTCCCACCTTTGTCAGATGCTTGTAGATGCCTTACTGACAAGATGCTTTGCTGATAAAGATTTCTGGAATGTAGTATCCCTTGGAGAAGTATCCTCCTCCCTGCCATTGGCCTTTGCCCTTTGAAATGCCCTTTTAGATTACAAAATCCACTAGGCTGAAGCTTCTTATTTTCTTTTTCTTTTAGGTAGTGCCCTGTAGCCCAAGTGAAATGTTTTTCCAAATTATTTTTGTCCTTTTGTATTTTTGTATTTTCCCCACATGTGCTCCTCACCGCACATGTATGTCCCTAATTTGGGTAGCTGTAGGGTTGACCAATGCCCAGCCAACTATTATGGACTTAAATGAATATGAATTGACTAAATGATTGAGCAATCTGAGCACCATGTTATTCCAGTGTCACAGAAATTTCTATTGATTTTCTCTATAATTCTTCTTAAATGCTTACTTTTGTTAATGCTAGTATGACTGATTTTCTTTTGGTGCCTTGGGCAACCCTTTCTGATTATGTATCTGTAGAGCTTGGTTTTGCACATTGTTTACATGACTTTGAGCTTGTGTTTGTAATATATTATCTTAACTTTATTCCTGATTGAAGTTTTCCTTCTGTGACCACATTGGTCATGGTGTCTAAATTATTGGGGTGGTGCTAAAATAAATATTGATGGTTCACCACACATCTTTCTGGGTTTAAAGGTCCTTTGACCTCATTGTGCATTTGATTCCTGCAAAGGATGAAAACTTTGTTCACATTCTTTTTATGGGGACAGAAGAAGGGCTCCGCTGGCTCCAAACCCTGGATCAAATTGAGCCTTTTCTTTGGTCACTGGTCACAAATTGTTTGATATAGATTGCTTGAATGTGGTGATCCTAGCTGCGCAGGTTGCTCATGGTGCTGCTCTATTTCTGTTAGAAATAAGTGGACCCATCTCCCGTTCCTTCCTCGGATTCACAGGGGTAGAATTTTACGTCTAGCTTCACAGCAAACATGTTCATGATGACCTTTTGTATCTTGCAATAAAGTTCTCTGAAAACACCAGAATAGTGTACAGTGCATATCTATTCAAAACAGTGCTATGTAGCACTCGGAAGCCAATACTGCTGGTTGATCCGGGCATCTGACTCCAAGTAGTTACTTTAGTTTTGTTTTTTTCTGGCTTTCTAAAACTGATCTTACTGTTGTCCACATCTCACCACGCAGGTATGGCTAATGAAAGCAGAGTCACTGCTGGCTGTCTGTGCACCACATTGACATTAACTGAGAATCTGGATGACACTTCACTAAAAGTCATGGTGGGGTGGGAGAATCACAATATTGTGGTCTACATATTGAGTTGCAAGAATATTGAATCCAGAATACCAGCAAGGGAAGTGGATGTTCAGGAAATAGTAGCAAAGCTACACTTCTTTTATATCCTTACCTCGATGAAATAATGGTAGGCGACATTTCAAAAGCAACATTCGCGCAATTTGCTAATATTGGGCTGAATATTGGGATACACAATCGACCTCAACAAGGAGTAACAGTTCACATAGTAATAGTGTATGAGGACCTAATATAATGTGCAAACCAAAATGAAGAGTATTCTGTAACACCGTTAAAATATGTGGAAAATTAAAATGGAAAAAAATACATGTTACCATTTCCAATAAAAATAATGGAGCCAAAAGTTAACTTGAATGTCAATGGTAATCAAATTTTTGCTAAGTGTCTTTTTTAGAGGATTCAGTTGAAAGGTTAGCTGTGACAAGGTGGGACGAGAAGGGTCAAGGTAGTCCTACTGTTAGGGATTCAGATCGACAGTCATCAGATGCTCTGGCATGATTTTTCTCTTAGGAAGCTGAAGGGCACTAGGCCTATGCTTTTGTGGTACGGTATATTTTGATTAAACAATCCAGGATCAGGAGTGTAGCGGCATCGACATAGGAAATCTTGAGAATGGTTGCTTTTAAGTCCTAGCACTTGGCCAGAAACCGTCAAGTGTTTATCAAACCCTCTCATAACTTTACCGAGCTATAAAAAGCATTACAAATTCTGCCTCTGTTATCCTTTTAGGTCCTCTGTCATACTGGACATCACATCTATCAGCTTCTTGCTCTTATGCACGTAGGGGGTCAAAAGTGTAGCAGGGATTGAAACAACATCAGCCAAACACAATATCTCACTGTCCCTGGGGATAAATAAAGAAGTGGCCTACCCCAGCTCTAGTTGCCTAGTTCAGTCCAGAAAGGACTCTGGTACCAGTGAAAAGAACACATTTGCTTCTGGGCCAAAAAGATAGGAATTTATGATTTCCCCAAAACTGTTTCAATAAAAAAGCCCTAATCCTACTGGTATCATTTTTTGAGCTCCTAGTGCACAGTCATGAGCTGTGGTATAAGCCTATCTTCCTGTGCTCTGCACGTGTAGGAGTGTAATGCTCTGAACTCCACACTCTGTGAAAGAAGGCTGCCTCTGCTCCTGGAATGGCAACATTACTGAGCAAAAGGGTTTGTGTCGCTGGAGGATTATCTAGGCATAGGTGCTGAGCACAAACTACATTTCTTTTACATCTTTTTTTTAAACAATTGCATTGCAAGTATTTATTGAAGAATCACACATACATACATAAGAATAGATTTTTTCTGACATATAACTACATTAAGAAACATTTGTACATGCAGGATAAATCTCCATTAACAATGGCGTATGCCTAAGCAAACAACATTACTATTACATTGAAGGCATCTTGCTGGTGAGAAAGCATGGTAAGATAGGACCTAATAACATTAACAAGAACTCAAACGCGACAAGTCTGGTGATGATTAGTCTAGAGGGTAGAAGTGGGAAAGTATGAAAAGTGTCAACGGGTTGTTCTATTCCCTGATCCTTGCCCTTGCACCCCAATGTTCTGCAGGGGCTCCATGCAATGCACTTGAAACCATTTTGGTCACCCATATGGATGGGGGGGGAAAGGTGTGCCAGGTGGTGTCTGGAATGTCAGGGAGGGTTTGGGGTGAAGGCAGGGAAGGCTACATGCATTATGAGCTAGTCCCTCACAAGGGGTCTAGTGCCATACTTGATGTATTCTTTGAAGGCCATCATCAGTTTATCCCATCTCACGGGTGATCAGGTGCTTCGGGAGTTCCCTAGCTTTCTCCCTGTCCAAGGCCTCAGCCTCAATCTCTGCCCATTGAAATCTCGGCCAACTGAAGGAAGACTACGTACAAGTGTGTGACATGGATGGGGGAAGATGATTTCCAATTCATGGTGATAAAGCACCTGACCAACACAAAAGAGAGGTCTATATACCCAGTGACAACCTTGCTTGATTAGAGGTGCCTGAATAAGCACAGGAGGCAGCCCTCTAAGTTAAAGAGGCCGTGTTGGCCCGTGACTGAGTTTAAAATGTTGCCCACTCCACTCCAGTAGGAGGATATAATTGGGCAGGTCAGAACAGAGGATCATGAGTCTGATCCAAAACAATAGCTCTTTGACATATCCGGAGTGGTCCGTGCAGTAGTATTGACCCCTCCAGCCTCTTTGAAGCCGAAGACCCTTGACCCCTGCCAGGTGAGTCTCTTGTATGAAGGTAACGTGAGCACCTCAATGCTTAAGGAAGGCATGGATGCTGTGTCATGCTCTAAATGCGGACATCCCTTTAATGTCCAGGAGATGAACAGAAGTTTAGCCATAGTGTGTCAGATAGTGGAAAATGGGGAGGTGGGACTGACAATGTGGAAGTGGCCACCTCATCAGTACCCCTCCGATAGCCAGACAAAATTATGGCCCATATTTATACTTTTGTAGTGCCGCATTTGTGTAATTTTTTGGTGCAAAAGTGGCACAAACTTACAAAATACAATTGTATTTAGTAAGTTTGCATCGCTTTTGCGTCAAAAAGCGGCGCAAATGCGGCACTAAAAAAGTATAAATATGGGCTTAAGTGAAATGTATGTGGCATCTCAATGGTGAATGTCTGCTCCCCCATTGAGTTATACTTGTTTACTTTTTCATTAACTATTTTGACTGCAATGTTAATTTTGGTTAAAATTACACTGATTTACTATTGCATTAACAACAGCATGATATTATTGACCCAGCTGTGCTTAGCTATGATCAATAAAATTAATAAAAGTAGTTTTGAAAAAAATGGCATCCCCAGACACCTCTATATGAACCACCCAACCTCAGAGCTGCAGCATAACATCAAACCTCCCACAGTAACAAGCTAGTATCTATAATGGACTCTAGTTACCCATATACCTAAGACAGACCAATAGGGAGGGCGTGGTTCAGGATGGAGGTGTCTAATGAACAGCAAAATGGCCCAGTCGGGCCTACGTTATTGGTGAGGGTCTCTGTGGCAAGTGTATTTGGCAGCTGGCCCCAGTAATACAGCGAACCCAATGTGCACCATGTTGTAGGTGGGGTAAGGCAAGCGGAGAAAGCAAACCCAGTGTCAAAAGCATTATATAAGCGTGAACTATACATTGGGTAATAACAGGCAACATATCACAAATGAATGGTAACATAACAGGTCTTGAGAGCCCACATAGTTAAGCACTAATGTTTAGAGCCACAACAGTAAGACATGTCACATTATGGCATCTGCAGTCTGAGGACTGATCGTCAAAGGAACTATCTAAGTAGTACTTAGAAGAAAACAGCTGAACGCCTTGGACGAGGCAGGGTAATCTGAGTCCTCAAGGGTACAGCTCTCCTCCAGTTCCCTCAACTGCACAGTAGCAAACAACACTCATTCTCATTTAATCTGTTACTAAGCAGGAGAGGGAGTACCCAAGGAGCCCCACCTCAAGGGAGTCTGTCTACAGACTTGGCAGTTATGTCCAGGGTTCATTTCATGATGTTGGGTAGGAGAGGTGCCAGGGAATTCTGGTGAAGGGTCCCTCTGCTCTATCCAGTCCCATGCATCTTTTAGTCTGTAAAAAATGCAAGCCCTGGGCCATTATAACCATCAATCTGGCTAGGAACAATCAGGAGTATTCGATCCCTAAGTCTCTGAGTTTTTACTTGACTCTACGGAAGGAGACATAGCATTGGTGCAGCCCAGGGGTACAATCTGGAAAAATCAGATTTGATGCTCCTTCAACTTTAATCTGACCCCTTTGTCAGCATTGCGACAAATGTGTTTGTCTCTGTATTACAACATTTTTGTCACAGTGAGGCCAGGCAGGGCCCCAGGTGGCAGGCAACAGGCTTGGACTCAGCGGACCCGCTCCACCATAAATTAGGTAGAGAAGCCAGAGGGTGCCACACATGTTTTCAGGCAGTTCTCCATGAATTCCGTGGGATTAGATTCCTCCATCCCTTTCGGTAAGCCAACATTGCAACATTATTGAGGTCTGATCAGCATTCCGCTTCTGCTCTAGGATAAAATTTCTGTCAATAAGCTCAGATATTTGCTTGTCATGATCTGCCATCTGAGGCATTAAAGTTTGGAGCAAGACTTCTGTTTTCTTCACTCTTGCAGATAGTTTACGCTGATTATCACAGAGAAGACCAACCAAGATCGCCACTATGTCTATCTTACATTGTAAAGCTGTCCTGGAGTCCACTATAGCCTGCAGGATCTGATTCAGTTTACTACCTGAGCATTGCACCATGTTCAGTTCCTGCTAGGATGATGTGACTGGTGTGCAGGGGTTATTAGTAGCTCAGTCAGGGGGTGTGGTAAGATTAGGGCAAGGAGTCTTTGCTTTAACAGTGAGTAATCAACTATTGATGGCAGATGATTGATGCTATCTCCCCGGGGAATATAAGAGGCTTGGTGGGACCTCCTCTGGAATCTTTATCACCCCCTCTTTGTGAAGTGTAATTAGCAAGTCTGGAGACCCGCCTTACCACCTGAGTTGGAATACTGCTGCTAGAGGCAAGAGAGGCACTAGCATCCTAAGACCACAGCAAAAGGGGGATGTGAAGTGGCCAAAAAGGTATAAAATACAGGACCAGTGGACATTCACAATCTGGAATGCAAGCTCTGAAGGAGACAACATGAGGGGTATGGTACGTCCTACAGGTGGCTGTAAGTAGGGTGAACACTACAGGTGACACAACGGTACATGGTAGTGGTCCATGCTTGGGATCAAAACAATTAATTGATATCAGTGTGACCTATATAATCCTAATGTTTTTTATTTATTTTTATATTTGAGTTTAAAAAACAACCTTGAATTTATATTAGAGCAAGAGAGTGTGTACTCCAACACCACAAGGTAGATACTCTTATCAGAGAAGGGAGTGTGTTTATGACAAAACTTAAGTACATTATTGACTTTCTCTGTATTTGAGATTAAGAATGTCTGAGTTCCAACAGTACATCAGCGTATCTGTCTCAATACTAGAAATATTCTAGAGGTGTATTAATTTGTTACAGCAAGGGTCTATTCAGAAATATGGTATTATAGATATTAATCTTGTCTTTACATAACCAATGTGAACCAGCAAACATCATCATACTCAGAGTAGAGGACAGTATCTAGCAGATTAACGAATCAGAGTGGTGATATCAAACATAGCTGTTTCTCTCTCTATTGCCACCCACTTCCTCAGACCAGCAATACAACTAATCAACTCCTGTACAAATTTCCATGGTTGAACTGGCCTCAGAGTCAAAAAAAGATGCTACAATTGGGAAATTGAAAGTGATTCTGAAGAAGCAGAGTGAATACATGGTAACAGAAACAGTCACTATCCAGAAAGAACTGAAAACGTGCTGACATTCAAGAATAGGCAGGAGGAGTTGACAAAAAATGAACAAGGAATCTTTCTGCAGTGAACTAGAATAGTCAAACCAAAATCACCAACAGATGAATTGTCAACCTTGCCCATGCAAGCCACTGGGACGTGGTTACCGCCCTAAAACTGCTCAAAGAAAAATTCTGGTTCCCAGAATTTGATACTCTAGTGGACATCATTGTCCAGACTTGTCACATGTATCAGAGCACAGGGGCACGCACTATACTGAAGAAGCTACAGATGGCTGACCTCCCGGACAAAATGTGGTCCATGCTAAAAGCTGTCTTGTGTGGGCCTCCTAACAACAAAGAATATATTCTAGTGGTGAATCAGCCTTTTTTAGTTTTCCTCTGTTATGCTGTGTGTTGTAAATATTATCAAGAGTACTACCTGTGCTAAATGATATTTTTTCAGCATGGCATATACCAACTGTCCTCAAAACTGATAATGGACCTTTATTTTCTGAAGACGATTTTCAGAGATTTGTGGAGTGCTTGTGAACAGGTCACAGGAAAATAATACCTCTCTGGCTTCAAGAGAATAGTATGGCTGAACATTTCATGTCACCTATTAATAGGATCAGTTATCAGTTGGTGGGGCCCTCTGACAAGTTCTGCAAGACTACAGCAACACTCTGCACAGGAAAGTACCCATTGGACTTATATTCAGTTGATAAAGTCAGACAAGACTTCTCTAATATGAAGATAGATCCCCGAAGTACCCCCACAGCATTGTGGTCGAAGATCAAGCTGCCAAAGTCTAGATGAATAAGTATGCTCACTGCTGATGGCAAACAGTAGCCTCCAACATAGAACCTGGTGTTCCAGTGTTAATAACCAAAAATCCCACACCCCTTGTCTAGAGACACAACTGACAGTCACCCAGGCAAAGGACTCTAGGATAATAGCAGTGGTTGGCTCACATACGATAAGCCACAAGGCCCCCCATTTCAAGAAACTCTACATTACAATTGAAGACTATTTGATCGCTGAAAATAGAATCAAAGACAGAAGCCACTCTTAAAACAGTGATGACTCTAACCAACCCAGCAGACCACACAACCCCATGAATGCTGGCTTATGAAGTGATGACTCAGCTGGTCAGCAAATGGCACACACCCTCATAAAGTCTTGATGGCTAATAGCAGAGGTGTGGTACTCAAGTGACATCAAGGTCTGGCTTGGTTATTTATTATTCGGCCCCTCTCATCATTCTTTTTTTGTTTTACCTTTTTATTTATTTCCTTCTTCTTTATTCCTCTTATTCTTTTCTGCTTTTCCTTAATCACAAACCAATGCAAACTAGTTTTTAATTCTCTTGAGAAAAGGGTAAAATGTCACATAGGGAACAGGGCTCTAAGGCCCTGCGACCACTATGTGATCTCCTCGAAACACTACTTCTTGAGACAGTGGGAGTAGACAGCAAGAATGGGACGGGGGAAGGACAAGAGATGGAAGACCAGGAAATCTGTAGAATAGCTTCACCAGGAGCAGGTCTGTGTAGCCTAGCCAGTGGACCCACAAAATAAAGAAACTCCAAACCTCATTGCTTCCTCCATGTGCATGCTGTTCCTGACAAGAGGCTTTCCAGGGAGCCTAAATAGCAAATGGATGGGTGTCTGCAGCATGCTCCAAGTCAGTGGAATGTGTATTGTATAGGTGAAATATACTGAGGTTTATAACATCCAGGGCTGGACAGGATACAAATATTTTCCATGGCAAAAATGTTCAAACAAGCCACACACTGCAGGAGACTGAAACTAGAAAAAGGCCATGGGGGCATAGTAGGGCAATTGCAGCGTATCCTGCTCTCAAAGCAGCCTACACTTTAGAAATTAGAGGTCATATGTACGAAGCATTTTAAAACTAGGGAACATTCTGATTAATCAGTCAACGATCTCCAACCATTAAGACAATTTTTGTACTAATTTTAGGAGTTGGAAAATGTTTTCCTTCTCCTTTCCCTGTTCCTAATACTGAGTCGGTATGTGGAAGGGCATCTTGAAGGTGTCCCTTGCACATACTAAATCAGTATTATATATATCAATATTCTGCAAATGAAATGCAGTCGCAAAACACTGAAATCTTACCAGTCTCCTATGGTAGTTGACTAACACCAAGATGTACTTGCCTTAAACACAGAGGAAATGCTGATCCATACTAGGGAAGCAGTACTTAGCTATAGACTTGCTTTTCGGCAGGCATCTACATAAGTGGCCTACATGGACTAAATCTGCAATCCTCTCCTATAATTCTTTGGGTGGTATAATGTTGTCAGCTCCCATTATGAGATTATCTATAATACTCAATTTGTTTGTTTTAGTCACGTAATTTTTCATGTGCTCTTCCCAAAAATGTCTGCTATAGAAAAAGAAAGAATAGCGGGTTCTTCACCAAAGTCCTCTTGAGATTTGGGTCCTGATTTATATGTTGGTGGTAAACATACTCCATCACAACATCAATGGAGTATCCTTGCTGCCAACATAATGGTCCAACTGACAAATTTTGATGTGGGCGGACTATACTTTGTCAACTTTAGCAACACAAAAGGATGATGGACGGAGTGCTGAACAGTGCAAACACTCACCCCCAGTCACAGATCTGGGTTTAATCCATCGTTTGTTTTCTCACCATGCCACCCCAGTTGGGACCCAGCCATATGCAAATCAATCTTGACCCTATTCCTCATGGGAACAGTCCAGCCTGAACTGCCAAGCCAGGTCCTCGCTGGACTGGAAACAAGCATCCTGGGACTGGTTTCAGAGTGTCACCCTTCGTCAGCCAGACTAGCTTTAATCCAGTGGAACAATGAGCAAGGGACCCACGCCTGAGTATACCATTCCCACTTAGGGCAACTTTAGCAACACAAAAGGATGATGGACAGACTGCTGAACAATGCAAACACTCACCCCAAGTTACAGATCTGAGTTTAATCCATTGTTCTTTTTCTCACCATGCCACGCCAGTTTGGACCCAGCCATATGCAAATCAGTCTTGATCCTGTTCCTCATGGGAACAGTCCAGGCCGAACTGCCAAGCCTGGTCCTCCCTGGTCCAGAAACAAACATCCTAGGACCGGTTTCAGGGTATCACCTTTCATCAGCCAGGCTAGCTTGAATCCAGTGGCACAGTGAGCAAGGGATCCACGTCTGGACATACCCTTCCAACTGACAGCAACTTTAGCAACACAAAAGGATGATGGACAGAGTGCTGAACAATGCAAACACTCACCCCCAGTCACAGATCTGGGTTTAATCCATTGTTCTTTTGCTCACCCTGCCCGCCAGGTTGGACCCAGCCATATGCAAATCAGTCTTGATCCTGTTCCTCATGGGTACAGTCCAGCCCGAACTGCCAAGCCAGGTCCTCCCTGGACCAGAAACAAACATCCTGGGACCGGTTTCAGGGTATCACCCTTCATCAGCCAGGCTAGCTTGAATCTAGTGGCACAGTGAGCCAGGGATCCACGTCTGGGCATACCCTTCCAACTTACGGCAACTTTAGCAACACAAAAGGATGATGGACAGAGTGCTGAACAATGCAAACACTCACCCCCGGTCACAGATCTGGGTTTAATCCATTGTTCTTTTGCTCACCCTGCCCGCCAGGTTGGACCCAGCCATAGGCAAATCAGTCTTGACCCTGTTCCTCCTGGGTACAGTCCAGCCCGAATTTTGTCAACAGCTGAGAATACTCTGTGTTCGCTGTGGCCAAACATTCCTGAATTCTGGCAATAAGAAGCTGCGAAAAACTTAAAATTCCCCACTCACCATGGACGATGCCCCCATGGTGAAAGGGGCATTTTTTTTAACTTGGCCGTATGGCTCTGTCATGTTTAAATACCAATACTCTGACTGGAACCACCTAGACGGCAGTTCATTTCAATTGTTGAAATGCCCATTGTCAGATGGATATTTAAAAATTTGGCAAGCGGATACTCCATCATGGCAACAGAGTAGTATACACCATTGCCCTGAAGGAGTGTACACCACCCACCAACATCAAGATCAGCCTTTTAGTGTTAATGAGTATGTGAAATAGGGAGTCCCCTGCAAGACTGAGGTCCTAGGAACATTTTCTACCTTAAACGTGTATTCTTCTAATCCTAGCATCCATTTGGCTATGTAGGGAGTAGTGCCTTCAAATCCCTGGAGGTGAGGACAGATGTAAGGGACTTGAGAACAATTCTTAAGATGGAAGGCAGACCCCAAATTTATAACTGAAAATGGTTTATGGCCTTAAAGCATGGGAGTGCTTCCATTACCACTGTGAAATTCTTACACTCTTCCTCCTTTAAAACTTGTGATGTAAAAGCCATCATTGTTTCTTTACTGTCAACCCTCTGAGAAGGAATGGCCCCTATCCCCTTGGCACTAGTTGTTGTGGTTTTATATTTCACATCAAAACTCCCCAATTTGCAGGTAGTAATGATAGCTACTTTTATGCACACAAATGAATCCTAGTGTTCACTGTTTCAGGTAAACAGTTTTTGAGCATACATTATCTGTTACAACACATATTGTGGGAGCAGACAGAACATACAGGGTCTTGTAGCCTGCCCATTACTTACCATTAGTAGGCTAATTTGTCTGCTTTTTATTCATGTACCTGGCTTGTCAGTCTTTGTTTGTCCCTTCCATAGAGCATAATATCTATTTTAATTGGCTGGCTTCTATGCATCCACTGCTTGCTTTTCAAGTGCTACTTTTTTCTTCTAGGTTAAGCACTTTCTTTTGGGTTGAGCACTCCATGGGAGTGCATTTGTTTTCCATCTGTGTCCCTCATGCACTTATCTCCCCTTACACTCTGTGATGCTGCCTGTCACCCATGTGCTTCATCCTACCCACCCCATGTTGCACTTACCCTCGTCTACTCCTCCTCCACTGCTTTCTAACCTGTGTGGTTCTCTTCCACACACCCTTTCTTTCATTTTGCTTCTGCCCAGCTGCCTGCCTTGCCGGTTGCTTCTCCCTCCCCCACTCCACCCTCTATTTTACTTTCTCTAGCTATGTTCTCTTCGCTCACCGATTGCCTCTCCTCCCCAACCGCTACCTTCTGTATTGCTTCTTTTACCCCACCCAATTCATTGCGGTTTCCCACCACAGCCCTCCGTGCTGTTCCTTTCCATCAGCACTTTAAAAAAACCTCTTTAGCACAACTTTTTTTTATTCACTAATCAAATTTGATAAATACAAAACTCTCTCTTTCAAAATGATGTGACCACAGCGTCATATCACCTAATGGGGTAACCTTTTACAGTGTTTCTTTTAGAAGGGATCTAAGGGATCTCACCTGTTCAACAAAGGTTTTCATGTACTTGTACATGTATTAAACTCCTCCCTAGAAAGATTTGTCTTCTTCCTTGGTAGTGGAAGGAGGGGGTCATTTGATTGGTTCTACAAAATATTTTTTGGGCCTGATACCATCCGTAAAGATGGTTTGACTATGATCATCGATCAAGCTTACCTTAATCACACTATTTTTCTCTTGATAGTAAAGGCTGCTTTGCTTAGGGTGGTCAATTCTTTGCATACGATTTTGTTCAGTTCCACTTCAGTTTAGGATTTCATTAGGATATCGCCCTGATAGCAGACTTTTTGCACATTTCTTAGGTGGCACTGAATTATTATCTGAAATATCCTGCATCAGATACCAACCCAAAAGACGTCCAGTGGAATCTGCAGGCACCAAAATGGGTGATGAAAGATGGCAAGGATTTATATCCTTGTTGTAAAGCAACATAGTAGTAGGAAGACAATAGGTCTTTAATGCTGAAACTATTAGCCTCCCTTATTATGCTAAGCATTTAATTAATCCTTTGTAAGATCCATTTATCTATGCAAATTTCGGAATTCCTGTCCCTTAGAACCACACATAGACAACTGACTTTCATGCCTTCTTTAGTGACTATTGGAGTCGGAGGTAACCACTCAGAAAACTCAGTGAGTTCTATTATATACTCTGCAACAAATCGGTCACATTCTTTCAGTAAAGGGTCCTTCATATTGTGGGAACTAGGATGCGCCTTATTTATGAAAGGGGTGGCATTTGTTTTAAGCTTGTTCGTGTGTTGGAATTTTCTGAGTAGAGCTCTTTTTCAGAAGAGTGTTCAGGGAATTTGTTTCATACATCTGTACCTTTGAATGATCTTTCTACTAAAATAAACACCCCCTGCAACATTTGGGTCTACTCTGATCCTCACTTCCTTTTGGAGTACCTACTCAAGTAAGTTGGAACCATGGTTGGCTACATTATTTTCCTAAAGGTAGATCTTTCCTTGAAGGACATATGGATCTTGACCATACCCTCCAAGGGAATTGGGTCCTCTGGTGAAATCCTCTGTCAGGTGGCTCCAAAACATATCCTTTGCAGAAATGTTTTTGTTGTAATAATTTGTTGTCCATTTGAGTGATGAGTGGACAGGAATCAGCAAAGGCATAGATGGGTTCTCCTTCTAATTCTATTTCACAGGCGGGTTAGTATTAAGTGCTTTCATTTCCCTTCATACACACTTGGAATAATAAACTCCCCTTTCACTTTCTCAGTACTTTCCATTATTTATACTCGTTTTAACTCATGATCTTTACAAGCTACAGCAAAGTGTTTTTTATTACGTCTCCTAAACATTTCTAAACATTAACCCTCTAGCTGAACAATAAGGGTTATTGATGAGATGGTTACCATTGCCACATCTAAACATTTAAAAACATGTATGTTTAGGTTCATCTGATTGCCCATTAGCTCTCAAAGTCTGTGACTATTTTAGTTTGCAAACCCCTCCTGTCTTATTTTTGTGGTCAACAATCTCATTAACAACTTTTGTGGAATTTCTCATCTCCTTTGCACATACTATTGTATGCTTTATATATTTCCTATATGTATTGCTCCTTTGAGATCAGAATTCTGAGTTAAAGGCTTCTCCTGTGTATGTGGGTTATTTGTGAATCTTACTCTCTCATCTCTAATTAAAGAGAAGGGCCACTGGAATTATGAAATTCCGTGGCCAAAGCTGTTTTACTATAATTATGAATCTGCCACATTTGACACATAATCTATCATATACTGCATAATCTGAGGATTTTAACAAAAAAATGTTTTTAGCTCAAACAGATCAAAAGTTACTAAAAACATGGCAGTATGTGTTCACTTGAAGTGGAAGGGCCTTCACAGAGGTTAACTATGCATCTTTCAATTGCTTATTTCTATATGTGGCTGTTAAACTGATATTAATGAGGTAAAATATTTGCCCAGACAGTATTACCACGTGTAAAAATTGCAAAATAATAAAGAAATCCCATAAAAAAATGTGCTGCATTATGTAGCATAATCTGCCTTTTCTTGCCGCATAATTAGAGTCAACCATGCTGCATATCTTGGTGCATAATTCCAGTGGCCCTGTTAAACACTCACGAAGTGCACCAAAATCACAGGTGGTGGATAGCCCCAGCAAAACATAAATATAACTTGTCATATTTGCTCTGCAACTTGCTGAAAAATATGTGTCTTTCTAAGACAACATTAATATTATCTCCAAGATGTTCCTCCAATTTTATAAGTCACTTCGGAAATGACAGCTTGAGACTCCCCTACCTCCCCTTCTTTTGTGACAGACTTAGGCAGATCTCCAAAAACTGTTCTCCCATGAATATCCAAATTCTGTAGAGGAAGATGTTGTTTTTTTAAGTGGTGGAAAAATCCCCTCACTCCTACAAATAGCATTTACGGATGATTAGAAAAGTGCAATCCATTCCTTCCCTAGAAGATTGGGCGCTTATACTTTGTTTAAAAAAGGTGGGTTGATGGATGACATGCTAGCAGCTGACATACTGACTTGAGGAGACAATATAAAAACAAGAAATAAATGAAAGCACACTGACAAAAGAAAGAAGAGCCTAGTTACTCATATGAGGTATGAAGAATACCACGAGGAATATGCAGTTCAATATTGCTATAAAATTAATATAATTTGTAGGCAACAGAAATGTATCAGCAGTGCGCCGTTTTCCTTCACTAGTCCTCTTTCTATATATATATATATATTACATGATTCCATGAGAAGGAGAAGGAAAAATAAATCCAAAAAACATTTGCAGGGAAATGTACGCACAGTATATAGTTTTACTTCATTAGTCCTCGTTCTGTATCAATTGCTTTACAATGAGAGGAGGAAAGAGGAAATCCACAAGGATCCTGTCCATGTATGCAAATCGCAGAAGGCGGATGGTTTACAGTGCTCCCACCTACAGCAGTGAATCCAGTGCTGGCTTTAGGGCGTGTGAGCGGTTGGGCCGCACCAGGTGCTCTCCTGGATTGGGGGGTACTGACCTCATGGGTGTGCTGTGTTTAGCAATGACTTACGAAACTTGCATATTAAAAGCACCTGCTGAAAACAATTCAAATGTCAAGATACCTCTTGTGATTAACATTCCTGCTACAGAGAGAGATGGAGTTTTGTCTAGCGGCAGCTTTGACTCGCCATAAAGTAGCTTAGATGGTTAATGTACCTGCTGCAAAGAACGGAACTATGGGCCAGATGTAGCAAACGTTTGCGACTCGCAAACGGGCCGATTCGCAATTTGCGACAGTGCAAAATCGGAAATGGGATGCAAAAAGCCCATTTCCGACTCGCAAAAAGCGATGGGACCCGTTTGCGAGTCGCATCCGTTGCGACCCCATTTTGCGACCCGCAAATTGCAAGTCGCAATTTGCGAGTCGCAAACCTTATGCAATTGCAACTCGCAAATTGCGACTAGTCGCAAAAAGCCCAGTTTGCATGTCCCATTTACCACTAACTCAGAGCAGGTGGTAACCATTACCAAAGTATAAAAGGGGACCCAGAAGGCATCTGGGTTACTCAAGATGGCGGAGATATACCTGATAGCAGTGAGGAGGAGAGTCTACGCAGCCCAGCAGAGGAGGAGGAGGGGCCACAGACAGGAGAAGATATATAGAACCAGGCAGACTCTTTTTCAGCAAACTGAAGAGGAGATCTATGACAAATACCGCCTTAGCAGCGCAGCCATTCTAGAATTAATAGATTTACTGAAACCACAGCTAGAACACAAGACTCTGCGTGGCTGCGCCATCCCTACGCATGTGCAAGTGCTATGCGCACTGCACCTCTTGGCCTCAGGGAGCTATCAGGGGTCATTGCCGTGGCAGGTGGGGTATCCCAAAGTGCAGTGTCAAGGTTCCTCAGGGCATTCCTAGATGCCTTAGTCACGCACATGTCTCACTTCAAATACTTACCAAGGAATGAGGCAGAAATTAACAGCACCAAGCTGGACTTTTACCGCATTGTCCACTTTCCTCATGTCATAGGGTGTGTAGATGGGACACACATTCAAATATGCCCCCCTGCTAATCTGGAACACATTTTCCGCAACAGGAAGTGTACCCACTCACTCAACATACAGGTTGTTTGTGATGCCCATTATGTCATCACGGACATCGTAGCTAAGTTTCTTGGCAGTACCCATGACTCATACATTTTTAGGCATAGTGGGATACATCAACGCCTGGAACGTGGGGAATTTGGAGACGGTTACCTCCTAGGTAGAGCCACAGACACTTGCAGACATACACACAGGTCACTGTGCACGACAATCTGGACTTCCTAACCGTGTAATTTTGTGCCCAACAGGTGACAGTGCATATGCTCTCAGGCCTTGGATCATGACCCCGTTTTTAACACCCAGAACTGAATCAGAGAGGCAATACAACAGTGCGCATAAGAGGACCAGGAACCTGATCGAGCGCACCTTCGGACTGCTGAAGGCAAGATTCAGATGCCTCCACCGCAGTGGAGGCGCCCTCCAATACACCCCCATTACCGCTTTCAAAATTGTGGTCGCATGCGCCATCCTCCACAACATAGCCACCCGACGTGGGCTACCTCTCACCCCTGCAGACCCAGATCCTGATGATGAAGAGCAAGAACAACCACATCGCCATCATGGGGATAGGAGTCTAGCTAATCAAGGCAGACTGAGACGGGACCACATTGCAACGCAATATTTTGGACGGTACGTGTCAACTCCCACCATACTCACCTATTAACCATTTGTTAAGTGGAACAAAAATAACTGTTTTATTAATGTCATGAAGAAACTATATACAAGTTGAAATTGTCCATGGGCAGGAAAATGCCAACCAGTCATGTGGCACATTAACGCCATGTGCAACATGAATCTGTCCTGGCTGTTATCTATGATCTCCTGCCCCTCCTGCCAGCCTGGCTGGTCCCTGCTGCGTCCATGGTGCTTTGCCTACCACTCCTCAGCACCCTACTGTGAGTGGCAGAGACACTGCTCACTGTTGAGCCCTCCTCCCAGGTGTATTTGTTAACTTCCTGGCTGTGATGTCATCATCATGTGCCAGGAAGTGTTTCCAGGGTGTTCTGGTATGCTTTCTGGAGTGTTCTGCTGCATCTGCAAGCAATTTTGAAGGTATTCGCAATTTGCGACACCCACTCGCTAATTACGAGTTCGTTTTTTGCACACTCGCAAACAGCGACCTCGCAAACTGCGGACTCGCACACAGCGTTGCGAGTCCGGCTGCGAGTCGCAAAATCGGATCGCTTTTTTTTCTGGCATTCCAATTTGCGACTCGCATTTTGCGAGTCGCATCAACTCGCAAAATGCGAGTCGCAATTTTTATTTTTGCTACATCTGGCCCAAAGTTTTATGTGGATAGCTGAGTAGATTAGTAAAGCAGTCCTTTACAAGCACTTTAAAACAAATGAATGCATGTGAAAAGGGGGCTATGGAGAGATGAGGGGTACATTTGCTAGGTGGTCATGAGTGAGTCCGAGGAGGTGGTCATGGGCTGGGCGGGGCACCAAAAAAGACTGTCGCACAGGGCACCACAAGTGCTAAAGCGGGCCCTGAGTGTCTACCATCAAAACGGAGAACAAAACATCAGAATTTTACAGACAGCTATCACCCGGCGTGCTCTTTATTCAGTAGCACCAGAGGCTACACTAAAAAGAAAGAAGTGCCTCTCTCAATCCTGCTCTACACATAGCTGAAACAGGTTATAGAAGAGCTGAGATTAGCAAACACCAGTGAGAAGCCTAGATTTCTGAGGAGAGAGAATCCCTGAGTGCAGATGACAGACGCCACCACAGAGGAAGCTTCCACCACGCTCCTCTCTTTTCTCAAATCCTTCAAAGCCCCTGCAACTGTAACTCATTATCCAGCTTTTGGGTAGGGGAGTATCAGGCCAGAGGTCCGAGATTCTGTCTCCTTTGTATTTTAGGGGGTAGCCAGTTTTTCCCCAATCTGGGTAGGCCTTTTCCCCTTCACCACACAGCCTCTTTCCTCCGTGTTCTCCATGGGCCTAAATGCTTCCAAATGTACATGGGCATCCTCTTGCCTTATATTCTAATTTTTGGCTGCCATGCACCAGTTCAAACCCTCCTCCCATTCCTGCAGTGTGGGTAAAGTGGCCACCTCCCAGTGCCTCAAAATATCTCCACGGTCCACCATCAAAGCCAGGTTACAAAAGGGTAGGGTGTAGTGGTCCATTGTTTGCTCAAATTCCCAGTGTGACCAATTGGGGTGTAAGCTTCACCTCCTCACCCAAAGTCTCTGAGATTCGTTCACCCAGCCTTTCCCAGTAGTTCATCAGCTTCGGACAGTCCCATGAAGTGTGTACTAGGGTGCCTCTCATATGGCATCCCCTGAGACACATCGATCATCCTGTGCCTGACCCATATGAAACAGTCGAGTCTTGGTATAATATGCCCTATGTAGGATTTTTAACTGGATCATTTGGAAACACGCTCAGATCCCTACATCTCTAGGGCACCCACATGCATGAGTCCAGTAATTGTCCTCTAGGTTGCCCAGATCCCCCATCCCATTTTACCCAAAGTGGGTCGATTGAGGGAAGACTATTTTGCAGTAATGTGGAGTAGATACTGGACACTGCACCCTTCCTCAATCTCGCCCTGTAATGCTTTGTACTTTGTGAGTAAGAACCTCAATTGTTAATATTGCAGGAGTTGGCTCCTGGATAAGTTGTAGTCTGCTGGCATTTCTTCGAAAGACATTAGTTCCCTCTCTCCAGACATCCCCCAGTTAGGAAATTCCCAACAGGTCCCACTTCTGATAACATGTCCCATCTTAGATAATTAACTTGTCTGGGACTCGTTTTAGGCTAATGAATATTTTGACCCTGATTGAAGACACCTTAGGACGAGACAATTAATCAGCATACAAATCACTAAATCAATACTTTTCTCAATATTCAATATGTGGAGGTAAACCAATCTAGATAAATGCATCAATAAAGTTTGACCACACCATGACCTTTCAACTATGAATAACCACACAAAATTTGTAAGATTTACGTTATTTTATTCCCTATTGATTACACTCTACTAGCAAGTTTATTAGTCTCAAAACCAGAAAACACATCAGTAATGTCACAATATGGCAACTCAAATAAGATTTCATTAACGCAAAGATCATAAACATTAGAACAAAGCACAATGTCAACATGGATTAATTTAGCAGGGTATCATTAGCACATTATTTAACAAAGCATTGATTCAGTAATTTGTCTATTTGCGTCCGTTTTAATGAACTCCTTAACTAACCTCGAATTAGCATTAGCCTGTTGGGCTTCATGCAAAACAATTTGTCAACACAAATTTAGAAAACATCTAACTATGGTCTCTATCAAAACAAGCAGTTGGTTCCTAGAAAGGAAAGGCAAACAGACAATTACAATTTCAGTATCATATAGTTACCCTCCGTAATGGGTCAGCATACAGAGTCAGTCTTCGTCCTCAGGACATCAGTTGATTCGCCATCAGCCAGGAAACACAGCAAAGTTCAGCAAGACAGGCAATACGGGGCACTTCCCTCTTAAGGAGGAAAAGTATGAATCGTGCAGGACAAAGATAAAGATGGTTTCGAAGAATCAAACCGCAAAGTCTTTAAGACAGAGTGACAAAGTGTCTAGGCAATAGCAAAGGCACATAATGGCTGATTTCTCCTCGTGTCATACGATTATATCAAACTTGTTGTACAGTCCCCTAATTTCCAATTGGGCCAAATTTGGTGCACCATTATCTCCATCCAATGATCAGGTAACCACCTCATTAGAAGTGTCACTTTAGAACAGTTCTCACGTAGTTTATTGGCTCCTGTAATTGACATCTCAAACGGGTAGAATGTCAGGTACAAAATTTTAGTCTCTCAAGCTCAGTCAGTGGTTCCATTGTCTTTACCAGTTCAGGCGACCTTGTACCTGTTGCAAGTTTACACTGTTGCATTCAGCAAGAATGTCTCCTTGATCAAGTTGAGTCTCATGAGTAAGAATTTACTATGGTTACACACATCTTCTAGCTTCTGGAAAAGTACGGCTACATGTCCTTCAGCAAGTCAGCACATTGCACGTTAGAAAAACACATTTAATATAAGACCGGCAGCTAGGCCCCGACTCATGCTAACTAAGGCCTAGAAATTAATTCATGTAACATGTAATTCTTAATGCTAACATAAATCATACATCAGTACGTTAATAGTTCATTATTAGTCCATTTCATTATTCATCGTATATATTGGTGGCCACTCCCCGTGGGCACATTTCAAACACACGTTTAGTAAAACACAGCAATACAATTTCTATGCAGCATCATTAGGCATTAATTTGCAAACATTTCATGTTCATTTTGATTATAATAACTACACTCCAACACTTCTGATGGCCCTCGATATCTCCTAGGCTGTGCAGTAAGTCCAAGTCCCAGAGGTGGGCTTGCAATGTCATCCTACCCCACCATCCTACTGTTCATTTTGCCCTTTTCCATATGGTAATTACTGTTGATATTGGAAGGGGGGAGCCCCCTGCCTCTGTATATGTGACTCTGGAATCCCTCTGGAGTCACAGCAGAGCAATCTGCACTTAATGAGGGATCGTTCTGCTATGAAAAGGTCAAGACATTGACTGTTAGAAGTTGTGAGGCCCAGTAGTAGAGTCTGAAGTACGGGACAGCAATACCTCCCTCTGTCTGTAGGAAGAAGGTGATTCTGTGAGTCTCCCCGTCCCAGAGCAACTCTTGTGTCACACTGTCCACTTTGCAAAAGAAAGCATCCAGGATCAGTTATGGAGTGCTCTGTAACACAAATAGGATTTTAGGTAGATAGATCATTTTATATAGGGCTGCTCGACCCAGGAGAGAAAGCAGCTCTTAAAGTCTTTTCAGATTTTCTTGCATAATAATTTTTGGAGTGCTCTGTAATACAAATAGGAATTTAGGTAGATAGATCATTTTATATAGGGCTGCTCGACCCAGGAGAGATACCCAAATATCAAAACCCCTTTGTCACCCATTGAAAGGGGCTGTCTTCTACTGCTGGTTGAGTTTCTACCCCCAGCGGGAAGGCCACTGATTTATGCCAGTTTATACAAAACCCTACATAGGATCCAAAGACTGTCAGTATCTCTAGAATTCTCTAGAACGTGGGAAGTCTGCAAGATAGAGGAGGATGTCATCAGCATATAGTGAGATAACACCCTTGCACACCAAATCCCATTGCAGGCTCCTGCCCTAATTCAAGACACGAGTGGTTTGAGATCAATGGCAAAAAGCAAGGGTAAGAGTGGGTAACCCTGTCTAGTGCCTTGAGCCAGTCTGAAGCAAGCTGATAGAGATCTATTGACCCAGACTCTTGTGACCGGTTCCCTATAGAGTAAGCTAATCCAGGATCAGAAGTATGGACCGAAGCCCATTTTTCAGAGGACTGCCATCATGTAAGGCCATTCCAGGGGGTCAAAGGCCTGCTCTGCATTTAAGGCCAGCAGGACCCCCGACTCATGCAGTCATTCACTGCACACCAGGGCACCTATCACACTCCTCAAGTTGTGCATCTTGGCTCAAGAGGGCATGAAGCCAGACTGATCGGGGTTGAGCAAGGTGTCAAGTACGTGTGTCAGGAGGTTTTGCTAGGATCTTGGCTAGGATCTTCATTTCAGTATTGATCAGGGAGATCGACCTATATGGAGGAGCAATCATCAACTTCTTTTCCCTCTTATGTATTAGGACAATTGTTGCTTCCAAGAGGTCAGGTGGCAGAACACCCTCGTCTCTGGCCACATTAAACATGTCAAGCATAGGTTTCATGACTTTTGATGTTACGCTTTTGAAGAATTCTACCGGGAACCCATTAAGACCCCCATTGTTCATCTGGGAAATGGCCGTGGTCACCTCCACCTCTGTGATTTTACCCTCCAACATCGCAACCATATCCCGATCCAGGCCAGGGGTCGGGAGGTCCCCTACGAAGATCTCTAGGTCTGCTGGGTCAGCGGCGGTTTGATTTTGATACAGCTGTGCCAGGTAATGAGCATATTCCCCTGCAATTGCTTGGGGTGTTTCCCTCTGCTGTGAGTTCTCCGATAGAATCCTACTGACCCACTGCTGTCCCTCCTCCTTTTTGGCCAGCCAAGTGAGAAGCTTGCCTGCCTTGTTGCCCACTTTGTAAAGCTTTGTAAAGCTTTTCCTGGATGGCCCGAAATTGTGCTTATGCCTAACGTCTCGCCAGGGCAGTGGATTCCCGCTTGATCACCCCTACTATAAGGCTCGCCCTTTAGTAGGTGCAGCCACGTATTTTGCCTCAAGCTGCATTAGTTGCTCCTCAAGTGACCAACACTCCTTCTCCATATCCTTAGGCCCGCCCATCATGCAATCAGTTGTCCCTGCAGGAACGTCTTATATACTTCCCATAAGTCAATCGTGGAATGGACTGATCCCTCATTCTTAGTAAAGTAATTGACTGTGGCTGTAGCCACCATCATTTTGGTCTCCCTATCCTAGAGTTCCCAAGCATCAAGTCTCCATGGGGTTATCCTGCCCGGTACACCCACACAACCTCAGTGAATAGTGGTGAGTGGTCTGAAATACGCAGGGGAAAAAGGGTGGTAGCTGCATATCTACCCAGCTGGCAGATATGTACCAGAAAATAGTCCAGCCATGACATGGCCCCCTGTGTTGTGGTGGCATATGAATATTGGCGTATGCCAGGGTTCCTCGCTTTCCACAGGTCTGTGACTCCCATGACTTCTACAAATGTAGCCAGTCTAGTGTCTGACCATACTTGGCCCCGACTTTCATTACCCTATCAATGTCCCCTTGCAATGTCAGCTTGAGTTCTCCCCAATGAATGTCAATGCAACCGGAGATTGTGTCAACCACACCCCCATATGTTCTAGTGAACTGGATTGTAGTCCCTTTGGAAAGTACCATGATTCTATAACCAAGTCCCCTCCATTGCATCTGCCGTGAATCGCTGCTTAACACCCAATGTCGTCCACCCAGGTGCGGAGCACCTCCAAAGGTAGGTAGGGTTAATTGGATCAGGAGTCCTACCCCCTGACCTCTCTGTAAAGCTGGTATCTGCCTTTCCACAGGAATCCACAATTATTCCCCTGCAGATGTGTTTCATGCAATATGTGGGTCCTGTCTAAGCGGATATTTTCACCCCCTCCCCGTTTTAGTTTTTTCCCCAGGCCGTTAACATTCTAGGAGAGAATTTTCAGGATTATAGTTCGGTCTCCGCTTGCCTCATCCTCCATTAGATAGTAAATGTTCAGTAGCATCTCTCTTCTTGAGCTCCTCTTGCTCCCTGTTGTCCTGCCCATGTCCTTAATGGCAAAACTCCCTTAACCCAACTCTCCCCTCCCAATCAAAATGTGCTGCAGGCTTAAAACTACCCACCACCCCAATGCCCATTACCCCACCTGAATAAACAAACTGTGATTCATATTAAGAACTGTAAATCTATGGTAGGATTACAATTAATCTGTTAAAGTGTGAGCACATGGCCCTCCTGGTGTCCCCATTGATGACCTCTCAAGACCCATTCGATTGTGGTTGGTAGAGTCTATCAAGTTGCACAGATTTCACCCTATCGTCTCGTCCATGTTGCATCTTCATCCAAGCAAGTTCCCAGTCCTTTTTCATATTCGCTGTAGGGCAGGGATTAGGTAGAGGAGTCATCCCCTTCCTTAGAGGATTGTGCCAGTATGGTCTATCAAGAGCTAGTTGAGATAGAGCACGTACATTGCAGCTCAGTCACCACCTTCGCCCATTCCGTCTCCACCTGTGCTTTCGTTAGTGTTGCTTTTAGCCAACAGTGGGATTTCCTTTTTTGTCTGACCTCCACCCAGTCTTCCTGCACTGGGTGATCCCGGTCTGATTGACTGGAACAGCCCTTGCTCTCCAGCCACTTCCAGGCCTCTCCCGCAGTTGTGAAGAAAGTGGTGTGTTCTTGGCCCACTACTCTGAGCTTAGTGGGCAAAAGGAGCACATATTTTAAGCCAAGAGTTTGCAATTATCGTTTCACGGCCACAAAAGATTCTCTCTGGTGCTGGACTTCCTGGGTGTAGTCGGGTATATATTCACCAGTCCAACATCCATCTTCCAAGGGGCGAGCGCACTGTAGGATATCGTCTCTGTCCCGATAGTTCAGGAGGCAGACGCCCACAGACTAAAGTCAGACGATCCAGTGGAAAGATGACTTAAAAGGAACATAAGGTCAGGATTTATTTAGATAAGAGAACACCACCTCCAAACCAATTCTTACCAACTGAAAGGAACAGTTCATCACACCAACATTCTATGTGACAACATTCTAAGGGCAGGTGGAAAAGGAAGGAACCAATTAGAATGAAGGAGCTAAAGACAGAGGAAAGGCTAAAGAGGAATATTACAACAAAAGCAATGACAGACATGGTGGCATGCTGACCCCAGCAGGCCACCATTCCTGTGATGACCGTCAGTTGAAGTGAGTTGTTATTTGACACCTACCTCATGAATGTTCACGAGGTAGGTCTGATTTTGACACACTTCGAGTCTGAATTGTCCAAACCAACCTACTTGTACATAGGAGGAATTGGAAAATAATTAATTGGTTGCAAAAATACCAGTTGCACACTGAAACCAGTACATTATGAGCTGTAATTAGTACATCTGACCCTAACCTACAATGTTATTAATATAGATTCAGGTGTTGTTCATTCAAATATGCATATGTTTAAAATGTTGTGTAAATAGGAGGTCAGATCTTAATATAAACTTTTACTTCTGTATAACAGTTTAATTACACACTACCCTGTGGCATTCAGTGACCATTGTGTTGGTCAGCCAAACAAAATGAAAACTTGAGACGGATAGAGATAAATGAATATTTCAATCCAAGCATACTTTAAATGTTGTACAGAGTACAACAGGGACGTCTGTCTACAGACACAGGGGTCATTCTCTGAGGTGCACTTTTGATGAAAAGGTATTTCTACATACATTCCAAAGGGCTTGGCTGCAGCCACCCACCCTCATTTATTTAGGTATTTGCTCGCATTGTGTACACTAAAGCATAAAGATGAAATAAACTGTTTTTGTGTGTTTAATGTTAATTGTGCGTTATTAACAATGTGCAGCAGAGTAATCAACACTTGCATTCACATGTGTAGACATGATGTTATTGCCTTTGAAACTATTTTAATGTGGCCTGGTTGGATTAAACGACCTAGGACTCAGCTAGACCTCAATGACATGTTGTTCAAAATGGATGTCTCATCCTGCTCATTCCCTGTTTATTATTTCTGCTGCATGCAGTCAATCAAATTATATTTTGTCTACATATGACTGAGAGAGTTCTTGAAGAACACTCTCAAGCATGGGCTTAGTGATGTAAATTTGCTTCAAAATTATTCCATTTGCTCGCAGTATTTCATCCATTCACAATGGTTCACAGTTATTTTGCAACTAGTTTTTGTGACATCTCTGAGTGACTTTAGCATAAAGGAAACTGAATCAATATACATGTAGTGGGATAGTGTTTAGGTCATGGGTACTCGCAAACATTTCTCCGGGGGCCACAAAATACTGTCTGTGGCATGCCCGAGGGCCATACTGATGCCAGCAGGCCGAGAGTCGGGGTGATGAAAACTGGGCATAGGAAATGGGTGGGGGCGAAGCAGATACATGGTATGAATGACAAACTGTGAGAGAAAAAGAGATACTCATCTGGTAGCTGAATTGCAAAATGTGATACCAGAAAACTAGGCATCAGTCCCTGCTTCCTCATTTGACCAAACTATGTGATCCTAGGCAATTGCTTGATTTCATTTGCCTCCTTTTACTTCAATACCACGTGAGAGCCCCTTGAAATACACAGGTTTAGGATGTGTGCTTGTGTTTTATTTAATAAACTATGATGTTGTTCCAATTCTATAACAAACAAGGATACACACAAGGTGCACCTGACAAATTACTTGCCTCTGGGTTCACGGATGGCATTGTTTTCAGAATGGGGAGGGCCTGGATGTTTCCAAGATCATGTCTGAAATTATTACTGATAATAAATGCCTCTCAATGCAGTGCTATAATCTGATCTAGTAAGGTGAAACGCTCATGTATTTTAATAAAATGCACTTTTTTGAAGTTTGCAGACAGTTTATCACGTTTTTACTTTTAGTACAAGATATTTTTAAAACTAAACGTGTTCCTACAAATAAGTTGTCTAGGCCACTTAATGTGTGAATAAAGTATGCCCGTTTCTGAATTTGTCTGCTTTGTCAAGTGAACAGCAGCCAAGTGCTGCTGTTCACCAGGGGGCCACAATTAGAGGCCAGGAAGGCCGCATGCGCCCCCCCGGGCCGTGCTTTGAGTATCCATGGTTTAGGTGGTAAGGCTGTATGACCCGCTGAAATTGCTCATACCATGATGAATCTGCACTTTCAATATTGGTCTATGGCAAGATTTCCTATATAAACCCTTGCATTTAGGGGTGAGCCATGAAGACTTCTCCATGCTGCTAACGATGCTGTCTGATTTTCTTTCTGATTTTGTTGCTTATTTGGGACTTTGAATATTTTTTATTGTGCTTTTCATTCTCTATTGCCCTATTACTGAGCACATGTATGGCAATGACTTGCATGCATGCACTCTACAATATCTGTTTTGTACCTATTGAATGTTGTAGTATATCTTTAGAAACATTCTAATGCTGCCTTAGAACTCATGTTCTAATTCCACCCTGGAGCCTGTCCTTACTTAACTATATTTTTAGGTCGAGTCTAGGCAGCACGCATGCACTGTCTGCAGGACATGCTGTAGGGAGTCTATGGGCTTTAACCACGCCCACTATTGCCATTCATTGTTTATTGTGCTTGTCTTAAATACTACCTTTTTATTGGTGCATTTTTCTAAATGTCCCTCCTTTGTATGGTTAGTTTCCTCCCAGGCGATTTCACTAAGAGAACATTTTTGTTGACCTTCAAACTACGTTCATGCTTTCTCTGGTTAAAGCACGTGATGGCTCCTTCTCCCTCCTCCCGACTGCGCATTGCAGCCATAGTGTTTATTTTTGGATGTCCATAGCAATGTGTCACACCACACCAGTGAAAATGCTATGTTTAGAAAAGGCACCAAAGGTTTCAGGTTTTGTTTGTGATGGCGCTTTGTCCTTGGATACCTCTCTTCATGCCTCTCTCTCTTTCTACCTCTCTCTCTTTCTCTCTCTCTCTCTCTCTCCCTCTCTCTCTACCTTTAACTCTCTCTGTACCTCTACCCCTCTCACTGTACCTCTGCCCCTCTCTTTCTACCTCTACCTCTCTCTGTACCTCTACCTCTCTCTCTGTGCATCTGCCCTTCTCTTTCTACCTCTACCTCCCTCTCTTACTCTACCTCTCTCTCTACCTTTCTCTCTCTACCTATTTCTCTACCCGTCTCTCTCTACCTCTCTCACTACCTCTACCTCTCTCTCTACCTTTCTCTTCCTCTACCTCTCTACCCCTCTGCCTCTTTACCACTAGCTCCCTCTACCTCCCTCTACCTGTAAATTCCTCTACTTCTCTACCTCTATCTCTCTATCACTACATCTCTGCCTCTCTACGCCTCAACATATACCTCTACCTCTCTCTCTACCTCGACATTTCTCTCTATACCTCTACCCTTCTCTCTCTACCTCTCTCTCTACCCCTCCCTCTACTTAACTCTACACCTTTACCTCTCTACACCTATACCTATACCTCTAACTCTCTCCCTACCTCTACCCCCTCTCTACCTCTACTGCCTCTCTCTACCGCTACCCCTCTCTCTCTACCTCTACCCCTCTCGCTACCTCTACCTCTCTCTCTATCTCTACCTATCCCTCTACCTCTTTACCTCGCTACCTCAACCTCTCTGCACCTCTACTTTTCTACATCTCTACCTCTCCCTCTACCTCTCTACTTCCCTCGACCTCTCTACCTCGGCCTCTCTACCTCAATCTCTCTACCTCTACCTCTCTACCCCAGACCTTCCTCTACCTTTCTATCTCTACCTCTCTCTCTCTACCTCTACCTCTCTCTCTCTCTACCTCTACCCCTCTCTCTCTCTCTCTCTCAACCTCTACCTCTCTCTCTCTACCTCTACCTCTAACACTCTACGTCTACCTCTCTACATCTCTACGTCTCTCTACACCTCTATCTCTCGCTCCCTCTACCCCTCTCTCTCCACCTCAACACCTCTCTCTACCTCTCTCTCTACCTAAACCTGTCTCTTTACCTCTAACCCTCTCTCTACCTCTCTCATTACCTCTACCCCTCTATCTCGACCCCATTTCTCTACCTCTCTCTCTACCTCTCACTCTCCCTTTCTACCTCTCTCTCTCTCTCTCTCGCTGTACCTCTCTCTCTACCTCTACCTCTCTACCTCTGACTCGCTACTGCTACCTCCCTGTACCTCTCTACCTCCCTCTACCTCCCTCTACTTCTCTACCTCTGCACCTCTACACCTCTACCTCTCTTACTCCCTCAACCACTCTACCTCTCCACCTCTCCGTCTCTACCTCTCTACTTCTATCTCTGTACCTCTACATCTCAACTACTGCCTCTCTAGTTTTCTCTCTCTACCGCTACCTTCCTCTACCTCTTGTTTCTACCGCTCTACCTTTACAGCTCTAGCTCTACACCTTTACCTCTCTACACTTCTATCTATACCTCTAACTCTCTCTCTACTTCTACCCTCTCTCTCTACCTCTACTGCCTCTCTCTACTACTACCCCTCTCTCACTACCTCTAACCTTCTCTCTTGCTACCTCTACCTCTCTCTCTACCTCTACCTCTCCCTCTACTTCTTTACCTCTACCTCGCTACACTTCTACTTTTCTGAACCTCTACCTCTCTACCCCACCTCCCTCTACCTTTCTCTCTCTCTCAGTCTACCTCTACCTCCTCTACCTCTCTCTCTATACCTCTACCTCTAACACTCTACGTCTACCTCTCTACATCGCTACTGCTCTCTACACCTCTACCTCTCTCTCCCTCTCCCTCTACCCCTCTCTCTCTACCTCAACCTCTATCCTTACCTCTCTCTCTACCTCTACCCGTCTCTCTCTACCTCTGCCTCTCTCTCTACCTCTTTGATTACCTCTACCCCTCTATCTCTTCCCCCTTTCTCTACCTCTCTCTCTACCTCTCACTCTCCCTCTCTACCTCTCTCTGCCTCTCGCACTCTCTCTACCTCTCTCTCTACCTCTCTACTTCCTTGCCTCTGCCTCTCTACTGCTACCTCCCTCTACCTCTGTACCTCCCTCTACCTCTGTACCTCCCTCTACCTCTACCTCCCTCTACCTCTGTACCTCTACACCTCTACCCCTCTACACCTCTACCTACCTCCCTCAACCACTCTACCTCTCCACCTCTCCATCTCTACCTCTCTATTTCTATCTCTGCACCTCTACTTCTCAACCACTGCCTCTCTAGCTCTCTACCTCTACCGCCCTCTACCTCTCTATACCTCTACCTCCCTCTACCTCTGTACCTCTACACCTCTACCCCTCTACACCTCTACCTACCTCCCTCAACCACTCTACCTCTCCTCTCCATCTCTACCTCTCTATTTCTATCTCTGCACCTCTACTTCTCAACCACTGCCTCTCTAGCTCTCTACCTCTACCTCCCTCTACCTCTATGTCTCTACCTCTCTATACCTCTACCTATACCTCTCTCTCTACCTCTACCCATCTGTCTCTCTCTACCTCTTCCCCTCTCTCCACTGCTTTACCTCTTCCTATCTCCCTCTACGTCTCTACCTCTTCCTCTCTCTAGCTCTCTTTTTTCTCTACCTCTACCCCTCTTGCTCTACCTCTATCCCTCTCTCCACCTCTACCTCTCTACTGCTATCTCTACCTCTCTACCTCTACCTCTCTACCTCTCTACACATCTCTCTCTACCCCCTCTCTCTCTACCTCTATCTTCTACTGCTACCTCTACCCCTCTACCTCTCTAGACCTCTACCTCTCTACACACCTCTCTCTGGGCCTCCCCCTCCCCCCCCCCTACGGCTTATTGATTGTGACACAGCGGGCGGGGGTATCTCATTCACAAGGCATATCGGTAGTCTAGTACGAGGAGCTGGCTAATGTTCTGAATACAGCCCCCAACTGTCCTTTAAAATTTTCGATGCATGTGAGTGCGGAATCACACACATATCTAGGGTTTTTTCGCTTGCAGTGGCAATGCGAGATGCTAAACAATAACACAATAGAAACGCAAAAATAGTGCATTCACATTCAACATGCGAGAACCATTGGCTGTGCCACTGCCTGTTTAACATGCTGCTTTTTTCTTGAGACAAGTAGCCTCATGAAATTGAGGTTTAACACCGTCCCCAGCCCACTCACATTTGCGTGTTATTGAGGTGTCCTTTGGGGTGTAAGATTTTAGGCCAGGGGTACTACACGGCCACAAAATGCAGCTGTAGATGTATTAGTAGATTTGTTTAATTTCACCTTAGGTTCAAATCTGTTTTTATTGCTTTTCAGTAGCATGCAACGCCAGTGCATCATAGCAAGCAGTCTTTCTCTGCCTGTGGTTTGTTTAGAATATAACTAGCAATGATACAAGGACATAGGGATGTGTCCTTTTGTTGATTCCGGTGACTGATGAACTCTCTGTTTACACCTCAACCACACAATCAGAAATGTAAACCAACTGCTTTCCAATCACATGCACAGAAGGAATTCTAAGCAGTTATCATCTGCAATAGCACACGGGCTCTCTCCCTCCCTGCTAACTCTCAAGGGCATTATTACAATTATCTTTCGACAAAGCTACAGCAGATGAAAGCTGAACTTTTTAAAACCAAAGGTCAACTGGATCATATAAATGTCTTCAGTGAGTTCTGATGGAAACAGGGCAGGCCGGTGCTCACTCTGCATGACCAGAGACCATGTTTTTTACTCAGGTGCACTTATAGGCGCTACGAACCAACCCTTGTCTCGCCCTTATAATTGGAGAAGGGGACGCGGTATCACTGCTAGTTGTTTTCCTTCATTTGCAGCCTGAAAAGGCATATCCGTGCTCGAAGGAAGCCAGCCTGTTATTCAGTGTACTACTGCGAAGCCAACAGTTATAAACAAAGGAAATTCAGACCTTTGATGACCCCTTGTGAAAAAAGCCTGCACTGCAATGGAACATTGTCAGAACATTCAGCTTCAGGGCACCATCCTGTAGCATGGGAATGAATTGAGTTCTTTACCACTTAATTGACAATGAAAACATATCATGCATGTTATGAGGTAGCGTTGTGAACAGCTTTTTGCTGCTGTACATTCATTTGCGGCAGTAAAATACTTGAAACGTCAACGGATTCCATGTAGATGCAAGTCACGTTTGCACCCAACTTGAACTTCACAGAAATTACGAAGTTATGCATATATTGGAATTCGATGCAGGTGGGCAATAATGATTTTAAATATTATTGTACTAATGTCTTTCATTGTGGGTCGTTTAATTTGAAAAAAATAATTGGGCTGAAAGAAAAGCATTTCTCCAAAATAAAGATGCTATAGCTGTGTACATAGCTAAAGTAATGAGTGACATTAAGGATAGAGAATAGTATAATTTCCTTTTCTGTGTTTTACTATTATTAGAGGTTGGGAGAATAGGCGCTATTTTTCAATATTATAAAATATGCTGTCTACGTTTTGCTGCATGTGCCTTAAAACACTGGCACCTTCAGGAAACCCATGCTAATGGATCAATGACTTACTGGTTATTGCTTTAGGAGTAATGCAATTATCGGTAAGTAATTGATGCTTTACTTCACATGATGATTTTGCCACAACACTGTCCTCTTCACATCTACACAGTGACGTCGTTCTTCTTCCGAGGTTTTAGGTTCTAGATAGGACCCTGGAAGAACAATTTGTAATTCTAAATGGAATGACGTGTTGTTCTTTCGGATAAAGGCTTGTCCCAAATGCAATATAATCATGTCCTCAAACTCTCTCAAAAAAAGGAATGTGTATGACAAAGAACCCAGCTCTCCTAATTTTCTTGCCAATGCAATGGCCACAAGAAACAAAATGAGTGTGTAAACTTTTAACTCGGTAAATTGCATGGGTTCAAAGGGAGGAATTGTAAATACCTGAAACTCCAACAGCAAAACCTATGCTGGTGCCTACTAGTTCAAGGTCTTCATCGAATGCGCCCTAAGTGGTTCTGAATGGTCATATGTTGGTCTATTGAATTTTAAGCGAATATCTGTTCAACCCCTGGGAAAAACTATCTTGTAAAACAGGCCTGGTTCTGGTAGGGGGACATGGGGAGGGTGAGGTGGGCCAATTCCAGCCAAGAGAGCCCTCTAGCTCAACCAATGGCCTTTCACAAGGTGTCCATTTGTGGTATTTTAATGGTTTCATGTGTGCCAGAAGCCCGTGCTTTCTGCCTCCTCCACGTACCTGTAAGATAACTAACAATGAATTGGATTTTTTGTGTAAACTTGTCCCAGTGCCCATTATAGTTGCATAAAGGTGTTCGGATCTCAGACCCATACAATCCTTGGCCTCTCCGCAGCGGGCACAAAGACTGATGGTCACATATGTGCCGATTGTAATTGCCATTTTATTTGCAAGTGTGTGAAGGGGGTATACACAGCTGCAAAATATTGATAGCACCAAAGGAATTGAAAATGCTGTTTTTATTCAGGATGAGCAAGATAGAGAGGGCAGCGTGATTTGGAGGTGACAGAATAAATTACATGGTGAAGGGCAGGGATGAAGAGGAAGGAGAAGTATAAAATATGCAGACAGAGGACTTCATAAGGATGTGTGGAGGAAAGGGGCATATGAGTTTACCTGAGGAAGAGCTTCCAAAGGAAAGTACTGTTAAGGGGAGAATAGGAGTGACTGAGACACTCCAAAGATGACTACCTCTTCCACAGACCTTAAGAATGTTTAATTCACAGTTTCTTCTTTTCAAAATTGAGACATTTTCAGTTCGAATTATTTTCAGTATTATCATTTTTGTTTTACATTGATTTGATAAACTATCAAGAATTGGCAAAGCTTATAGGTTTGGCTGGGTTTAGCCATATTTGTGTTGTTGTGAGAGACATCTACATGCAGTGCTTGAAATGAGAGGGGTCCAGCCAGTCCCAAAATCAGCAGATATTCTTCAGCTACATCTGAGCCCCCACCAGTGAAGTATGCTAAATTTGGCCAAGTGTAATTTGAAGACATCAGGGCACATTCCACAGCGTCTACACATTGTCTGCTTTCCATTCGGAGTTGCAACCCGCAAGGAATCAAGGGAGTTTCTTATTGTTTCTTTAAGTTGAGCCCAGTACAAAGACCTCACTTAAAGGACCATCAACCCTCCTTTTCTTCACGTATCATCTTGGCTGGTAACTATTGGAAGCCTAACTCCATTATGCCAAATGAAATTGAGGAAACCAAAGGCACTCAGATTGTTATCACTTCACAAGTACTTAAGAAAAACTACTATTTGGAGGGAAAGTTTTTTACTTTGTTCAAACCCTGCATGTAAGATCTGCATACACTATAAAAATGTGAGCTGAATCCTTATGAGTAATACCACTAATACGAATTTAAATAGCACTTACTAATTTATTTTTTATTTAATACATTTTATAGCACTACTAATCCGAATGTAGGGCATAATGACACTTCATATCACACTCACATGGAGACAATGAAATATACAAATGCATGAATCAATGTGCAGGAAATGCTACAAAAGACAATGAGGGTAACAAGGCACAGGAGTCACATACATATTGACAGGCATTATGTGACAAGAGTGCATGGAGCTTTGGGCAAAAACACAAATAAATGATTTAAAAGGAAATACAGTGGTTAGGGTTGTCTGTACCCTTTTTAGCAGCCTAAGAATTTTGAAAGATTGATAACAAAACCAATAAGGTTTTAAACCTAGGTCTTGCAGTTTGCGTCCATGTAGCTCCTAGATGCTAGTTTATAGCTCACTCTGTTATATTAGAAGGCTTGTAAATTATGAGGTGCAAGTAACAAATGGATTTCTGTTACAAAAGCCGTAACCCAATGAGCTAATTACATAAAATACAAATCTGTGATCTGTATGTTATGTTTTGCCGTACAGCAGGCACATTAACTGTTTATGCAGCAACTGTGACTAGAAAAAACAAATATATTTCCAGCAAGCACATTACCTCCCACGGGTATCTTAACAATAGTATCCCCTCAAAATTGCTGGTCACAAAAAGAGTTCTGCATAAAGTGCCTTAAACTCATAAGATGTTTTAACATGCAGCCTGTTTATGACCAATTAAGTAAGCCAGAACATATTTACTGCCACATTTGTCCTTGTTGACAAAGCAGTACTACTCACAAATTCACCCCCTTTCTGCTGCCACACTTTGATCCCTAATTTGTCTGACCCAGGAGTATTTATTTCCATTTCCAGCACTCTAAATGAAATGGTGGGGGAGAGCACACCACTAAGCTAGATTTCACCACGATATAAAGTAAATATTTTACCATGGCCTAAATTTGCCTCTATGATCTTAGGGCTTCTGCTGCTCCTTGGGACATTTCAGAAAGAGGTCTACTGGTTGTACAAAAGGGCCTATTACAACTTTGTAGAATGCATAAAGTGTTTCCTGGTGGTCCAACAGACTGACAGTGCCTTGAGGGGTTGACCTAATTTTGTACCAGACCTGGTCCTACCATTTCCATTTCACACCTGCTCTAGTCCTGCAAAGCAAACTTTGGATCCCACACCCATAAGGAATAATGAATGTCAAAGCCACTGTATGTAGATCACCATCAAAGACTTTGGTTTTCCCAAAAGTGACACAGATTACCTTGACTAGTGCTCACACTCCCTTTTCTATACTGCTTTATGTGTGAAGCCTGTGACACATTTATAACACGCTATTAGGCAGAACATGAAAACTCTATTCTTTAGATGACACCACAACCCCCACCAATCTACATTCATGCCCTATAAGATTGGCTCGTACCCAGTGGCCTACTTACAAAGTGTTTTGAGGCTTCAACAAGAGATGCAGAAAGCACTATTGAAATGCTAACAAACTGATTGATAATTAAGGGTAAGGATTTATTATAGGTGGTGTCTCTGAAAAACTGAAAGAGCTGGGTCAGAGATAGTCATGTCAGGGAATGCAATATTACATTTTCGCTCAGGCTGTTGCTGAATTAGTCCGATTCATCCCTATTTTCTAACCTCTTATAGAATCACCCAATTTTTAAGTGTCTTTTAAAAGCATCCTCTTTTGTGCGTTTTTCTCATACACAAGTTGTGATCACTGCTACTGCCCAACGTGCTTCAAATGCACAATAGCGTTTCTTTATATATTTATTAGAGTAAAACTACAAGTCACACATAAAATTCTGTTTAAATTTTATGGTATTTTAAGCAATGTAACTGACCCAGTATGCATTAAAATGCATCATTTACCTGTTTTCCCCAAAACTCATTAGGTGAACCTATCACTCATTAACTATAAAAAATATTTTATTTGGACCATTGTTACTTACCCACACACTTTTAAAAAGCTCAATTTGCCATCCATGCTTCTGCAAGTGCCCAAAGACAACTCCTAACCCTGGCAAAGAGTTTATTTTAATACTCTCAACTTTTGACAAGGGACATTGTAATATCTATTATAATCATGCATTTGCTATGGATGCTCAAACATTTTGGGAGAGAACTAAGACTTGGATCCCAAGTAGCCTTTCAAGTGGGCCCCACAAAACCTTGTGAATAGCCTGTTGCATGGATGGATGTGAGCTCAGTGATGAGGAAAGCTAATGTTATACCATTATGTATAAACGAATGAACAGCTGGGTATGGCTGTAACATCACTCCACTCACTACAATTAAGATTAAAAATGCAACCTCCCATTGGAAGACAATACAAAGTCAAAGACAGAAATAGTGTCACTGGGCATGGCCACTGTTACTCTCACTTCATAGATATGTCCATATTCACCAGATTTTCTTAGAATCTAAACAGATCTTCAAACATCCTGATTTTTGCCTGCCTCCCCCATGCACTTTCATGGTCCATCCAGGCGTATTGCTAGCCCTCTCAGATCCAGAATCCTGTAGCCAGGCCTCTTGAAAAAACTAAAACATGCACAAGTTAAGTAGTGTGGGGAACTAACTGTCCCAATACGCACCATTTAGTAAAGATGGGCCACTGTCTCCTATAAAAGGATTCTTGGATAGACTCTAGATGCTTGGGTAGATCAATTAGCTTCTTGGACAGTCCCTTAGTCAACAAGCCTGCCCTCTCAACCTCCAATCTGTTAGCCGTAATTTCCTCAGATGTTGGCTTTGGAGGACATGAGACTCAGTGGAGGTGAATGGACCGACATCGCAATTCCCTGTCTATCCTCAGTTTCACTGCTAGAGAGAACCAATTGTGACATGGTCATGCTGGTGCTACTAAAGTAAGTTCCACTCTCGACATTCTCAGTCCCACATCTGAATCCCAGGCTTCATTCTCTTGTATCTTTGACCAAAATTTTGGAACCTGAGTATTGGCCTGACTGACAAAAAGGGTGATTACAGGGGCACCCCATCCGTTGCAGATTTCCAGAAATATTTGATGGTTGAGACTAAAATTGCATGACAGAGGGATCCTTCGACTTAAACTGTCTGCTAGTACATGTACAGTTCCCTTGATGTAAATTGAAATTAGTGAGGCCACATTCTCTGAACCCACTGAAAAATTTGATCTGTGATATGGGCTAGAAAGGGAATCCTCGATTCCCCTTGCTGTTAAAGTAATATTTCTTGGTATTGGTATCTGATTCAACAACACGTTCTTCTTCTGTAATGACTGAGTCCAGGCTAATAGTGCCTACCACACTGCTTGTAGTTCTTTCCAGTTGTAGGACTTTGTTTGATGTGACATTGTCCATTGACCAGAAACTATTGCCCTTCACTCCAGGCCCCCATCCTGTCAGGCTGGCATCTGTTATTATGTTCACTGGGTCTTGAGGTTGCAGATTTACCCTCTCCTCCTACTTCAAGCTAAAACCATTGTACAATTTCTGTTATCATTCCTTGGACATTGGAATTGTTATAGTGAAATCCTGAATTACCGGTAACCAACTGGTGACCAAAATTTGAGAATGTACCTCACCAATCGGTTCAAGGGCCACCTTGCCCAAGGTACCAAAAACAAAACAAATGTGGCTACTAAGTCGACTTGGACTTGCAACCATGCTGCCACACTGGGTGTTACACTAGAATCACGTTTGTCACACAATTCTGCATCTTCACTAATCTCTTGTCTAAGAAAGTTGCCTAATTCTAGTCTGTTCGGAGTCTCCCCACTACGAATATCTGAGGTGAGGCTGGGACTAGGTGAGGCTTTCCAGTATTGATGAGAAATCTGGGATCTTGCAGACATTGTAGCTTTGTCAGTCTATGTTCCTCTGTTGCTTGAACTGATGGAGCTATGAAGAGGCAGTCAACTAGATTGGGCATGATGGTGAGTACTTGTTAATGCAGCATGGCCAAAACCTTCTGAGGCGTAAACAATATTTTCAGTTGAAAACAATTTCTTCTATATTGATATGTCTTTGATTCTCTCTTGCACAAGTACTTATAATCATTGTTCCATCGTCTACATCTGCTAGAAGATGAAACCTTACATGGGAGAGTATGTTTACGATCTTTATGAAAGTTTGTAATCATCTTATCCAGCTTATTAGCAAATAATTTCTTGACTTTGAAAGAAACCTTGAAGAATGATGACTTCTCCAAAAAATCTACCCTCCAATCTCTTATCTTAAATTGTAACATGCCATCACTAAAGCACTGGTGGCCAATGCCGTAGATCAAATAATGTCTGAGGAGATGCTGGCTAGGAATTTAGTTTGTTGTTTCATTATCAATGGGACATCAGCACAATCTGCCTCCTCCTTATAGCTTCCGATAACATCTCAAAATCATAGACCTGAGATTGGAAAGCTACATAAGTTGCCACTTTTAGCACCAATTTGTTTGCAGCGAATACATTTTTCATAGCACTGTCTACCTTTCTGTCACCTGCCTCCTCTGGTGCATAATCATCAGGATTGATGGCAGACCTGCCTATGAGTGGTGCACGAATAGAATCAGCCTTAATTGTGGTAGGCAGATAATCCTCAGACTCCCACAACGTATATGACTTCTGTAAACAAAAAGCTCCAAAACGGCTTCTTACCTGCTTGGTAATTCCCCTTGCCATTCCCTGGAAGGAGTACGACTGCCTACCATACACATTGCTTGCCAAAAGCCCTGGGAACCAGGAAGCAGAATGTGAGCGTGTGTGTGGGCCTCCAATCTTTGATCGGGAGTTGGTGAGTTAGCGTTGAGTAGTTTAAGCATCACGCTCATCCCATATGCCACCAGCTGCACACAGCAGCTTCTCAGAAATCCAAAAAAGGAAAATGGCATCCCTGCACTCGCTGCATTGCAGCATCTAAGAGGTATGTGTCCGAAGAGACACAACCAAAACTTGTTGTAGGGAGGGTAGAAGGACCTAAAAAAAGGAAGTTCTTTGTTCGAGGTGTGTCTTGAAGACTCAACACCTCTCACATGTTTTATTTGTGGCAAAAACAGAATGGGAGGTAATAATGTTATGCTATCCTGGGCTGTGCTTTGCTATGCTATGTTATGTTATGTTATGTTATGTTATTTTATGCTATATGTTATGAGTTTATATATTGCATATGATTCATTTCCGAAGGAGTATCTGAGCGCTCCACAGAATTAAAAAACGAAGTGCAAAATTTCAGAAGAACCAGGTTTTCAGCAGTTTTACAGACCTTCAAGAATCAGAACAGGATTATATATGGTGAGCAATGCTGTCCCAATGAGAAGGGACTAGTTAGGAAAATGAAAGACCTGACCTCCAAACCTGGAAGTTCAGATGTGGCAAGGACTTAACAAGGCTTAAGCCTTGGACTCAGATTTCACCTACTACAATACTGAATGACCCTAGCTTGTAGGTATGAGGGACCATTCCCTATCAGGGATTTGTGCGTAAGACATAGGAGCTTAAACAAATTGCGTTGTCTAACCTGTAACCAGTGTAATGCTCTGAGGGTGGTACAGGAGGGGAGCCAGGAGGAAGTTTACAAACTAGACGAGCCACCATAATTTGTACCACCTGCAAATTGGAAAGAAGGGGCTCGTCGGCTGCTGCCAGAAGAGCATTTCCATGATCCAGGCGACTCTGGTTCTGGGACACAATTACCTTGACTTGTAGAAGCAGTCTCCTGCTAATATTGCCACAGTAACTGCTGTAGAGTTAACACCAGCTTTTTGAACATTTGCGTTTGGGGAAAATCGATATTGCTACATCACTTTACAACAGAAATAAATATTAACTGTAAAGAAATCGTTTTACTTCACATTTAAAACACCCGTAGAACTAATTCAACCATTCACACAGTGCAAATACCAAATGAAAACGCACGAACCAGACCAGTAGGAACAAATACATGCCCATTAAACAACACGTTGCTCCCATTACAGAAGTCCCCACGCACAACCTGGAAGCCAATTGTCCCTATTAAATGGCCTAACATAATGCCCCAATGCAAGATGGAGGCTTGTTTTGAATCCTTTCTCAAAACTAAATCTAATGTGCTGCTGGAGACATGTCAAAACCGGTCTACAATAAAACAAACTTAAGCGCACTGCACACGTGCTCATCCAAAAAGCCAGAAAAACAAGAAAAATTAGACTGTCAATGCAAATCATAAGATATCTGACAAATATAAGTCAGACAAGTTTAACAATTATTGGTGGATTCTGCTAGTCTGTCTTTCCTTAAAAGAGCAAAGAAACGTATTTATCACAACAACTATTTTGGCCCTTTTGCTCTTGATATCGTTCATGTTTTGCAAAAGACATAGAAACAGAAGCCACAGCTGGTAGCTGAGGGGCAAGTTGACACAGGTCTCAGGATAACAGAATGGGATAGACTGATCGTAAGGGACTCAGACAAAGCACGCAGTACGGTGGGGCCACAGGGTTTCTTTCAAGAATGGGTGGGCTCGGAGATCCTCAACCTACCCAATCCTATGAGCTGCTCTGTGGAAGCAGATGCATTCTTCCTATATGTCCATACATAATTGGCTTCTGTGGAGGAACAACACTCCTTGGCACGAGAAACATGTTGAAGCGTAAATTACAGGAATAGTTCAACACTTCTATACAGCACCAGGGTCACCACCTGGGAATTGGACATGGACTGGTGCCAGCAGCAAGAGAAGGTGGTGTACCAAAATAGGGGTTGCCCACAGAAGTGGGAAAAGTGTTGGGGTGGCTGGTGAACTTCGTGGCTATTGAAATTGCAAAGGTTGGTGCAGGCAGAGGCGATGGGCCCCTGCATTGCTGTGTCTCTGACATCTGTTGATTGTTTATCTCTCGGGCGTTATGTTTCCAGTGAATTGTCTTGAACTTACCAATTATACTATATTATACAACTTACTTGTGCTTTGGTTCTTGTTTTTGTTTCTTTTTCATTCATTAATACGTTTATTTCGGGAACTAGTCCATAAAACATCCATAAAATATGCACACAAACATACATCATAAGAATCAAATATAAAAGTTATAAATACATAACACCAATTCTAAAAAGTTTGCCAAATAAAAAACGCATTTCAACAGGCAGAAGGTGCTAACAATATAGAAAGTATTTTAATAAAACATCTAAAATCACAGTTGTAAGTATTTTACTTAACTAAAATGAATTGCTTTATGAAGAACCTATGCTTAAATGGTTTAGTGTATCTTATAGTCCAAATTCTAAACCATTACCCCTGCCCTTATTTCTGTTCCTATCCTTATGCTGGTGCCTGATGTTGCTGTCCCACTGATGAAGTAGACGTTGCTGATTACTGCAGTATTTTGGTAATGTATTAATTGAGAAATGTTATTTGTCTTTTGTTTTTCATGTACCAGCTGCAATTGCTTATTTACTGCTGCATATTTTTATGATAGCACCCTAGCTAGATGTTTCCTGAATGTGTGTTACTAAAACATTTACCTGAAGCCCAACATGTCAATGCTAATTAGTGGTTAGTGAGGCGTTACTCACATGCTCATGATTTGTCCTTGATATTTCCTTGTCTTATCATTATTGAGATGATTTCGATTTCTCTTGCTCAGATTCTATTGCTATGGTTTTGTGTTATAACCATTGAGATCATTTGTCTTTTTGTGTTGATATATCCGGCGTTTGAATCAACCTTTGTTGTTTCTCTATATGTATCATTTGTGTTTGAGAATGATTTTTGTGACCTTAGCGTTCTTAATATAGGGAAATAAATTATTAATTTTTTTATAAACTGGTGTGGTTATTGAGGTTGAATTGATTATCGTTTTTTATATGTGATGTTTATGACGTATTTTCTTAAAACAGATTAGGTTCATCAGCCTAGTGTGTGAAATCCACTATTCAGTCCTGGGTGACTACAATATAGCTAGGGCTTCTCCGCGTTATCTGTATTTGTAGCTGAGGATGGTTACGTATCTTTTTGATGATGTCATTGCTTGTGTCATAAATTGTGAAAATTAATTAGTGTGTTTTGATTAGTAATTTTTGAAGATGTTGTTCAAATTCAATAAAATTAGTTGCTAGATGCCTAAAGTGACTTTCCCCAGTCTTTGGAGGTTCCCTGAGTTGTTCGGGAGTGTTCTTAGCATTCTGTTGTTAGTTTGAGCGAGTAGAATATGCGCTTGCATAGCTTTCGCTAATTTGCAGTTGATTGAGTTGTTTATGAGTTTTTAGGGGAGTTGGCGTACTCCAGAAGAAGAAAATAGTGTTAAAAAGAGAGTTGGCGTACTCTCAAATATGTGAGTGGGCAAATTTCACATGTGTGTGGCTCTTGGTGCTCAGGAAAAATTGTCCACATGGTTGCTGATAAGACGGACCTGATGGAAGAGGTCTAAGACCCCGGAGTATATTGAAAAGTGCAGTGAGACACTTGGTTCATGTTGTAATTTGTCTATTTAGTTGACCTATCGAGTTAAATTGGGTGGTTGAAATTTTCGACTGAGAATTGGCGAGTTCTATGTGCACCAGGACTGTCTCCATTGATCAGTTGAGGGTGAAATTTACAGGTTGAATTTTACTTGTAAATCTGGGGAACTGTGAAAAAGAATAACTGCAAGAGCAAAAGCTGACAGTGAAATTTGGAATGTTCCTGAACCGATTGTGTTACCCTACATATAGCAAATAGACACATTTGTTTTCTTTTAGTTTTGAAGAAGTGCTCGCGATTAATTTTTTTGCATTTAGTTTGAGTGTTTCGAGTCTAGGAGGACAAGCCGCAAGACTTTGTCAGCCGCTGTGTATAAGTGTGACGTCAGTTTTGTGCAGCGCTGGGATAGGTTGGTTAGTGACAAGAGTCGTGCACGGATTGGTAGAAAATTGTGTAGTGCAATTGGATGAGAAGGGTGTCGAAGAGGATTGTGGGATCGTAGTCACTTCTTGATTATTGTTTTTGAATACATTTTGTGAAAAATGAGGTTTTTCAAAGCTTTAAAAAGTGCTCTTAGAGGAGATGAGTATATTCTGACAAGGGAAGGAGCAATTTGTCCACCAGAAGTTACTTCATTATATATCGTAATTGAGGAGAAAGGTACCGGAGCATGGATCAGGATCACGAAAAAAGGAAGGTTGTTAAGCTTTTCCTGAAAATGTTACATTTAATTTGAGGATTTTGGAGAATCTGAGACAGAAGATGTATGGTCTGAGACCTCCTCCGAGACCAGCTCGGTTCGAAGTCTTAGAGATCTGGGAGCTAGTAGCTAGACAGCAACAGTCTTTGAAATTTGACAGAACAATGAGCAGGGCAGAAAAGTCACTAGCGGAGGCTAGATGGGACAGTGAGATTCGATACATTACAAGGTGTTCGATTGTTTCCAGCAATGTCAAAGGACATTGAAAATGAGACAAAGAAGGTTTCAAAGAAGACTAAAAAGAGTTCTTCAGCAGTCCAAGAGCAGACGTCAAAAGTGCCTAAAAGGGTGTTGTTCAATGATGATGAATTAGACGATGATGAGTTTATTACACAGATTCAGAGAAACCGTCCACCACCATATGTGGCTCAAGAGGGTTCTGGTACTGACGGTATAAATCCTACTGCACCAACACCAGCTGTAGTGTCACAGAGTTAAATTCAGAGTGGTCATAGCACAACTGAGAGTTCTGTACAGGTTACTTCTAACATGAACCAGATTTAACTGGGACAGAGTTCACATAACTCAGGACAGACTAGTCCTTTTGGGCAAATACCGATGCAGAGTAGCTTTAATCGGTCGACAGACAATTGACAGCTACCAGGGATTAATATTCCTGAGATTTATCCAGATGTTCCGATTGTGAAGACAACTACAAATTTAGCGTTATCTTTGAGTCAGAATACAGAATAGCTGAGATTGATTCCAAAAGAGCCTACCCCAATATTGCTACCACAGATGCAGAATATGGAACTAATGCAGCCTCAGAATTTAGAAACCAGAAGCCCAGATGTGATTTCAGTACCAATTACATTTGGTCCACCTATGCCTTTATATTTCCAGGCCAACAGGGGTGTAGCGAATCAAGGAGTACAAAGTCAGAATGGAAATATTGGGCTGATGTCATCTATGGGACCGACCCTCAATAACTCAAGGTCTATAATAGATTGGTCTTCTGTTAGAAATTCCGAAATAATTGGGTCATGCAATGGCCAGGAGAGGAGTTTATTAACTTCCCAATGTGTGAGTTCAATGCAGCAGCAATCACCGAGTGTTCAGTCTGATAATGTTTCATTAAAGGGTCGAGCTGCACAGGAAATAAAATAGTTAGAAGATTTGAGTGCTTCAAAAGTTCCAAAGAATCAAAATAAGGGAGATGAAGTTAAAAATAAAACAAGATTATCAATGGAAGCAGGTGAACTTCTTGAAGGGACAGTGGGAGCAAATAGACTTGGATCATATACTGAAGCCCAGTCGAGATACTTGTGTAGATTAATTACAGAGGGAGCAGCTGAAGTACATCAGCAATTACAGGAATTAGCAGACGAATACAAAATAGATCTTACAAAAATGAAGAACCTGAAGAGAAGTTATAGATTACATTTTGATACTGTATTTTGAACACATGAGGTCTGCAGGGATGAAGACACACCTTAGGAAATTATTTGAGAGAGTACAAATTTGGAGAGCATTGGAAAAATGGGAAGGCAGATGGGTCAAGAAGGCCGAAGAAGGATCTAGATACTCCTCTTCTGTATATAGCACAGACAAGAGAACCAGGAAACATGTGGAGGATGGGAGAAACTCCAGGAGGTAATTTTGTGCATGTACCTTGGAGCAGAAGTGATATTTTGAGTTTTAATAAGGATTAACCCAGGTTGAGAGAGAAACCTGTGGAATGGTATCAACGGAAAGATAGGTTTGTAAAACTTGCGAAATGCCTGTGGGAGGACTTGAATACTCTCTTTTAGATTGTCGTTCCAGCAGATTTGTGGACTGAGTGTAAAAGGAATGTAGATTGGCCTGCAGGTGAACCGCAAAGAGATCACAAAACAGGTGCACAATCTCCTGAAGTAATTAAATATTACTGTAAGGTCATAGAGTTCTTGAAGATGAGAATTTCGCCAAAGAACATTGATCGGCAACGTATAGATAGAACAGCTCGGTAAGGGAAAGAGTCAATTCATGCGTACTATGAAAGGTTCTTAAAAGAGTTTAAACATTACAGTGGTACAGAAACAATTGAACCGAAAGACATGATTCATTTTGTGTTCAGGTTTGTCAAAGCATTGAGAGCAGAGATTGGCCAGATGATTAAGAATCATTTGATTTGTTGGCAAGCTAAACCAATTGATGAGGTATTACAGTATGCAAAATATTGTAGTGATGAGATTGAATTGAAACAGGGAAAGTTGTAAGAGTTGAAAGATGGTGATGTAGATTAAAGCTGCACAGACAGGGATTCCAGGGAATTTTCAGCAGCAGCCGCAGGGAAATGGTATGTTTTCAGAATCAAGGCAGAGGTAGAGGATGTGGTGGAATGACACTGCCGGTTGTTAACCTTTTCGGTGCGGGCGTCGGCCACTGGGCGACGCCCACACACACTCCCTGGTGCGGGTCACGACCAGTGGGCGACACCAGGAAGGGTATTAATAAATCCTTTTTTTTTTTTTAACCTTTCCCCAGGAGACACGGAAGCTTCCGTGTCTCCCCCCCGCCTCCCACCCGCCCCTTTGTGACGTCAGCGCGCCGCGAGGCGCGCTGACGTTTCAAAGGTGTTTTCCCCATCAAAGCAGGAAGCAGCCTTGCGGCCGCTTCCTGCTTCAATGGGGAAAACGGCCTTCCCCACGTTCGGGAAGGCCTCGTAAGAAAGGGGAGAGTCTCCCCTTTCTTACGAGGCCTTCCTGAAAGTGTTTCCTGGCCCCCGATCGCAGCACACTTTCAGGTTTCCTTGCCTCCCGATCGCAGCACAGCTGCGATCGGGGGGCAGGAAACACTTTCAAAAGGCCTCGTAAGAAAGGGGAGACTCTCCCCTTTCTTACGAGGCCTTCTGAACCTGTTTCCTGGCCCCCGATCGCAGCACAGCTGCGATCGGGGGCCAGGAAACACCACTAGATGCCAGGGATTTCACTTTGGGGGGGCGGCCCCCTCGGAAAACGGGCCACCCCCCCCCCCGGGGCATATTTTTAATAAAAAAAAAGGTAGGTGCCCCCTGGAGGGGGGGGGGGGGGGCGAATCGCACCCCCCCCCAGGGGAATTCTTTTTTATTTTCCCCAAAAATAAAATAAAAAAATTAAAATATAAAATAAAATGACAGGGGGTCGCCCGTGGGCAGGGTGACCCCCTGAAGAGGCAATATTTTTTTTTAGATGTTGTAGGGTTTCCCTGGGGGCCATTTTGGCCCCCAAGGAAACCATACAACAACTAAAAAAAAATAGATCTATATATAGATCTATATATATATATATCTATGTAGATAGATATATCTATGTAGATAGATATATCTATGTACATGGATATATCTATAGATATATCTATGTAGATAGATATATATATATATATAGAGGTAGATCTATATATATCAATCAAAGATTTATAAAGCGCGCTACTCACCCATGAGGGTCTCAAGGCGCTGGAGGGGAGGACAGGGGGAGGGAAAGGGGCTGGGAGGTTCACTGTTCGAAAAGCCAGGTTTTGAGGCCCTTCCTGAAAAGAAGTAGGTTTTGGGTCTTGTGAAGGTGGGTTGTGAGGGCGTTCCAGGTTTTGGGTGCAAGGTAGGAGAAGAATCTGCCCCCGGTGGTGGTGTGTGTGATGCGGGGGACAGAGGCGAGAGAGAGGTCAGCTGAGTGGACGTTTCGTGTGGGGGTGTGGAAGGTGACTCTCGTTGAGGTAGGCAGGGCCTGTGTTGTGGAGTGATTTGTGTGCGAGGATGAGGATCTTGAAGGTGATCCTTTTGTCAGTGGGGAGCCAGTGGAGGGATTTGAGGTGTGGAGAGATGTGTTCGTGTCGGGGGAGGTCGAGGATGAGTCGTGCTGCTGAGTTCTGGATGCGCGTAGTTTGCGCTTGAGTTTTAGAGTGGTGCCGGCGTAGAGGGCGTTTCCGTAATCAAGCCTGCTGCTGATGAGTGCGTGAGTGACAGTTTTTCTGGTCTCTGTGGGGATCCATTTGAATGTTTTTCAGTATACGGAGTGTGTTGAAGCATGAGGAGGTGAGAGCGTTGATTTGTTGGGTCATCGAGAGGGAGGAGTCTAGGATGATGCTGAGGTTGCGTGCGTGGTTGGCGGGGGTGGGTGCAGGGCCTAGCATGGTGGGCCACCATGAGGGGTCCCAGGTGTTTTTGTGTGGGCCAAAGAGGATTATTTCGGTTTTGCTTGAGTTGAGTTTCAGGTGGTTGGCTGTCATATATATATCACTTTTGTCAATATGTGTGTGGTTTCCCTGGGGGGAAAAGGGTCCGACTTGTCTAGTGGCAGTTTTAGTGCCATAAAGAAGCGCAGAAGGTTTATATGCCTACTGCAAAGAGAAAATCTGTATTTTATGTAAATAGCTGAGTACATTAGTAAAGTCAGCCATTAACTGCGCTATAATACCAATGAAATGTATGTGCGGGGTGGAGGGCGGCTATGGAGAGATGAAGGGCACTTTTGCTGGGTGATAATGAGGGAATCCGAGGAGGAGGGAGTGGGAGCACCAATAATGATTGTGGGACTGGGCACAGGAGGTGCTAAAGACTGTGACGAATGGTATGTGAAAAGGTGCTTTTTGAGTGTCTTGAAAGTACGTGCTGATTGAGGGAAGAAGCGAAGGTAAGGTGGCCTTTACTGTTGCACGTATCTCACACACACCATCGATTTTGTGACTGTCTATGTAGGCTAGTGTTTTAGAGCAACAGTTTAGCCAATAGCAGAATTGCATCTTGATGGATGACTGCTGCCTGCACTCGGGTTATAGAGGACCGCTCTGACATAGGATCAGAGACTGAGACATCAGATACTGAGACAGCATCTGAGGGATAGGACAATGGCGCAGACTCTGGGAGTGATTTTTCAGTCAGAGGAGTCCCATTCGATAACTCCTCTTCCAGTACATTATGAGGGAGGTGATGAGGACAGTCCTGCTGTCCCTTCGCAAGCTGTTCGTGCAACTGGGTAATAGTGGGTTAGGCCAACCCATAGAGCAGGTGAATGCGGCGGCAAGCAGAGAGAGAGAGAGAGTGCTCTCTTGGGAGCTCCCCAATTTAGTTCAGCCCCAAATTCCACCACCCAAATCATATTGTGGAGACATCAAAATTATCTATGGCAAAACAAACTGGTTTTGTAAGGCAGGCACCTGTGTTTTTGGTCCTGGATTCGGCGGCCATATAGAGAAACACACTAAACCCAAACATTTCTGGAAACTAGACATTCGGGGGAGTCCACAGAGGTGTGACTTGTGTGGATTCCCCAAAGTTTTCTTACACAGAATACCCTGCAAAGCTGAAATGTTGGAAAAAAACCTCAATTTTTCTTGCATTTCTGTCACACAAACTACAGGAATATGCTGGGATCCACAACATTCCTACCACCCAGTGACTCCTCACCTGTCCTGATAAAAACACTACCCCACTTGAGTGCCTACACCTAGTGCCTGTGTCAGGAATGGATCACCCCAGGGTCAACAGCTGCCTCACGTAAGGACCAACATTGACCGTTGTGTGATCTATTCCTGTCGCGGGCACCAGGCCTAACCACACAAGTGAGGTATCATTTTTATCGGGAGACTTGGGGGAACGCTGGGTGGAAGGAAATTTGTGGCTCCTCTCAGATTCCAGAACTTTCTGTCACGAAATGTGAGGAAAACGTGTTACTTTAGCCACATTTTGAGGTTTGCAAAGGATTCTGGGTAACAGAACCTGGTCAGAGCCACACAAGTCACCTCATCTTGGATTCCCCTGGGTTTCTAGTTTTCAAAAATGTGCTGGTTTGCTAGGTTTCCCCAGGTGCCGGCTGAGCTAGAGGCCAAAATCCACAGGTAGGCACTGTTTTCTATGAAAAAATTTGATGTGTCCACATTGTGTTTTGGGGCATTTCCTGTCGCTGCCGCCAGGCCTACCCACACAAGTGAGGTATCATTTTTATCGGGAGACTTTGGGGAACGCTGCGTGGAAGGAAATTTGTGGCTCCTCTCAGATTCCAGAACTTTCTGTCACCGAAATGTGGGGAAAACTTGTTTTTTTAGCCACTTTCTGAGGTTTGCAAAGGATTCTGGGTAACAGAACCTGGTCAGAGCCCCACCAGTCACCCCATCTTGGATTCCCCTAGGTCTCTAGTTTTAAAAAATGCACAGGTTTGGTAGGTTTCCCTATGTGCCGGCTGAGCTAGAGGCCAAAATCTACAGGTAGGCACTTTGCAAAAAACAGCTCTGTATTTTGTCAAAAAATGGGATGTGTCCACGTTGTGTTTTGGGGCATTTCCTGTGGCGGGCGCTAGGCCTACCCACACAAGTGAGATATCATTTTTATCGGGAGACTTGGGGGAACGCTGGGTGGAAGGAAATTTGTGGCTCCTCTCAGATTCCAGAACTTTCTGTCACCGAAATGTGAGGAAAACTTGTTTTTAAAGCCACTTTTTGAGGTTTGCAAAGGTTTCTGGGTAACAGAACCTGGTCAGAGCCCCACGAGTCACCCCATCTTGGATTCCCCTAGGTCTCTAGTTTTCAAAAATACACAGGTTTGGTAGGTTTCCCTATGTGCCGGCTGAGCTAGAGGCCAAAATCTACAGGTAGGCACTTTGCAAAAAACAGCTCTGTATTTTGTCAAAAAATGGGATGTGTCCATTTTGTGTTTTGGGGCATTTCCTATGGCGGGCGCTAGGCCTACCCACACAAGTGAGGTATCATTTTTATCGGGAGACTTGGGGGAACACTGGGTGGAAGGAAATTTGTAGCTCCTCTCAGATTCCAGAACTTTCTGTCACCGAAATGTGAGGAAAACTTGTTTTTTTAGCCACTTTTTGAGGTTTGCAAAGGATTCTGGGTAACAGAACCTGGTCAGAGCCCCACGAGTCACCCCATCTTGGATTCCCCTAGGTCTCTAGTTTTAAGAAATGCACAGGTTTGGTAGGTTTCCCTATGTGCCGGCTGAGCTAGAGGCCAAAATCTACAGGTAGGCACTTTGCAAAAAAAAGCTCTGTATTTTGTCAAAAAATGGGATGTGTCCACGTTGTGTTTTGGGGCATTTCCTGTGGCGGGCGCTAGGCCTACCCACACAAGTGAGGTATCATTTTTATCTGGAGACTTGGGGGAACGCTGGGTGGAAGGAAATTTGTGGCTCCTCTCAGATTCCACAACTTTCTGTCACCGAAATGTGAGGAAAACTTGTTTTTTTAGCCACTTTTTGAGGTTTGCAAAGGATTCTGGGTAACAGAACCTGGTCAGAGCCCCACGAGTCACCCCATCTTGGATTCCCCTAGGTCTCTAGTTTTCAAAAATGCACAGGTTTGGTAGGTTTCCCTATGTGCCGGCTGAGCTAGAGGCCAAAATCTACAGGTAGGCACTTTGCAAAAAACAGCTCTGTATTTTGTCAAAAAATGGGATGTGTCCACGTTGTGTTTTGGGGCATTTCCTGCTAGGCCTACCCACACAAGTGAGGTATCATTTTTATCGGGAGACTTGGGGTAACATAGAATAGCAAAACAAGTGTTATTGCCCCTTATCTTTCTCTACATTTTTTCCTTCCAAATATAAGAGAGTGTGTAAAAAAGACGTCTATTTGAGAAATGCCCTGCAATTCACATGCTAGTATGGGCACCTCGGAATTCAGAGATGTGTAAATAACCACTGCTCCTCAAAACCTTATCTTGATCCCATTTTGGAAATGCAAAGGTTTTCTTGATACCTTTTTTTCACTCTTCATATTTCAGCAAATGAATTGCTGTATACCCAGTATAGAATGAAGCTCATTTATTGGCTCTGGTTACCTAGGGTTCTTGATGAACCTACAAGCCCTTTATATCCCCGCAACCAGAAGAGTCCAGCAGACAAAACGGTATATTGCTTTCAGAAATCTGACATCGCAGGAAAAAGTTACAGATTAAAACATAAAGAAAAATGGCTGTTGTTTTCAGCTCAATTTCAATATTTTTTTATTTCAGCTGTTATTTTCTGTAGGAAAACCTTGTAGGATCTACACAAATGACCCCTTGCTGAATTCAGAATTTTGTCTAGTTTTCAGAAATGTTAGCGTTCCGGGATCCAGCATTGGTTTCACACCCATTCCTGTCACTAACTGGAAGGAGGTTGAAAGCACCAAAAATAGTAAAAATGGGGTATGTCCCAGTAAAATGCCAAATTTGTGTTGGAAAATGTGGTTTTCTGATTCAAGTCTGCCCATTCATGAAAGGTGGGAAGATAGTGATTTCAGCACCAGAAACCCTTTGTTGATGGCATATTCAGGGAAAAAACCACAAGCCTTCTTCGGCAGCCCTTTTTTCCCATTTTTTTGGAAAAAACAAAATTTTCACTGTATTTTGGGTATTTTCCTGGTCTCCTCCAGGGGAAACCATAATCTCTGGGTACCATTAGAATCCCTAGGATGTTGGAAAAAAAGGACGCAAATTTGGCATGGATAGCTTATGTGGACAAAAAGTTATGAAGGCCTAAGCGCGAACTACCCCAAATAGCCAAAAAAAGGGCTCAGCACTGGGGGGGAAACGGCCCAGCAGCTAAGGGGTTAATCGAAGTGTGGATTTGAATTCTGTGATGATGCAAGGAGAACAGCAGGGAAAAAGAATATTACCTTGTCATATTTGTGAGGCAATGGGACATTGGAACGGCAGTGCCACGGCTAAATCAAGGGGGTGTTGTTCAACAGAGAAATGGTATCAATACTTTTAAAAGCATGAGAGGACCAAGAATGAGAGGTCAAATTAAAAATTTCCAGAATGATGTAAATCTGATGCAGGGTTTCCAACCCTTACAACCAATGCAGCATGTGCAAAACGAACAACCGCAGGTTCAACAAGTACAAATGCCCCAGGTACAGCAGTTACAGCCACAAGTGCAGATGGTGCCTGCACAACAAATTCAAATACTTAGACAATTGCAAGTGCCGCAGAGTCCTATGGATCAGCAACAGGTGAGGCTTTCTCAGGTGGTCACAAATCAGAAAACAGACCAGAGTGACAAAACAGTAAATCAATTTCCTTTACATAGTGAGAATGAATTAAACAATGTCTGGCTGTCGGATAGTTCAGATGAGGAGGAGTATGTGATAGCTAGATCATTAGAAGTGGATCAGAAAGATCCTTATGTGAAGGGAAAAGTGCATGGTCATGAAGTTTCTTTTTTGATTGATAATGGAGCTACATGCTCAACAGTGAGCTCTGTAGAGGTTCCAGATTTACCCCTGTCAGGGAGGACAGTTCAGATTGTGAGAGTTGCAAACAAATATTTGACACATCCCATTACAGAGCCAGTTATTGTTAAGATTGGTCATTTTACCCCTGTCAGGAATGACAGTTCAGATTGTGAGAGTGACAAACAAATATTTGACAAATCCCATTACAGAACCAGTTATTGTTAAGATTGGTCATTTTAAGAGTTTGCATAAGTTTGTGACTCAAGTCCACTGTCACTTCTAGGCAGAGATCTGTTGTGCTAAACAAGATGTTCAATTACTTGTTCAGAGGAGGGAATTGAGATTCAGGCAAACAGTGATGATGAAGACACAACACTTACCTGTCAACAATGAGTCGGTGTCTGGGGGATTTCCTTTGATTAGTTTTGATGAGCTAGAGGTTGAAGTACCTTTGATTAATTTCTTTCCAGTTTTTGAAATAAAAGATCTTCTGGTTGGATTGCAGAAGACTGTTAAGTTTAGAGTTTGGGATCTTCCAGGGAGGATATTGGGTTGATCAAAGGAGTAGAACTAGTTAGAGTTGCAGTGAAGCCAAATGTGATTTTCGCTCAGACTCCACAATATCCAATGGCAAGTGAGGCAATCGAGGCTGTAAGACCTTTGATAGAACAGTTTGTGGAGAAAGGAATTTTGAAAGAGGTGTTGAGTAGCCCGTGGAATTCACTAATAATGGGTTTGAGGAAACGATGTGGGGAATTTGTCTTGTACAGGATCTGAGGAAAATGAATGACATTGTGATTAAGTGTTGTCCAACTATGGCAGATCCAGCTGTGATTTATGTTTCAGATCCCATGTGATGCTAAATGGTTCACTGTGTTAGACTTGTATCAAGCATTTTTCTCTTTGCCTCCTCATGAGGACAGTAGCTATCTCTTTTGTTTTAAATTCTTGAGCAAAGTCTACTGTTTATGTAGAATTCCACAGGGGTTTTCAGAGTCACCAGCTATTTTTAAACATATCTTGAAACATAATCTAGAGTCATTGGTGATGCCTTATCAATCGACATATATGATTTATTATTTGCATCAAAGACAAAAGAAGGGTGTAAATATCACATGATTGCATTGTTGAATTTCCTGGGAGACAATGGTCATAAAGTGTCCCTTACTAAATTGCAGTATTGTCAGAGAGAGGTGAAATATTTGGGTCATCTGATTGAGAATGGAACTAGGAGAATTTCAAGAGAAAGAGTTGCGACAATTTTGCAGGTGAAAGTACCAAGTACACAAGAAGATATGAGGATGTTTTTGGGAATGGTTGGTTATCGTCGCCAGTGGATTCCGAATTTCTCTGTTATCTCAAAGCCTTTACAGAGACTGACACATAAAGATGTTTCCGATCCTGTAATAATGGATGCAGAGTGTATGGAAGCATTCATTGATCTGAAAGAGAGTTTGTATCAAGCTCCAGCTTTAGGTATGCCTGATTACACCAAGAGTTTTCTGTTGTTTTGTCATGGACGTGATGCATGTTCTTTGTCTGTTTTGACTCAGACACATGGTGGTGTCAATTGTCCAATAACACATTTTTCAGCTACTTTGGATCCGGTCACAGCAGCTTTGCCAGGATGCTTACAGTCCGTTGCAGCTGTAGATCAGAGTATCGCCCAACGTGAGAATATTGTTATGGGATACCCTCTTACTATGATGGTTTCCCATTCAATAGAGATTCTGTTGACTCATTTAAAGACACACTATCTGACTAGTTCTAGACTGACCAGATATGAGACCGCAATCCTAGGGTCTCCTAATGTGAGGATCAAGAGATGTATAGTGCTTAACCCAACAACTTTACTTCCAGTTGAAAATGTTGGTTCAGATAAATTGGATGATACTGAACATGATTGTTTGGAAATTATAGAGTTATGCACAAAACCCAGAGCAGATATTAGAGACACCTGCCTGGAAGACAATGATCAAATTATCTTTGTTGATGGTTCCTCCCAGAAAGATAATGTAGGTACTTTGAGAGCAGGATAGGCAGTATGTACTATCACTGGCATACTGGAAGCTTCATGGCTTCGGGAATGTTTTCTGCACAAGTAGCAGAATTGGTGGCTCTTACTAGAGCATGCCAAATTTCGGGTCAGATAAAAGTGACAATCTACACAGATATTCAATATGGATTCGCCATCGTGCATGATCTTGGCCAGATATGGTCACAGAGAGGTTTCCTAACTTCTTCTGGTTCACTAGTAAGGAATGGTGAGAACATTCATGAGTTGTTACAAGCTGTTCAAAAGCCAGAGAAAATTGCTGTGGTGAAATGCAGTGCACACCAGAGGTCACAGGATTTTGTGTCATTGGGAAATGCATTTGCAGATCAGGTTGCAAAATTTTGTACCCTGAATGGCATATCTTGCAAAGGAAATTGGGAATTGTAAACCTGAAAATGATGAATTGTATTCGAGTTTTGCTATGCAAATTATTGATACTTTGGAAGAGCTGAAGGCTCTACAAGACAATGTTTCTAAAAAAGAGCGTAAAGATTGGATCAAACTTAAATGTGTCCAGAGGGAAGATGATGTCTGGGTGACAGCAGAGGGGAAGGTAGTTTTGCCAAATAGTTTACTTACTCAAACGGCTAGATACTATTGTGGTCAAGCACACATAGGGAGAGATGCAATGGTTTGGAGTTTTAAGCAACATTGGTTTAATCCAAAATTTAGACAAGTTGCCAAAGCAGTTTGCCAAAGATGCATCGTCTGCCAGCAGATTAATGTTGGCAAAGGGACAGTGGTTAATATGGGACACATTGGCATGGCAGGAGGACTGTTTAGCAAAATGCAAATCATTGAGATGCCTGCATGTGCTAGTTTGAAGTTTGTGTTGGTGATTGTGTGCATTTTCAGTCACTGGATTGAGGCTTACCCTTCAAGGAGAAATGATAGTCTCACAGTAGCTAAATTACTGCTTAGAGAGTTAATACCACTTTTCTGTTTCCCGGTCTCTTTGGAATCAGATAGCGAAGCGACTTCAACAAGTGATAAAGTTGCTAGGTTCAGCTTTAAACATTGAGCAGAAACTCCATTGTAGTTACCGTCCAGAAGCTTGAGGACTTGTAGAGCAGATGAATGGAACTCTGAAGTCCAGATTGACAAAGATGTGTGCATCCACAAACTTGAAATGGCCAGATGCTTTGCCTTTTGTTCTAATATCAATGAGAAGTATTCCTGACAAGAAAACAGGATTGTCGCCCCATGAAATCCTCACGGGTAGAGCTATGAGACTACCAGCACTACCTGCAAATGCTCTTATAAATATTACAGATAACATGGTGTTGGATTACTGCAAAGTACTAGCTGATGTGGTTCGATATTTTTCTCATCAGGTGGAAGCAACCACAGCTGTTGAGACTACCTGCAGCTAAACGTATTCAAGGACAAGAGAGAGAAAGGGAAGAATTTGAGGTTCTACCTAGAAGCGTTCCAATTGATTTACCTACTCCTGTTTCAGACGAAGTGGAGAATATTCTGGAAGAGGAGGGTGAATCATCTACGAATGGAGTGGTAAAAGAATCTGTCCAAGGAGAACAAGAAAGAGTACCGGTCGAGAAAAACACTCCTCCGAGGAGGGTCTCCTCAGAAGCAGGTGGTCTGATGAAAAAGACTGAGCAAGTGACTGACCCTAATGGAAAGGTAGTTGAGACAGATCCAGGCACAGAGGGTTTGACTCCTTCTGAACCAGTTGCACGAACGTCGAAGGAGAAGAGTTTGAGTTCAATTCTAAAAAGAGTGTTAACAAGAAGGCCTTTAAAAGGTGACAGTTGGCCAGAGAAGAGCTCAGAAGCAGGGAAGATAAACGTGGTTCCACCAATTAAAAAAGAAAACTAGTTGAATGAAGGAGAAGATCTCAGTGAAGAAGGAGCTGGAAGTAGTCAAAGAGTGAAAAGAAAGAGAGTTGCAAATCAAAAATATTCTGGTCCAGAATGGGCATATGTAACTACTAATGAATGGCAAGAAGAGTTTTTGAATTTTTGATTTGATAGAGACATTCTGAGTTTATAATTTGGTACGTGAAGACAAAAGGGGAAAACGTATGCTGTGTTTTTGAGAAAGTAAATGAAAAGACTTTGATAAAGTTGTACCTAAAGAGACTTTGATAACCTGTCTTGACAAGCTGCTAACCTGATTTGACACAATTTTGCCAATTTTTGACAAAGGAGAATCGTGATAGTGTGAATGAACTTAAAAAAAAAAAAATAGGAGGGATTGAAGATTGGAGTTGAAAGTTGAAGATTTTTTAAATCGTTGTCTTTTGTTTTTTGTTTTGTTTTGATTTTTGCTGCATAGCCATATTTTGTTTACTTCTACTTTTTAGTTCTTTTCAGACCATGGGAATCTTTAGCAACCACCACACTAAAAATAGTCACTGTAAATGTATAGGTATTGGTTTGGCAAATGTTTGTGTTATAGGATGTTTGTTATTGGTTGTGAGTGTGATTGTTTTTGAGACGAATGGAGCCAACCATACTGTAGAAACACTCACAACTGTTAGTCCTTTAGAGTCAACTACTACTCTTTCTGGAATAGATAGGTTTAAAGTAGATGATCAATGCTTACACGAAGAGAAAGAACTTTCTTCTAATGTCTTCTATTGCTTATTGCGTGACTGTGTTGATGTAATGGATGCAAAAGTTTGTTATGTCTGTACACAGATTCCAGCCTCTGTTAAGGAGAGAATTGCTTATCATAGTTTACCGCTTACTTATGCTATAAGTTGTAGTCTTTTACTAACATGGTTCTATAACCAGGAATATATTCAATATTTATTTTTTAATTATGATGTAGTGTTCTCCTACGTACCTATAAATAGATATTTAAGAAGAATAGCTAAAGAAAATGATATAGTTTTAGTACAGGGTTTCTTTGAACCTACATTAACCTTTGGGACAGCCTTTGCTCACAGGAACAATCTCACCTGTTTACTTTCACCAGTAGAAAATAGGTTTTTAGATAACACAGAAGGCAGGAGAAGAGCAATCAAAGCTATGATAAATACAGGAGTAGTTCACCGAAGTCCTGGGATTGATCATGCTTACACTGACATCACTAAACAATGGAAATTGGCATTAGATGCATAACATGAAGGGAAACTTTGTATAGATAGGCAGCAAAGTTACTTTGATAGAATATATGTGGGTACAAGTGAATGTAGACATGTGTTTTTGTTTCAGTGTAAATGGAATTTTATGCTGAATGGTCAGACTCCTCCAGTGCCTGGTATGTACTATATTTGTGGAAAGAATGCTTATTATCCTCTTGTTAGAAGATAGCATGGCACATGTTGTTTGGGAATAGTCTTTGCGAAAATTCCCCAGCTGGAAGACTTAAGTAAGTTTCCCAAATTTACTGAAGTTCAAATGAGACATAAACGAGAATCAGTTTCTTGCATTGTGGGAGATATATTTGGAGCAATAATTCCTTCAGTGGGAGTTGTTATGAATTCAATAAAAATACAGAAGGTGTCTACAGTTGTCGATAACATGTTGATGGATTATTCAGGAGCTATTCAGAAGCGCCTTGCGTTAGACATTCTCTTAGCAAAAGAGGGTGGAGTTTGCAAATTACCTGGTGCGCGTCACTGTTGTTCATACATACCGGACAATACTAAATTAGTTAGAGGTTGATTAACAATTTAACAAAAGATAAAACAGAACTAAAAGAATTAACGGAAACTACTGTCTAGGAAAAAGCTGGCAAAGGAATTGCTTCAGTGGGAAATTGGCTTGGCAACTTGGAAGAAGGTATATTAAAATTAGTCAAATGGATTTCGATTATTGTGTTTTGTCTAATTGGAATGTGAGGAATATATAAAATATTTTGAATACTTAAAAGAAGAAGATTTGAAAAGAATCAGAGGAGGATAGATGTTCAAATGGAAAGATTTTATGGGGGAAATACAAGGAGAAAGAAAATTTATAAAAAGGTGAAAGAATCATGATTCTAAATTTTAAAATGAAATAAATAAATGTAGTTTGAGTGTTTGTGTGATGTCATATATAATCATCAGAGGAGGGCTTGTGAGAGTAGAGATTTTACTGATAAAATGTTGAGTCTTTTTGTAATTATACTTACAGATTAATGTGTGAATTAATTAGATAATAATATTATGTTTATGCTAACTTAAGCTGATAGAATTTTTCTGTCTTTACAATAGAGTGTGTTTCTTAACTAAAACAAATGGTAGAAATAAATGTGGATTTAGTGACCTCTGCTGGACTGAAGTAGAAGCAGATGCAAGGTTATTTTATAATGTAAGCTGCATAAAATGTTTCAAATGTGCTCTGTAGCTTGACTGACTTCATTGTTTGAAGATATGTTTCTAACTTGTATGTCTTTCTTCGAGGGTAAAGAAATGGTGTAGTAACATATTTTGTAATCGTTCTTCCTGTGACTTCGTATTTTCGGTGGAGTGGAAACGAAGGATCCACAGATGAGGCAGAGGAAGAGGAAGTATAGGATACTAAACATATTTGTTTAGATTTCATCAATGGAATAACAGCAAAGAGAACAGCTTGGAGTAAACAAATTGTATAATTTTGATATCTGTTAATGTTCTGATTGGTCATAACTTTCTCACCTCATGCATTATCCAATCATTTTCATTTAACAAGTTTAATTTAATGTTCAGTCACCATTGTTTGTGGGTCATTCTTCTTTGGGATTCTCATGTATCCTGAGACTTAGAGGTTCTATTTGCTTTATGAAGAACCTATGCTGGATGGTTTAGTGTATCTTATGGGACAAAATTCTAAACCATTACCCCTGTCTGTATTTCTGTTCCTATCCTGGAGTTGATGCCTGATGTTGCTGTCCCACTGATGAAGTAGGCGTTGTTGCTGATTACTGTAGTGTTTTGGGAATATATTAATCGTGAAATGTAATTTGTCTTTTGTTTTTGAGGTACCAGCTGCAATTACTTATTTACTGCTGCATATTTTTGATAGCAACCTAGCTAGATGTTTCATAAATTTGTGTTACTAAAACGTTTACGTGAAGCCCAACATATCAATGCTAATTAGTGGTTAGTGAGGCATTACTCACATGCTCATGATTTGTCTTTGATATTTCCTTCTTTTATCATTATTCAGATGTATTCGATTTCTCTTGCGCAGATTCTATTGTCATGGTTTTTTGTTATAATCATTGAGGTAATTTGCCTTGTTGCGTTGATTAAACTCAGATATATCCGGCGTTCGAATCAGCCTTTGTTGTTTCTCTCTATATATCATTTGTGTTTGAGAATTATTTTCGTGACCTTAGCGTTGTTAATGTAGGGAAATAAATTATTAACTTCGTAATAAACTGGTGTGGTTATTGAGGTGGAATTTGATTATCATTTCTGATATGCGGTGTTTATGACGTAATTCGAATGACATTTTCTCAAAACAGGTTTGGTTCGGTTCATCGGCCTAGTGTGTGAAATCGACTATTCAGTCCTAAATCACTAAAATATAGCTAGAGTTTCTCTGCGTTATCAATACCGACAGGGTAGCCAATGCATGGATGCGTTTTCTACCTCTGAATTATCCAGTTATGTAATTTACAACAATCTTGTGCACCTGGGCCACGAGGCTTAAGTTGTCACTGAGAGTAGCACTAAATTATTCAATACATTTCATTCATGGGAACCTGTTGGTGAATACTGTATAAGGATTTTTTTTTCTACAACAACAGAGTCATACCGCATTGGTCTCCGTACATAAACTGTTTTGCAAAAGTGCATTCGAAAATTAATAGTTCTTTCCAATTGCAAGGGCTTGGGGTCAAGAAGAATATCCATTTTAATATCTGTAGGGCAATGGCTTTAGTCCTCTGTAAGCACCCGTTTATCAAACATGAAACAATGTTTTATGCAGAGTAATAGTCATAATTGCCACTCTTTTCGACCTGACTCTATAAGGTTGCTCTACAACAATCTCATTATATCTCTGTTCTGCACTGAGAACCCTAACAGCCACCAAGTGTAATTTCCTAGCACATTTGTAGAACATGCAGCCACCCACAAGGGTATTCTAGTGCTAAGTGTTTGTTAGCCCGATAGCTGGAAATTCCTGATAAGAGACAGTAAAAAGTAAGGATTTCAGAGCTTTTCTGAAGGTATAATGGTTGCCCAGTAGATGCAAATTTGAAGGTTACCTTTCTTGGACCAGACAAAGAGACTTACAATGTCACCTTTGGAGATGGGGAGCCAGTTTGGACACAGAGGAGGGATGTGCATTGTGGGGAAGGCAGAAGTTAAGCCAAACTGCAGCATGTTCTAACCTCTGTAAACGTACAAGTAAAGATGGAGACTAAGGCAAAATAATTATTTTAGTCTAATAAGGACATAGTATCTGTCTGAGCTGCATTTTCACACGATGAATGCAGTGTTAAAGAGATGATTATCTTATGCAGAAGTCATATTTGGGTACACAGATAAGATTCACTGAGTGGCTAAAAAGTGATTGATCACAATAATATCTCAAATTCCTTACCTCCTGTACACTCGTGGGGGCTAAGCTGAGCAGCTGGCAGCAGGTTGACCAAAGAGAGATGTCTTTAACTAGCACTTGGACTTCTGTTTCACCTAAATTGAGTTTAGAGAGCTACGGCTTGTTCAGATGACCATTTGGTTGAGAAAGTCCTGGTAGCTCTTGCACTAGTTGTCTTGTTATTCACGTGGATGAGTATTTCTGTGCCATGCATGTAGGTCATAAGGTAAAAGCCAAAAGGTCAAATGAGCTTGGCAAGTGGAAAAATTAAGATGTTTATAAGGGTGGTACTAAGCAAGGAGCTCTAGACACTCCATGTAACATACTCCTAAATCTGATTTCAAAGAGGGAAGATGGGTAGACTGAGCTCAGTTTATCAGGTAGGAGGAAATCCAGGACAGACATTCCCATAGACAACAACATGATGAGGGTGAGCCGACAGGTGGTCATAAGTGATACAAATGCTGTCTCTGTATTATGTAGCGGTTTGAAGCCTTGTTGTATGTGGTCAACGGTTTCATTTGATTTCAGAAAGGAGAAGAGTTGAGCATTCATATCTTTTTCAGAACTGTAATTGGTAAATTAAGCAATGATATATCTCTGCCATTTCTAGAGCATCAGGGTCTTGAGCAGGTTTATTTCAATAAGGGCACAATCGTGACTTATTTGCAGTAAAGTGGGACCTCACTGTCCTCACTGGAAGTGCTGTAGAGTTTATTCAGCACAGGACTTACAGAATCTGTGACCAGAAACACAATAAATGCTTGCTTAGGACTGAAAGGAGATTCCAGTTTTTCTTGAAGTAAGAGGGGCAAAATTAGTAACACAGTGAGAGTTCAGTGCATTACACTCCATAGAAGCACCCTCATCTTCTTTTGAGATTTGTCCAGCAGGAGTAATACATATTATGATAAGTTTTCATAAACTTATTTTTTAATATTAGCCCTAAATTGTACCAAGTAAACAAGTGTATCAATGGAGGCACAGCCTAATAGTTTATTGGGACCTGAGGTTCTCCCCTAAGGAAAGTTTTGGAGAAGGTGGGTCCCAGCAGAGCACAGTAAGTATAACTTTCAGTGTATGCTGTTGAAATATCAATATATTTGATAGGTAGAATCTTCCAATATTTTGATGGTGTTCTCAGTAAGTCTGATTCTCTGAGGAGTGGTGTGGGGGTTAACCCTAGAAAAACTCTCAGTGGCGGCTGATGAACCTTTCAGATGGTGGGGCAAAATAACTAATCTGATCTTGACTGTGTGAACAAACAAAGTGAGTGAGCACAGCCTCTGCCAGGAGGATTTTGGGACACTCTCCTGCAAAAACAGATATAATAGGGTGAATCACTTTTTGCCTTTTAGTGCACAATTTTCAATTACATTGTCTACAGTGCATTAGTGACTATAGCCTTTACTAAGTAGCCACTCATTATACTTTCCAAGAACATTATACTGCACCTACAAGTCTGATCTTCCCCATTGGTATTGCCCTCGCTTAGTTACTCTCCAGTCATTTGAGGCAGTTAAAATTATCTGGCTATGCAATTTTTATCTTTGTCTATAGTTAATGACGTACATAGTATCTCTTCTCACTTCTATCTTTGAAATGTTATTTTCCCATCCTCTCCTTTCCAAGTAAACTTTCAATTTCATATTATGACTGATAATCTCTCATCCTCTCCTTTCCAAGTAGACTTTCAATTTAATATTGTGACTGATAATCTATCTTGAGGTCAATGGGTGGTAAAACTAAAATGCACACATCACATTATCTCATTCAGTAGACAGAGGGCCTATCCCACATATTAAATGGATTGCTATGTTCATGGTGTTATACCAATCTCACTCATTCTGGCATCAGACAGCACTGATCAGAAAAACGTCATCATCACGGTAATACCAGATCTTCATGTGCTACAGCTAAAAATGGCTTCTCTCTCCAGGGAAACAAAACCAGCACCAAATATTCCTAAAACCAGCAAGAAGTATCACATAATGTCAGTTTTATTGTACAGAAAAGCAATATTGTATTTTTTTCTGAAAATATGGGAATGTGTTCCTAAATATCAGATTTTAGTTCTATGAACATGTACTCATTTCCCCACAAGCACAACCTCATCATTTTTTTCACAACTTTTTTTGCTCCCAAATAGCAAGAATTTATTTTTCATCAGATACATACATGTACTATTAACCTATGTGGACAGAATCTGCCTAAATTGTCATTGTAACACCTTCATCTTTCAGGGACTATGCTAGTTGCAGCCACCAATTGTTAGAGCGGACTCAATACTTAGAAATAGGGTCCTTAGAATATGTTTATCAAGGACACCCTACATCTTGGACATCATAATGCGTAGAATGCTGAAAATATGACTAATAAGCATATTTATGTCATGATCAACATATTACTTAAAATGCCTGCAATACTCCAAGGAAATCCATGTTATGCCATGGCCATCACAATGAATAGAATGGTCACTATATGCCAAAACAGCCATTGAAGTCTTGGGCTTCCATAATGCATAGAAGGCTATGAATATGCCAAACAGAGGGCTTCATTTACAAAGTTTTTGTGCAGGGCAGTGCCGTAAGGAATCTTGCTGCACTGCCCTGCATCAAAAGGAAAGGGCAGGAATGTGCTGTATCTATGAGATAGGGTGCATTCCTGTCCTTTCCCCCAGCACTGGCGCACAATGGGCTGCCATGTACCAACGCAGGCACCCTTGCACCACCCACCATAACACCCATGGCATTCCTCCTTATTGCAGTGTGAGGCAATTAAGCGATTTGCGCTGCGTTGTCTCACTCTATATCTACAAGGACATGTAAAGCCATGCAAGGTCGCTTTACGTGGCCTTGTAGATATGGATCGGCAGTGTACACCATTGGAGCATCACTAGTGATGCTCTGGTGGCACAGAGGGGGTTGTAAATAAGCCCCTTGGTTTCCTTATGCCAGGACTACTATAATTGCCAACATTTTTCCGTGGGAGATACGAAATTGTCTCATTCTGCTAAATGCAGTTCAAGACAAACATTTTTTATTGGACATCTTGCCAACAGAAAGGAAATAATTTTCTGCACAGGCTAGGAATGAACATATGCATTCTTTAGGAAAGTGCATATAAGAAACCCACTTTTCTGGATGGTCCCGTCAGATTTTTGCTGTTTTTCTGGACCCTATATTTGCTGTTTTTTTTAACTCTGTGAACTTCACCCCCGCTAAACAAGAGTGAAGTGCATGTGTTTCCCTTTCAAACATAGTTAAATTGGTTAATTCCTGACTGACATATTAACTTGTTTATAAATCCCAAATACATGGAGTAGAAAATGCACTCAGAGCATATAAATTAAATGCCAACTGTGGAATGCAGCACCTATTGTGTAATCCATAGAGTGGGTTTGTAAAACATGGCTTCAGGTCTACAAAGTGTAGCCTGACTGCAGCAGCTTAAATCCTACTGCCAAACCCATCAGAGTAACCTTTTTTGTCAGGTGCGAAACCCTGTTTTTAAATGGTAATAAGTCACCTTCTTGCCTACAAGGTAGTGTGTCTGATATTTAAAAAGTGGAACAGAACATATGTAAAATTAAAGTTGGTATGTACCTCCAGTGACTATTCCTCAAAAGCTATTTTCATTAGCAGGGCTGTGGCTGGTTTCTAGAAGGTGTCAGAGTACAGGATATTCACCTTATTTTGTAACATTTGACAGGAAACTGCTACAACTCAAGGGATATATTTCATATTTATTAAAGTCCAATTCATTGGTGAAATTGGGCTTTTAATACATATATAGGTAAAGTAACTTTTAGAAAATAACCTTTTTCCCCACCTGAAGCTCCTGAAGACTAATTTGCATTAGCTTGCTAGCAGCTGCCCAGTGGTGCTTGGCCTTCATGACGTGAACAGTGCTCCCAGAGCAGGAACAATTGACTTGGTGTGGAAAGGTATTTCTCTTTCCTTTGTAGAAAGACCAGTTAGGGTGGACACAGGAACTTCATTAACTTATAAAGGAAATGTAAGGTGAGACCTGGAGATGGAAACAATTCTTTTCCTAGTCAAGTTGGCACTGAACCTAGTGGCAGGTATGCTACCAACAGAATGAGTTTTTTGGAAACACAGGTAGGGAACTCCTCATTTCCCTATCCACACATCTGAGTGGATAAAAGAGTCTTGCACTAAGGATAAAGAGTTTCCTCACCTTGAATTTTAGGAGTGAGGAGTACTGTGGGATTGTTAAAATTGGAACAACAGGAGCTGCTGAAAAAGTGGATAGGGTTACATCTTGGAACTTTTTCCCCATCGGTTAGGAAGAGTCCAGAAGTGACCACACCTACTAGATCATACCTACTATTAATGTGGCACTCCAAGGAACCCTCCTCAGAACATTTTCTGGATCTGAGGAAGATCAGAGAAGGTCTGAACTTGCTGTCAGTCTGTACCAAGGATGAAGGATGAACGGTGAATTGACTGACATTGTATGTGCCTATCGGGACACCACAAACTGCAAAAGGCTTTTTCCTAATCTGACCAGTTGACCATTACCAACTGGACCTTGACTGGACCTGCTGGTGGCCTCTGCTGAAGTGAGTCCGGACCCCCAAGTGTTGACCATGAGCTCATAAGAACTTTAGAAGTGACCGAGAGAAGCCGCTCCAAAAACCCAAAAAATTTGTGACTTGGAACATTTTTGGACTTCCAAGATCTCCAGACCCATTAGGGTGACTTGAGGCAAAGGTGTACAATTTTGATGCAACTTCCTGGGTACAGCTAGAGGCTTACCCCACTGGAGGATATTGAGCTTTGTAAAAAAACTAAGTAAGAAGGTAAAATGTTTAACTGAAATTGACCTGCTTGGTGTACCTGACCTGCGCTGCATCATCATGGTCAGCCTGAAATCGAGCCTAAGTCCTGATCTGCCACTTCCATAGACTTTCATTGATGCTTAGTGCTTTTTTGGCTCTTTTACTTAAAACTCTAACAATTCATATGTCTGGTTTCCATTTTTGCATTTTTTTGTATCATTGTGTTTTTTTTAATTTTACTCAATTTTTCTAATTCATTTTAAGATTTGTATTGTTACAGATGTCCTAGGTTAAGCCTGTGTGCTCTGTGCCAAAGCTAAATGGGTGTTGATCTCATGTTAGTTTAGTGACTTGGGATTAACTCTGATAAGTTATTGTCATTATTTCTTGAGGTGGGCAATCTCCAACCCTAAAAAGTAATCCACTTTCTTAGAGTGCATAATAGCAAGATCAGCTTTATCAATATTATCCGGAACTTGAGAACAACATACTCATCTTTGAGTCACATGGTCTAGCTATACAGGTCCAATCTGAGACACAGAAAAGTGCTTGGAAAAGAGAGGCCGCTACACTTAGGGCCACAGAACCGAGGGTTCCGTCGGCCAAACTCTTAATCGCCTTCTTAGTAATGATATAAATCCAGTGTACTTGGATCTATTCAGGAGCAATACAAATTACAGACACCTCTCTGCTGATGTTTATCTGACCCAGTGAGATTAGGTATTGAATGTGTTCTGGCCCTAACATGAAGGGTTAGAAGGCTGGAACAAAATGAGAAATGCACTTGGACTTAGGAATCTGCTGGTTGTTTGTCTCTTCTTCCCTATTCTTCATTGCTAGTTTTGGCCTTTGGATGCTGGTTGCTGTCAAAAGCAATGCATGTGAAAGAAAATGGTGGAGGAGCAAGGCTAGAGACCAAAAGTCCTGACCTCAACCATGCAGAGCGAAGCCCTGGAGTGCTTTTTAGCTCTCTAGCAAACTAGAGAGTTTGAAGTACTGTGTTCAACTGCCAAAGGGAGGTGGATTCCAAGTCTGGTGTTGGTTTGTTTGTATATTGGTACATTTGTGGCCTAGGAAAAACACAACCATGACTGTCAATATGTTTTCAATACTTTTGGGCATCACTTCAGTCCCTTTGTCATAAGAAGTCACTATCCACCACCACTTAAACATTTATATTATATCATATTCTACCTAGTTTGTAAATAGCATACAGGTTGTTCTCAAACAATCAATCAATCAATCCTTATTTTTAGAGCACGGGCATTCACCCTCAAGGGTATCCAGGCACTAGATTGCTGGGTTCCTTCGAAAAGCCAGGTCTTGAATCTCTTCCTGAATTCAGAGAGTGTGCTGAGTGGATGTGGAGGGGAAGGCCGTTCCAGGACTTGGGGGTGAAGTAAGAGAATGAGCAGCCTCTACTGAAGCATAAGGGAGGCAGATCAAAGGTCTCTGGATGGTTGGTGGAAGTTCATGCGGTGGTTGATGTATGCTGGTCCTTGGTTGTGGAGGGCTTTGTAGGTGTGTGTCAGCATCTTGAAGTGGCATCTTTTCTGGACGGGGAGCTATTGGAGGCTCCTGAGGTGGGGTGCGATGTGGGTCTGTTTGGGCAGGCTGAGGATGACTGTAGCCGCTGAGTTCTGTATCGTCTGGAGTCTCTTCATGAGTTGGGTGATGGTTCCTGCATACAGTGTGTTTCTGTAGTCCAGCCATCTGGTGACTAGGGCTTGAGTGACGGTGTTCTTTGTGCCGATGTGGAGTCATTTCAAGATCCTTCTGAGCATGCAGAAAGTGTGAAGTAGGTGGCAGAAACTGCACTGAACTGTTGTTCCATGGTGACTTTGCTGCCCAGGATGGAAGGTTGTGGGTGTGGTCTGTCAGTGTGGGAGAAGGTCCAAGTTCGGTGGGCCACCAGGTGTTGTTCTACGAGGAGGCATTGTTCCCAAAGATCAGCAATTCATTCTTATCAGTTTTGAGAAGAAGGCAGCTGGTCTTCATCCAATTGGCAATATTCATCATGCAGTTGTGGAAGATGTCCCTTGTGGTGGAGGGGTCTGCTGAGACTGAGAGGATGAGCTGGGTGTCATTGGCATAGGATATGCTGTTAAGGTTATGGATCCTGATGATGTCAGGAGGGTGGGGCTGAGGAATGAACCTTGGTGGATGCCACAGATGGTTTACTTTGGTTCAAAGGCAAAGGGTGACAGGCGGATTCTCTAGGTTTTTCCTGTGAGGAAAGATGCAATCCATCTCAGGGTGCCACTCTGGATCCCAATGTGGTGAAGTCTCTGATTCATCCATGTCAAGGAGAGTATGGATGTCGTCGGTAGCAGTGATCAGGGCTGTGTTTGTATCAGATTGAGAGATGTTGAGCAGGTTGTTTCTCTTCAGGTGTTCAGTGAGCTGACGGACGATGTCCTTCTCGAGAAATTTGGCGGGGAATGGGCGTAGTGATATGGGGCAATAGTTTTTGAGTTTACTGTGGTCGGTGGAGGGTTTCTTAGGAGGGGTCTGCCTTCTGCATGTTTCCATATGTCAAGGAAGGTGGCTGTGTTGCTGGATAGTTGAGAATGGTGCTGAGTTGGCAGCTGATTCCCTTACTCCTGAGGTTGAAGAGGCGGCGGGGGTCGGAGTCTGTGGCTTCTCCCAAGTGGATTGAGTTCATGATGACCTTGGTGTGGTTGGCGCTTGTTTCGTGGCGGTTTGCCAGGGTGTCTTTTTGTGTGTCTTTGAGGCATTGGTGGTATTTGTTGAGGGCTGACTTGAAGGTGGCTCGGTCTTTGGGGTTTCTGCTGGTGCGCTGTCTTCTCTCCAGTCATTTGCAGCTATGTTTCATTATGCTGAGGTCTGGTGTGTACCAGCTGGCAAATTGAAAGGGTCTGCAGGTTTAGGGTGGGGGTTACTCTGTCGGCACAGTTGGTGATCCAGGTGGTGAAGTTCTGGATAGCCTGATCCAGGTTGGTTGCAGGGTCTGGGTGGGTGGTGTTGAAGGTGTCCATCCACTGGGTCTTTGTCAATTTGTTCTAGCTGTGGAAGGAGGAGCTGGGAGGCCTGGTGGCAGTGCAGATGGATCCCATGATGATGAAGAGGACGATGGTGTGGTTGGTACAGGTGAGTTCTATGACATTATTGCATTTTACTCTGCTGCTTGCTGTGAAGATCAGGTCAAGCATGTGTCCTGTGCTATGTGTGAGATCGGTGATGAGCTGGGTGAGGCAGATGTTGATCATGTCTTACAGGAGGTTGGTGGGGCTGGTGTCTGTGGGGTAATCGAGGTGGAATTTGAGGTCACCAAAGAAGATGCAGTGCTTAGAGTCAATAGCTATTGGAGAGATGAATTTGGTCATGGCGTCGCAGAGGATGGGGCATGGTCCTTGGAGCCGTAGGTGAGGGTGCATCAGATGATTGTTCTACCATCTGTGTGGAGTTGGAAGTTGAGCTGCTCCATGATCAGTGTCTGTCTTCTTCGGTGGTGGTGTAGTGGATTGTTTCTTTGTGGATGATGGTGATGCCTCCTCTGTATTTGTTGGTGTCATCCTGGTGCCTCATCTTGTAGCAGTCGGGCATTGCAGTGGCAATGTCAGAGGTGGAGGAGGGGTTGAGCCAAGTCTCTGTGATGAAGATCACCTTGGGCATGGGTGGTGATGATGTCCCAGATTTCAGTAGCGTGTTTACAGAGTGATCGAGCATTGAACAGGAGACATCAGAGTAGTTCTGGGGCGGTTGAGGCCGGTGAGGTGGGAGTGGCGCGGGTTTCCGTGAGGAGCTGGAAGTCCTGAGTTTCAGGTGAATAGACAGCATTGGGAGGTGAATTGTCCTCCTGCTGATCAAGGGGATGCAAGGCAGCAGTTGTTCTTGTGGCATCTGGGGTTCTGGGCTTGACGTTATGCAGAGGAATATATGTGGGTGGCCAGAGAGCCAGGGCTCCTGGCACAGGGCGCAGTCCAGGCGCTGATGGGTACAGATGGGCTTGCCTTTGGAGCACCAGTGGCACATCTGCTACACATGTCAGCTGTGCAGCTGCACTGCTGCCTCCATTAGGTAGATCTTGGGAGGAGGGGCAGGACACTTAGTGGTGGGAAGTGGGAGGATGAATGTGCAGGAAAGACTGGTGGGAAAGGAACAATCGGCTCCTAATGGCACAGTCAATCAGAAAACAGAAAGTGCTGAAAAAATTCAAAACGTAGAGGCAAAATAAACTTAAAGGGTAACACGCAACACAATTACTTCATTAGCTTAGAGTCTAACAGGCAGCACAGTTAGGCTCTCATTCCAACCCTGGCGGTCGGTGATATAGCGGTGGTAATACCGCCAACAGGCCGGCGGTAAAAAATGTTTTATTATGACCAAGGTGAAAACCGCCCACACAGACAGACACTTTAACACACTGACGGCTATGGCAGTAGCAACAAGCACCGCGGGGGTAACCGCCAACAGCCAGGTGGAAGACAATCTACTGCCCACAGTATTACAACAGGCCTATCCACCACCTTTTCCGGGGCGGTACCAATGACATCAAAAGCACAACAGAAACAGTACACAGAAGGCAAAGGACTCACCTCTGGAGACTCAGGGAACAACCACGATGCCATGGAGCCCGAGTTGCATATCTTCCCCATGATTGTATACCTCTTCATGCAATACGAACAGCAACGCCGGCGAAGACGACCACGGTGAGTACTGCCGCCCAGCACACAAGGGAGGGGGGAGGAAAAAGAGAGTGACACACACATGCAACATGCAAAACCCACACCCCAACACCATACACACAAACAGATGCAATAACATCACATATCTGCCCCGTACCCCTCAGGAATAATGCAAGGACAAGAGGAATAGATTAAAGTGAGTGTAATAAGATAAAATAGTAGAAATTCGTGCTTCAAAATCAAAACAGTATATACATATATAAAAATGGAGGGACACTGCCCAGTCATCAATGTCCGTGGGCCACAGGGCCACTACACATAGGCCAAGGCCCCACTTGTTTCCTGCAACAACACGGAGAGGACACTACAGGGGAACCAGGTCAAAAATACACAGGCACCTCAGGGGGATGGGGAACGGGGGGCACCTCAGCCAGAAGATGGTACAACAACACTGGTCCTGGAGGGGCAATATGCTCTGTGCGATGTCTTGGGGAGTGCAAGGCCACAGTCTCGCTAGTGGGTGGTTTGCCCACTGCTTGGTCCTGGGGAGTGCAAGACGATAGTCTCTCAAGTGGGTGGTTTGCCCACTGCTTGGTCCTGGGGAGTGCAAAGCCACCGTCTCTCAAGTGGGTGGTTTGCCCACTGCTTTGTCCTGGGCAGTACAAGGCCACAGTCTCTCAGGTGGGTGGCTTGCCCACTGCATGGTCCTGGGGAGTTCAAAACCACAGTCTCTCAAGTGGGTGGTTTGCCCACTGCTTGGTCCTGGGGAGTGTAAGGCCACAGTCTCTCAAGTGGGTGGTTTCCCACTCCTGGGTCCTGGGGAGTGCAAAGCCACAGTCTCTCAAGTAGTGGTTGGCCCACTGGTTCTGCAGGGGGCCTTGTGCCCTGTGTGCTTCATCCTGGCAAGGAGGGGTGAGTGGATGGCTTCTTCCACTGGTTCTGGAGGGGGCCTTGTGCCCAGTGTGCTTCATCCTGGCAAGGAGGGGGTGAGTGGATGGCTTATTCCACTGGTTCTGGAGGGGTACTTGTGCCAAGTGTATCTTCATCCTGGCAAGGATGTGGTGAGTGGATGGCTTCTTCCACTGGTTCTGGAGGGGGCCTTGTGCCCTGTGATGCAGCCGTTGGGGAGTGCAAGGTCACAGTTTCTCACCTGGGTGTCACACCTACAGGATTTGCAGGGTCAAGGAGCCACTACAGCCCATGGAGGCAGGACCACATACTGCCCGCCGGCGGTGATGGCTGCTCAGTAGCGGCAGTGGCAGTGGCAGCGCTGGTGTCGGGGATGCCAGTGGTGGGGGGAGGCTCCAGCCCTTCCCCTGCAGCCTCGGACGGCTGCCCACTGGGGCTGCTGCTGCTGGCAGTGGTGCTAGTGGCGGTGTTGTTGGCGGTCGGGGGAGGCTCTAGCCCTTCCTCTGTAGCATTGGACAGCTGCCCACTGGAGCTGCTGCTTCTGGCAGTGGTGCTGCTGGTGGTGCTGATGGCGGTGCTGGTGGCGGAGGTGGTGGCGGTGCTGGTGTCGGGGATGCCAGTGGTGAGAGGAGGCTCCAGTCCTCCCCAGCAGCTTCAGACGGCTGTACCGCCATGGTTGGTGGTGGGAGCTCAGATTCAGTCCCAAAACCAGGCCTCCTGTACTTCCCTTTTGCAGCTGGTGGTGCCTCCTTGCCCTTCCCCTTGGCAGCTGGTGGTGCCTCCTTCCCCTTGGCAGCTGCTAGTGTCTCCTTGCCCTTCCCCTTGGCAGCTGGTGGTGCCTCCTTGCCCTTCTCCTTGGCAGCTGGTGGTGCCTCCTTGACCTTCCATTTGGCAGCTGGCGCAGGCACACTGTCAGTGCTGATGGCTGGTTCACTGGAGCCTCGCCCACCTGCAGTAGCTGCCAACACTATTGTGGCTGTGGACTGGGTGGCTGAGGTGCTCGCGCCGGTTCTGACCACCCTGGCCCGACGTGAAGGACGGGGGGTAGGGGTAGGGAAAAGGTCAGGACAGGAAAAGCTTCTTTGGGACACTGGGGCGGGATGAGGGTGAAGGTTTGGGAGTGGAGGAAGAGGGAGTGGTTGTAGGAGGTGTCTGTCTGCTGTGTTTGGTTGCAGGTTACTTAGATGGATGCTGCTGTGAGGTTGCTGTGAGGCTGCTGTGCTGTTGAGAGACTGAGTGCCTGCATTTGTGTACTTTGGGAGGAGGGGGCACAGACACAGTAGGAGAGGACACAGGGGACATGTGCATGGATGTGGGGGTGATGACTGCCAGTGAGGGGTGTATAGCGATAGTTGTGATGGTGATGGTGGTAGTGGATGAGGATATAGTGCATGCAGGTGTGAGTGGAGACGCTACTGGGAAGGTGGTGGAGGATGAGGAGGAGGGGGACACAGTGGAGGCAGTGGATGTTGTTATGTCTGCATCTGGATGTTTGTGTGAGTGCCTGTGGGATGATGTGTGGTGCTTGTGTTTGCCTGAGCCACTCCTGTGTGTTGTCTTGGGTGCATGCTGGCCTGAATGTGTGCTTGGGATAGGTTGGGGTTGAGGGGAATGGAACTGGGTAGACGAAGTTGGAGGGGGGCTAGAGACAGGGACAATGGCTGCCATCAGGGAGGAGGCCAGAACCTGGATTGATCTCTGTTCGGCCACCATGCCAGAGTGAATGCCCTCCAGGAATGCATTTGTTTGTTGCAAATGGCCTGCCAGCCCCTGGATGGCATTCACAATGGTTGACTGCCCAACAGAGATGGATCGCAGGATGTCAATAGCCTCCTCACTCAGGGCAGGAGGGCTAACTGGGTCAGGGCCTGGGGTGCCTGGGGCAAAGGAGATGCCCACGCTCCTGGGTGAGCGGGCACCGGAAACTCGTTGAGGGGCTGCTGGGAGGGCGGTGCTGGTACGGGGGTGGCGGCTGTACCTGTAGTTGAGGTGGGCAGAGAGGTGTCCGCCACCACCAGGGAACTTCCATCGGATGAGATATCACTGTCCGAACTGTCCCCACCTCTCTGGCGTGGTGCTCCCCTCACCCTCCATCCCACTGGTGCCCTCACCGTCTGTGGATTCAGCCTCCTGGCCCCTGTGGGATGCAGCTCCCTCCGTCGCCGGTGCCTCTGCTCCTCTGCCAGATGATGCTAATGCACATAAGGACAGGGTGACAAAACAAAAAGGGGGGGAGAGACAAAGAATGCACTTGGTCAATGGCAGCAACAACAACACCGTTGGCGTACATGACACCCACACAGGGAACAGCCCTACGCACTAGGCAATGCACTAACAGTCACAATGCTAGTCACCAGTCCATGGACAGGAATACGTAACACCAATAGCAGCATACCTGAGACCCACAGACCCCTGCCCAGTAGTGGATGCCTACTAGCTTGGTTGGAGGTATGTTACATCAGAACCCTGCCCAATATGGGACCTACCCTGCAATGTCCGGCCTGGCCTATGGGCACCCACAGGCTCACATACCCCACCCGGTGACCACCCCACCATGTGCAAGCAGTATATTGGGAAACTGTACTCACCCCCTTGTGGCTGCTGTGATGCCCTCAAGTGCCCATCTAGCTCCGGATAGGCCACTGGCAGTATGCGGGCCATCAGGGGTGTCAGGGTTCGACGGGCATCCCTTCCTCGTTGGGGGGCCATCCCCAGCTGGGCCTCTGCCGTCTTCCTTGTCCGGCGTCTCTGGTCCTTCCACCATTTGCGACAGAGGGTACTCTGCCTGCCGTAGACCAACAGGATCCGCACATCCTTGGCGATGGCACGCCATATACCCTTTTTCTGATGGGAGCTGACCTGCAGAAAAAGAAACATAGAAAAAGGTATCAGTCATACCGTCTGGCCTGTTACACTCATGGCCCACCATAGCCCTCACATCCCCTTACGCACAGACATTACCCACCATACATGCATCACGCTGCACAGAACCCTTCCACCTATCCCCCCACACGTGGCCTTCACACACAGCACTCCACGCATTCATGCCCCAGGCATCGTGCTCACAGTGAATTCACCTATTGGTCTGGAGGCCCATACAGCATTCGGTACTGGTTAGGACCCCATCCACCAGTCTCTTCAACTCCACAGCGGTGAAGGCAGGGGCCCTTTCCCCAGTGACACGAGCCATGGTTGGTTCCAGACACAGGTCACAGCAGCACTTGCAGTGCAGGTCCTCTCCTGTTAACAGTCAGGTAGCAAGTGAGTGAACAGATAGAAAATGGCAGTCACGTCTGCGAAGGTGCGTACCGTCACCACCAGCGTACATCACCATTGGCCACTGTAACCCATAGGGCCCAATGACAACCAATGAGGAGTTGCATGGCGGTACTCGATCTCCTCCCGCAACGGCGCACAACGTCAGCGGCATTACCTCATTTCCACATGTCCATCCACACAGGACCGATGTACGCCATTTCAAGGGGGCGTCACAGTACACATAGGCACCATTTGGGTCTATCCAACAACATACTGTTACAGTCACAACATGCATTGCACTGTAGTGTTTGGAAATGTGGAATACTGACCAGCTGCTCACAGTTTTACCCCCTAGATTACAACCGCTGCAGATTAATAGGAGATGGAGACATCCCCCCGTGTACAGCCCCCAGGTGGACTTGGCAAGAATTGAGGACAGGCACATTATCCTCACCTATAGACTGGACAGGGCCACAATCACAGAGCTGTGTGCCCAATTGGAGCCTGACCTGATATCTGCTCTCCGTCACCCTACTGGGATCCCCCCTCTGGTGCAAGTCCTATCAGTGCTCCATTTCTTGGCAAGTGGCTCCTTCCAAGTGACAGTGGGCTTGGCAGCAGGAATGTCTCAGCCAATGTTCTCAATAGTGCTGACCAGAGTGTTGCCTGCCCTGATTAAACACATGAGCAGCTACATTGTTTTCCACCAGGTGGAGGATTTGGCCACAGTAAAAGCTGAGTTCTATGCAATGGGACATATTCCCAACATTATTGGGGCTATTGATGGTACACATATTGCATTTGCCCCCCCCCCCCTGGAAAATGTACAGGTGTTCAAAAATCGAGATGAATGTGCAGATAGTGTGCCTGGTGGACCATTACATCTCCCATGTCAATGCAAAGTATCCTGGGTCTGTGCATGATGCATTGATCCTGAGGATTAGCAGCATCCTATATGTGATGGCTCAACACCAGAGGCACCGGGTGTGGCTAATAGGTGAGCCCATGGTTCCCACCCAGTATATGCTGGTGTATGGGTATGGTGTTGGCCATAAGGGTTAGTGTTTGGCTAACAGGTATCCCTCGCCATTTGCAGGTGACTCTGGTTACCCCTACCTCTCATGTCTGCTGACCCCTGTGAGGAATCCCAGGACAAGGGCAGAGGAACGTTACAATGAGGCACATGGGTGAACAAGAAGAAGAATAGAGAGGACATTTGGCCTCCTGAAGGCCAGGTTTTGTTGCCTCCATCTGTCAGGTGGATCCCTGTACTACTCACCCAAGAAGGTGTGCCAGATCATCGTGGCATGCTACATGTTGCATAACCCTGCCTTGAGACGCCAGGTGCCTTTTCTGCAAGAGGATGAGGCTGGAGATGGGCGTGTGGCTGTGGTGGACCCTGTGGACAGTGAAGATGAGGAGGCAGAGGATGAGGATGAGGACAACAGAACAGCTATTATATGACAGTGCTTCCAGTGACAGACAGGTAAAACACTGTAACTTCACTTTGCATTGACAGTTTTGTGTTTGACATTGTACATGGCAGGCAGATTCTCCCAATTCTATTGCCACTTACTGTACCCTTTGGCATCTTTATTTTCAGATATCTGTGACCCACGCTGGCACCTGGTGTGTTGACTGCAGCCTACTACAGGTCATTCCTATATATTTATTCCTGTACAGGTGTATTGCAGTGTTTAAAGCTTGTTAAATGAATACTTTGTTCAATCATTTGACAGACTCCATACTTGTATGTTTTAAATGGTGTTTATTTAAGTGCTAAGAAGTAGGGGGGATAGTGGAATGGGCTGGGTTGATGGTGGAGGAAAGTCCAGGATAGAGTCCAGTGTATTGGTATCACAGGTGCATTGTCCATGGGGGCATAGGACGTGGAGCAATGGCAGTTCAAGGTGGACAGGGTGACAGAGTTGGACACAAAGGTGACAAACAGGAGAGGCTTATTTCCTGGCGGGGCTCTTAGCAATGATCTCTGGCTTGTGCCTGGATCGCCGGAACCGTTTGCGGGATGGTTCTCCTTCTGCAGGGAGAGGGGTGCTGGTGGCCTGTTGGTCCTGTGGCAGGGCCTCCTGTCCACTAGCGGCAGCGGAGGTGGAGGGCTGTTCATCGGTTTGCTAGTGTCAGGGGCCTGCTGGTGTACCTCTGCCTTCCTCATGGTGTTGGCCATGTCTTCCAGCACCCCTGCAATGGTGACCAGGGTGGTGTGGATGTCATTCGGGTCCTCTCTGATCCCCAGGTACTGTCCCTCCTGCAGCCGCTGAGTCTCCTGCAACTTGTCCAGTATCTGGCCCAACGTCTCCTGGGAATGGTGGTATGCTCCCAGGATGTTAGTGAGTGCCTCCTGGAGAGTCGGTTCCCTTGGCCTGTCCACCCCCTGTCGCACAGCAGTCCTCCTAGCTTCCCTTTTGTCCTGTGCCTCTGTCCCCTGAACCGTGTGCCCACTGCCACTGACCCCAGGTCCCTGATCGTCCTGTTTTTGTGGGGTTGCCTGGGGTCCCTGTAGTGGTGATCACACCGTTGATTGATGTGTCCTGGGGACAGAGGTATGGGCCCGCTGGGTGGGTACTGTGCTGGTGTTTCCTGAGGGGGGAGGCTCTGTGGTAGTATGGGACTGTGCCTGGGTTACCGACTGTCCGGAGATCCCTGATGGGCCAGGTTGGTCATCCAGATCCAGGCATCCAGAGCTGCTGTCATCACCGTGGACCTCTTCTATGGGGGGACTGGATGTTGCTGGCACCTCCTCTCCAGTGTCGTTGTGTGGGGGACCTGTGGGGATGTAAATGCAGTGTTATTGTTTGACATCTTGTGCATGGGTGTATTGCCCTGTATGGTTGTGATTGCCCTGTCAGCTTTGCCTTGTGTGAGTAGTGATTTTGTGGGCTAGGTGATTCTCTCTAAAGTGTATGCGTTAGTGATGGGTGTCCTTGCAGGGACAAGAGTGATGTCCATGCATTGGTGTTGCATGCAGGGACTGGTATTGGGATGGGGGGTTGTGATGGTGGGGTGTATGAGAGGTGGTGGGGTGATGGGGCTTAGGGTAGAGGCGGGGGTATGTGATGACATGCAGGTAGGGGAGGTTGATAGTAATAGAGATTTGACTTAGCAGAGTCCAGTCCTCCTCCTACTCCTGCCAGGCCCTCAAGATGCATGATTGCCAAGACTTGCTCCTCCCATGTTGTTAGTTGTGGGGAAGGAGGTGGGGGTCCACCGCCAGTCCTCTGTTCAGCTATCTGTTTTTTTGCAACCACAGAATGCACCTTCCCCCATAGGTCTTTCCACCTCTTCCTGATGTCATCCCTTGTTCTTGGGCGCTGTCCCACGGCGTTGACCCTGTCCACGATTCTCCGCCATAGCTCCATCTTCCTAGCAATGGATGTCTGCTGCACCTGTGATCCGAATAGCTGTGGCTCTACCCGGATGATTTTCTCCACCATGACCCTCAGCTCCTCCTCTGACAACCTGGGGTGTCTTTGTGGTGCTATGGGTGTAGTGTGTGTGGTGTGTGTGGGGGGATGTGTTGGGGTGTGTGCTGTAAGATGCGTGGATGGTGTATGAGTGATGGTGTTCTGTGGCTCTGGTTCTGTGGGTGCTCTTGGTGTCTCTCTCTCTCTGGTGGCAATTCTTTCTAGTCGTAAAGGATTGTGGGTATTGTGTGTGTGTTTTATAGTGTTGTGGGTGTGTGTGTCAGGTGTGTGCAGTTTGAATTGTCCAATGTAGTGTTGTTTTGTTAGTGTGTGTGTATTTTGAGCGTGACGGTATGTACCGCCAATGGTTTACCGCTGTTGAATGTCCGCCGCTATGATTCGTGGGTCACAATGCTGTAGGCATAGTTCTGTTGGCATAATGGTGTGGGGTTTGCTACCGCCAGTTTAGCACCAACCTTTGGGCTGGCGGACTTGTGTTTGTGGCTGTATAGTGACGGATTGCTATGTGTCGGTCATATTATGGGTAGCGGTTAACCGCCGCCGCAGCGGTTTGTTGGCGGCAGTCAGCATGGCGGTAAGCTGGACTTAACCCCAATGTCATAGTGAGGGCCCTATTGTCAATACCAGGCAAAATGAGGCAACACCAGGCAAACCAGTGAACGCAGGCAGAGTCCAGGAGACCTGCTATGGGCAAACCTTTTTTTTAAAAAAAGCTCTTCTTTCAGTCTCCATTGCTTCCAAAGCGTACAACCTTGGTTCAATCACAATAAATCAAAATTAAATTAAAATGCTGTGCTACTCATTTTTGCAACCTATGAAAAGAAAGTACACATGCGATGAATACAAAGTATGTTTTCGAAACATTTTGAAGGACAAGTATGCGTCTTTCTTTTTGATACAACGCCTGCTGACGATAGAAGTGATAATACATCATCGAGCATATTTTTTCCCAATCTTTTTTTATTAAGAGCATAATATAGGTAGACTGTTTGACCCCTATAACACCGCTTTCATTGATTCCTACAATTCTCCTAGAGGTTGTGAATGTACTTTAAAGTTTTAAAGCTTGAATAGCATTCAAACAAATAATCATTGGTGTGGTACATTTCAGTCCATGAGTGGACGGAAGATGCCTCTATATAATGTTCCAACATGTCATAGATATCGGTTACCTGTTGATACATCTGTTACCTTCACACATTATTCGTCTCTTATGTCTGCTAGATTACCTGCTTTCAGAAACTTTTCAGTTGGTATGTGTAGTTTAGGCATTAATTCCTTAAATGTGTAACCATGTTTTATATCTGTGAATCCTGACCCAAGTTAAACCGAATGTACACATTGAAGAAGAAGACTAATAACATCATGAGACACGAAGTAATCAAAAGTACCAAATTTACATAGGTTGGTCTGTTTTAAGAAACATTTGCGCCAGGAAAAATGGAATTAGCCCTGTAGAAAATGTGGATTTCTGCGAAATGGGCGATGAATAGTATGCAAAGCTCATGTGGGGGCATTTTCTCATATGCACCCAATTTACTATTGACGACAGGATGCAATGCCATCTCCCCCCGCACAGACTGTCATTTCCTACTGACAACTGAGGAAACATAAGAGATTGTCCACAAGACATTGAGAAGACCAGGGAACCTTTGTGTACTTCACAAGGACCGCAGTGCACTTCCTGTACTCTTTTGTGTTCAACAGAAGTGAAAGATAGCTGGTGTAACCACCAGGATGGGCCATTGAAGGTAAGTCCTAATGATCCTGGCTCTGTTTGCTCGTAGAGGGAGACTTCTGCCCTCAGCTAACCACTACCAATGAAGATGCTACTGAGCATGCAAAGGCCGATGACCATAGCAATAACACATATTACAGCTGATGACAACACGTTCGTTTGCACAGTTGACCTCTGTAGAATGTGTAAGTCTCGTTTGTGTATTGTGAACATCGACTTTTTGAAAAGTAAGGAGAAATCTGTGCAAAACATATTTGTACACTCATTTACTAAGAATTTATACAAAGGTGCAAGGGGCAGTGGGAGTACTGGGAGACAAGGAGATGGTATGCAGAAGGATTCAAATGAAAGAAAAGGAGACAACCGTGACCATTCATTCACATCTATCAAAGCCTGCATAAAAAAAGATCACCTACATCTGATTCAGATTAACACATGCCGAAACTCTACTAACGCCCTGGCAGCCATTCAAAAGTTGGTTACTAGAGTTGGTCACGTAAGACTCTTCACCTGCATGTGATAGTCTACCATCTAATTGCCGTTTAATCCCTTCTTTACTGTCCTCAGTTCCACTGCTTGAGTCTTACCAGACACATTCTCTCCTAATTGGGTATTGCATAACTCAGAAATGTTGGACCCACTAATAAATGTCACAACTTCATTATAAGTTAATCTATTTTGTACCTATACGCTCTTAAATCATGTAACTAAAAGCTGCAATGTAAACTGTAATTTCCAATATTAATGTAAAAGCACAAATGTGTCTTTCTTGCACTTGCTCGTGCTGAGAAAACATTGGGCTTCCCCTCCTGGCCATCCTTCCCTCCTGCAGGGCCGGGCACTCTCATTCCTTCTCTCAGCAGGCAGGCATAAAGTGCAGATCTGAGGTGATGTGCCCTCACCTTTGAGAGAGTAGCTGCCATACACACACCAGCCCTGGTCACACAGCAGTCCTTCAAGTACTTTGTGGAGTATGCCCTTCGTAAGTTAAGAAGACCATTGACATGGAACAAAGTGGATCCCACTTTTGTACTCATTTTACAGACAAGACAAAGGATATGGATCCACTGCCTGAGGATTTATAACTGATGTTAGTTGGTTCTCTTTCAAATATGATTTCCTGGCTGCTTCTCATACACAGCTTTTAGGCAAGGCAATTGTGATCACAACAGGTATCAAGGAGTCAGCCTCCAAGCATGAACTGTGACATCTTTGCACCTGATTCTCATCAGCCTTCCAGAAGCAGTGATCAGAAATATATAAAAAAGCAGGCCATGCCTAGTAACCTCCTGACCTCAAAAAACAGAAACTGCAGCCCCACTCATCAGCCCTACCAGATACCAAATTACAGGGTTCATATACGAACTAATAAGAATCCCTTTGCTAAGAGGGTTCTCATTGAAATTCTAAGGGGAGCCCTGTCTCCATCCCTCCTCTCTTCAGTGTCTGGGTCTCCCACTGATACAGAAAATATACTTCAACTCTCCGCTGAAGCTGTATCTACACTTCATCTAGTGCAATGCTAAACAAGGGGACTTCAAAGATGGATCCAAATGCTCCTGGTACTCACACTCCCAGCCCACATGTGCTCCACACATGCATACACTGTACATACATCTACTTGGCACACACAGAATATAAGTGTAAGGTCTGGGTTTACCTTAAAGCAGAAAATAACACAGAAGGGTCATTAGAACGTACTCTCTCCTGACACAAAGCCCATACTTTAGATCCATAAAAATCTGTATGCTGCTACCATCACTTTATTTATTATTTTGACTTTCCAAGTTCACATACAGTAGCCCTATCCTACAAATGTTTTGACAAACTATCGAAAAACATATGATACAAAAATGTTGTTGCAAGAAAATTGTAATGTTAAAAATATTGTGGGCATAAACATCGAATGCAAGTATATTGTTTTTAATATTGTAATAAAAAAATATCGTTTACTAAATATCCCATATAATGTTGATTTTTAAACATAAATGTTTTATAAATGTATCTATGAAATGCTGCAATATTAACAATATTTATTTCAGATGTCTTTTAAATAGCCAAATAATTTTAAATTATCATGTTTCTTCTTTGTACGTTTTATAAATGTTAATATTTTTTTTCTTTTGTTGATTCAAAAGTATTTATTAAATAATTAAGTTAACATTTGAATTTATGTGATGTAATGTTTATAGTGCAATACGGTGGAGAATTATTTGAAGTTATTATTTATATATTTTATTTAAGGATTTAAATTTTATTATTATTGTGTTATTAAATGTTTCTTGTTAAAATGTTATACTTTCAAATTAAATGTATCACTGAAATAGTTTTTTGTGAATGATAATTGTTTCATTTTTTAAAAAGATTTTGGCCCTCGTTACAACCCTGGCCGTCGGTGATAAAGCGGCGGTAATACCGCCAACAGGCCGGCTGTAAAAAAAATGGAATTATGACCACCGTGGAAACCGCTCAGACAGACAGACACTTTAACACACTGACCGCCACGGCGGTAGCAACAAGCACCACGGTGGCAACCGCCAACAGCCAGGCGGAAGACAATGTACCGCCCACACCATTACAACAGGCCTATCTGCCACCTTTTCCAGGGCGGTACCAACAACATCAAAAGCACAGCAGAAACAGAACACAGAAGTCAAAGGACTCACCTCTGAAGACTCAGGAAACAACCACAATGCCATGGAGCCCGAGTTGCACATATTTCCCAGGCTCATCTACCTTTTCCTGCATTACGAACACCAACGCCGGCGAAGGCGACCACGGTGAGTACTGCCGCCTAGCACACAAGGAAGGGAGGAAAGAGAGTGACACACACACGCAACACCCCCACCCCCAACACCAAACACACAACCAGATGCAGTAACATTACATATCCACCCCATACCCCTCAGGAAGAATGCAAGGACAAAATGATTTGAAGAAAGTGAGTGTAATACGATAAATTAACATTAATAAATGCATCAAAATACAAATGTATATACACATTTACAAATGTCGGGACACTGCCCAGTCCTCAATGTCCGTGGGCCACAGGGCCACATCACATAGGCCAAGGCCCCACCTCACTCCTGCAACAACACGGAGAGAACAGTGCAGGAGCATCAGGTCGAAAATACATAGGCACTTCACGGGGACAGGGGATGGGGAGGCACCTCAGCCAGAAGATGGTACAACACCACTGGTCCTGGAGGGGGCTACATGCCCATCACTCTGTCCTGGGGAGTGTAAGGCCACAGGCTCTCAAGTGGGTGGTTTGCCCACTGCTTGGTCCTAGGGAGTGCAAGGCCACAGTCTCTCTAGTGGGTGGTTTGCCCACTGCTTGGTCCTGGGGAGTGCAAGGCCACAGTCTCTCAAGAGAATGGCTTCTTCCACTGGTTCTGGAGGGGGCCTTGTGCCCAGTGTGCTTCATCCTGGGAAGGATGCGGTGAGTGGATGGCTTCTTCCACTGGTTCTGGAGGGGGACCTGTGCCCTGTGTGTTTCATCCTGGAAATGATGGGGTGAGTGGATGTCTTCTTCCACTGGTTCTGGAGGGGGCCCTGTGTCCAGTGTGCTTCATCCTGGGAAGGATGGGGTGAGTGGATGGCTTCTTCCACTGGTTCTGGAGGAGGCCCTGTGTGCTTCATCCTGGGAAGGATGGGGTGAGTGCATGGCTTCTTCCACTGGTTCTGGAGGGGGCCCTGTGCCCTGTGATGCAGATCTTGGGGAGTGCAAGGCCACAGTCTTTCACCTGGGTGTCAGACCCACAGGATTTGCAGGGGCCAGGACGCACAACAGCCCATGGAGGCAGGACTACACACTGTCCGCCGGCGGTGACGGCTCCTCGGGGGTGGCAGTGGGTGGTGTCGGTGCTGGCAGTGGTGGGGGGAGGCTCCAGCCCATCCCCTGCAGCCTCGGACGGCTGCCCTCTGGGGCTGCTGCTACTGCTAGTGGTGCTGGTGGGGGTGCTGGCAGTGGTGGGGGGAGGCTCCAGCCCATCCCCTGCAGCCTCGGACGGCTACCTACTGTGGCTGCTGCTGCTGGCAGTGGTGCTGGTGGCGGTTTTGACCGTGGTGGGGGAAGGCTCCAGCCCATCCCCTACAGCCTTGAGTGGCTGCCCACTGAGGCTGCTGCAGCTGGCAGTGGTGCTGGTGGTGGTGCTGGTGGTGGTGCTGCTGGCAGTGCTGGCAGTGGTTGGGGGAGGCTCCAGCCCTTCCCCTGCAGCCTTGGACGGCTGAACTACCATGGTTGGTGGTGGGGGATCAGAATGAGTCCCAGCACCAGGCCTCCTGTCCTTCCTGCCTGCTGGTGCAGGCCCTTTGTCCTTCCTGTCAGCAGCCGGGGATTGCCCCTTGCCCTTCCCTCCTGCAGCTGGTGGTGCCTCCTTGCCATTCCTAGTCACAGCTGGTGGTGCCTCCTTGCCCTTCCTTGATGCATATGGTGCAGGCACCCTGTCAGTCTTGCTGCCTGGTGCCCGGGATCCTCTCCTACCTGCAGTAGCTGTCAACACTACTGTGGCCGTGGACTGGGTGGCTGAGGTGCTCGCCTGGTTTCTGACCTCCGTGGCCTGACAAGAAGGACGGGGGAGTGGTAGGGAAGAGATCAAGGGTGGAGAGGAAAAGCTTTTTAGGGATATTGGGGTGGGAAGAGGGTGAAGGTTTCGGAGTGGAGAAAGGAGAAGTGGTTGTAGGAGGTGTCTGTCTGCAGTGTTTGGGTGCAGGTGCAAGGGCTGGATGCTGTTGTGAGGTGGATGGCTGTTGGGTGTCTGAGTGCTTGCGTTAGTGTACTTTGGGAGGAGGGGGCACAGACAGTGGGAGAGGACACAGGGGGCGTGTGCATGGATGTGGGGGTGGTGACTGCCAGTGAGGAGCATGCAGTGATAGGCGTGATGGTGGCAGTGGATGAGGATGTAGTGCATGCAGGTGTGAGTGTAGACGCTACTGGGAGGCGGACGAGGAGGAGGAGGGGGACACAGTGGAGGCAGTGGATGTTGGTATGTCTGCATCTGGATGGTGTTTGTGTGAGTGCCTGTGGGATGATGTGTGGTGCTTGTGGTTTGACTGAACCACTCCTATATGTTGTCCTGGGTGCATGCTGGTCTGCCTGTGTGCTTGGGATAGGTTGGGGTTGAGGGGAATGGGATTTGGCTGAAGAAGTTGGAGGGGGGACGCTAGAAACATGGCCAATGGCTGCCATCAGGGAGGAGGCCAGAGTCTGGATTGATCTCTGTTGGGCCGCCATGCCAGAGTGAATGCCCTCCAGGAATGCATTTGTGTGTTGCAAATGGGCTGCCAGCCCCTGGATGGCATTCACAATGGTTGACTACCCAACAGAGAAGGATCACATGAGGTCAGTAGCCTCCTCACTCAGGGCAGCAGGGTTAACTGGGTCAGGGCCTGAGGTGCCTGGGGCGAATGAGATGCCCACCCTCCTGGGTGGGCGGGCACAGGCAGCTCTCTGCTGGGCTGCTGGGAGGGCGGCGCTGGTACGGGGTGGCGTCTGTACCTGTAGCTGGGGTGGGCACAGAGGTGTCTGCCACCACCAGGGAGCTTCCATCAGAGGAGGTGTCACTGTCAGAACTGTCCCCTCCAGTCTCAGTCGTGGTGCTCCCCTCACCCTCCGTCCCACTGGTGCCCTCACTGTCAGTGGATTCGGCCTCCTGGGCCCTGTGGGATACAGCTCTCCCCGTTGCTGGTGCCTCTACTCCTCCGCCAGATGATGCTAATCCACATAAGGACAGGTTGACAAAACAAAAAGGGGGGGAGAGACAAAGGCTACCCTGGGTCAGTGGTGGCAACAACACCACCATTGGTGTATACGACACACACACACAGGGAACAGCCCTACGCACTAGGCAATGCACTAACAGTCTGCTAGTCACCAGCCCATTGACAGGGATACCTAACGCCAAATGCAGTGTACCTGAGACCCACAGACATCTGCCCAGTAGTGGATGCCTGCTAGCTTGGTTGGAGGAGGTTGACATCAGACCCTGCCCAACATGGGCCCTAACCTGCATTGTCTTGCCTGGCCTAGGGGCACCCACAGTCCCACATCCCCCACCCGGATGCCACCCCACCACACGCAAGTAGTTTATTGGGGCACTCTACTCACCCTCTTGTGGCTGCTGTGATGCCCCCAAGCACCCATCCAGCTCCTGATAGGCCACTGCCTGTATGCGGGCCATCAGGGGGTCAGGGTTTGATGGGCACCCCTTCCTTGTTGGGAGGCCATCCCCAGATGGGCCTCTGCGGTCTTCCGTGGCCAGCGTCTCAGGTCCTCCCACCGTTTGCAACAGTGGGTGCTCTGACTGCTGTAGACCGCCAGGGTCCACACGTCCTTGGCGATGGCACCTATATACCCTTTTTTTGATGGGCGCTGACCTGCAGAGAAATAAACATAGGAAAAGGTATTGGTCAGACCGTCCTGCCTGTTACACTCTTGGCCCACCAGAGCCCTCACATCTCCTTACGCACAGACATTGCCCACCATACATGCAGCACGTTGCCCACGGCCCTTCCACCAACCCCCCTACACGAGGCCCTCACACACAGCACTCCATGCATCCATGCCCCATGCATTGTACTCACAGTGTACTCACCTCTTGATCTGGAGGCCCATACAGCATTCGGTACTGGGGTAGGACCCCATCCACCAGTCTCTCCAACTCTGCAGAGGTGAAGGCAGGGGCCCTTTCCCCAGTGACACGAGCCATGGTCGGTTCCAGATACAGGTCACAGCAGCACTTGCAGTGTAGGTCCTCTCCTGTTGAAGGTCAGGTAGCAAGTGTGTGAACAGATAGAAAATGGCGGTCACCGCCGGCGTACATCACCATTGGCAACTGTAACCCATAGGCCTCAATGGTATCCAATGAGGAGTTGCACGGCAGTTCTCGACCGCCTCCCGCAACGGCGCACAACATCAGCAGAATTAGCCTAATTTCCAACTGTCCCTCCATACAGGACAGGCGGATGCCATTTCGGGGGGGGGGGGCAGACCACGGCACCTAACTGTGTCACAGAACACATAGGCACCATTTGGGCCTATCCAACAATATACTGTTACAGTCACAACATGCAGTGAAGTGTAGTGTTTGGAAATACGGAATACGGACAAGCTGCTCACCGTTTGCCCCCTGGATTGCAACCGCTGTGGATGAATAAGAGATGGAGACATCCCCCTGTGTACAGGCCCCTGGTGGACTTGGCAACAATGGAGGACAGGCACATTATCCTCACCTATAGACTTGACAGGGCCACAATCATAGAGCTGTGTGCCCAATTGGAGCCTGACCTGATATCTGATAGTGACAATGGGCTTGGCAGCAGGAATGTCTCAGCCAATGTTCTCAATAGTGCTGACCAGAATGTTGTCTGCCCTGATTAAACACAAGCGCAGCTACATTGTTTTCCCCCAGGTGGAGGATTTGGCCACAGTCAAAGCTGATTTCTATGCAATGGGACATATCCCCAACATTATTGGGGCGATTGATGGTACACATATTGCATTAGCCCCCCCCCCCCCGGAGAAATGAACAGGTGTTCAGAAATCGAAAGAGCTTTCACTCCATGAATGTGCAGATAGTGTGCCTGGCCAGTAGGTGTTGGTGTATGGGTATGGTGTTGGCCCTAAGAGTTATTGTGTGTCTAACAGTTGTACCTCGATATTTGCAGATGACTCTGGTTACCCAAACCTATCATGGCTACTGACCCCTGTGAGGAATCCCAGGACAAGGGCAGAGGAACATTACAATGAGGCACATGGGCGAACAAGATGAATAATAGAAAGGACATTCGGCCTCCTGAAGGCCAGGTTTCGTTGCCTCCATCTAACAGGTGGATCTCTGTACTACTCACCCAAGAAGGTGTGCCAGATCATCTTGGCATGCTGTATGTTGTACAACCTTGCCTTACGTCGCCAGGTGCCTTTTCTGCAGGAGGGTGAGTCTGGAGAGGGGCGTGTAGCAGCAGTGGACCCTGTGGACAGTGAAGATGAGGAGGCAGAGGATGAGGACAACAAAAGTGCAATAATACGACAATACTTCTAATGACACACAGGAAAGACACTGTAATTTCACTTTACATTGACAGTTTTGTGTTTGAGATTGTCACTGACAGGCTGATTTTCCCACTCTTATGGCCACTTACTGTACCCTTTGGCATCTCTATTTGCAGATATTTGTGCCCCACTATCGCTCCTGGTGTGTTGACTGCAGCCAACTACAGGTCATTCCTATGGATACATTACTGTACAGTAGTATTGCAGTGTTTAAAGCTAGTTAAACTAATACATAGTTCAATCTTTTGACAGACTCCATACTTGTATTTATTCAAATAGTGTTTATTTAAGTGCTAATAAGTAGAGGGGGATGTGCAATGGGCAGGGGTGATGGTGAAGGAATGTCAAGGATAGAGTCCAGTCTATTTGTACCACAAGTGCATGGTCCAAGGGGGCATAGGAAGTGGAGCAATGGCAGTTTAAGGTGGACAGGATGACAGAGTGGGACACAAGGGTGACAATCGGGAGATTCTTATTTACTGGTGGGGGTCTTGGCAATTGTCTCTGGCTTCTGCCTGGATCACAGGGACCGTTTGTGGGGTGGTTCTCCTTCTGCAGGGGGTGGGGTGCTGGTGGTCTGTTGTTCCTGTGGCGGGGCCTCCTGTCCACTAGCAGCAGCGGAGGTGGAAAGCTGTTCATCGGTTTGGCTCGTGTCAGGGGCCTGGTGGTGTGCCACTGCCTCCCTCACCCCTGCAATGGTGACCAGGGTGGTGTTTATGTCCTTCAAGTCCTCCCTGATCCCCAGGTACTGTCTCTCCTGCAGCCACTGGGTCTCCTGCAAATTGTCAAGTATCTGGCCTATCATCTCCTGGGAATGTTGGTGTGCTCCCAGGATGTTGGTGAGTGCCTCCTGAAGAGACAGTTCCCCGGGCCCGTCCTCCCCCTGTCGTATAGCAGTCCTCCCAGCTTCCCTGTTGTCCTGTGCCTCTGTCCACTGAACTGTGTGCCCACTGCCACTGACCCCAGGTCCCTGATCATCCTGTGTTTGTAGGCTGGCCTGGGGTCCCTGTAGTGGTGGACACACTGCTGATTTACGTGTCCTGGGGACAGAGGTATGGGCCCGCTGGGTGAGTACTGTGCTGGTGTTTTCTGAGGGGGAGGCTCTGAGGTGGTATTGGACTGTGCCTGCGTTACTGACTGTCCGGAGATCCCTGATGGGCCAGGTTGGTCATCCAGATCCAGGCATCCAGAGCTGCTGTCATCACTGTGGGCATCTTCTGGGGGTGGACTGGATGTTGCTGGCACCTCCTCTCCAGTGACATTGGGTGGGGGACCTGTGGGGATGTAAATGCAGTGTAATTGTTTCTGTGTGTGTCATCTTACATTGGGTGGGGGACCTGTGGGGATGTAAATGCAGTGTAATTGTTTCTGTGTGTGTCATCTTGGATATGGGTATGCTGCCCTCTATGGTTGTTATTGCCCTGTCAGCTTTGCCTTGTGTGAGTAGTTATTTTGTGGGGTAGGTGATTCTCTCTAGTGTGCATGCTTTAGTGATGGTTGTCCATGCAGGTCTGTGATGGGGGTCCGTGCATTGGTGTTACTTGCAGGGCTTGGTATTGGGAGGGGTGGGTTGTGATGGTGGGGTGTGTGTGAGGTGGTGGAGTGATGGGAGTGAGGGTCAGGGTGGGGGTATGTGATGGCATGCAGGAAGGGGGGGTTGATAGTAATAGAGATTTGACTTACCAGGGTCCAGTCCTGCTTCTACTCCTGCCAGGCCGTCAGGATGCATGATTGCCAAGACTTGCTCCTCCCATGTTGTTAGTTGTGGGGGAGGAGGTGGGGGTCCACCGCCAGTCCTCTGTACAGCTATTTGGTGTCTTGCTGCTGTGGAGCGCACCTTCTCCTGTAGGTCGTTCCACCTCTTCCTGATGTCATCTCTTGTTCTGGGGTGTTGTCCTACAGCGTTGACCCTGTCCACGATCCTCCGACATAGCTCCATCTTCCTAGCAATTGATGTCTGCTGCACCTGTGATCTGATTAGCTGTGGCTCTACTCGGATGATTTCCTCCACCATGACCCGTAGCTTCTCCTCTGAGAACCTGGGGTGTCATTGTGGTGCCATGGGTGTAGTGTGAGTGGTGTGGGTGAGGGTTTGTGGGGGTGCTATGTTGGGGTGTGTGATGTAAGGTGTATAGGTGATGGTGGTGTGTGTCTGTGGTCTTGTCTGTCGTCTTGCCATCTCTCTTGTGGCAATTGTTTTTAGTCGTAAAGGGTTGTGGGTAATGTGGGTATGTCAGGTGTGTGTTATTCAAATTGTCCAATGTAGTGTTGTTTTGTATGAGTGTGTGTCTTTTGAGCGCTGCAGTATTACCGGCAAAGGTTTAGCGCCATTGAATGTTCGCCGCAGTGATTCGTGGGTCATAATGCTGTGGGCATAGTTCTGTTGGTGTAATGGTGTGGGTTTTGCCCCTGCCAGTTTATCACTGACCTTTTAGCTGGCGGACTTGTGTGTGTGGCTGTATAGTGACGGATTGTTATGTGTGGGTCATAATATGGGTGGTGGTAATCTGCTGCGGTGGTGGAATGTTGGCAGCAGTCAGCATGGCGGTAAGCAGTACTTACCGCCAATGTCATAATGAGGGCCTTTATGTACATGTTTGTGGGCAGTGCAGAGCCCCCCCGTGGCTCATAGCACATGCTTTCCACCAGCCTTTTCATGCCAGTCTCCCCTCCATGAAATGGTTAGCGGAAAGAAGGATTGAAATCAGCCAGGCAGCACTGATTTCAGTGCTTCCATGGCTGGTTGCAAGCCCGACTGCAGTCATGCCATTGTGTTCACAGTTAGGAAGGCGGTCCTTTGGCAGTCCGACCACCAAATTCATAATTTGGCGGTAGAACCACCAAAGCCGTGGGGGTCCAACCGCAACCTCAAGTTTGGCAGTCTCATGACCGCCAAACTCATAAAGAGGGCCATAGTTACATTTTGTTCAAAGTTTGTGGAATTGTAATGTTATCTTTGTATATATTTGGGATGTTTGTTTTGTGAAGGTGTGTATGTTATTTTTTTGCAGGTCAGGAAGTCAATGTTTACAACTATTTTTATTGCAAAGTTTCCTTTGATGGTTTTGGATTTCCTGAAGTGGCTATTACTTCAATTTTCTCATTTTGTTATGGTTTCCAATGTTTGTGGATTACTTTGGTGGATTACATTTGGAGAATCCATTTTTGGGGTTTCTTAGTTTTTGTTTTTTACTGTTTTGTGGAATGGATTTTTTGGTAAGTGGAGGTGGATCAAGATCATCAGTCATGAAACTGTAAGTACAAAGGGCCTAATTCACAAAAGGGGGCCCTCTGAAGTCACCGTGCGGAGTCCCACACTCATGGCGGGACCTCCATAAAGCAGATTACCATTGTGGACGTTCTGCCACAAGTGCGGGAACCCTGCCTCAACTGCAGGGGCCCCTGCCGTGACTGTGGGGCCTCTGTTGCAACTGCAGGGCTCTTTTGTGAATTAAGCCCAATATTTTTACTTAGCATGCTGTGGCAGTTAGCTATGTTTGTTACATGTACATATGCCAGAGCTATTAACTTTTTAATTTCAAAAGCAAAAATTTCTGGTATTGCGTATTCTACACTGAGAGTCATAGTTACAAGAAATTGGTGTAAGGCAATGCAGTGACTTGCGCTCGGTTGCCTCACACCATATCTATGAGGCCATGAAAAGCCACGCAAAGTTGCTTTACCTGGCCTCAAAGATATGGGTCTGCACTCTACGCTGCTGGTGCGTCACAAAAAGTGACACACCGGTGGTGCAAGGGTCTTGTAAATATGCCCCTGAGTGAACATTTTCCCAGATGATTCCAAACGAATTGGTTGAAGTGGTAGTACCAGCTTTGTATGGCTGTTTGTGGGTATAGTTTGTGAATTGTTTATAAAAATGCCTCTTCAAAGTCTAATATAATTTTGTGTGTGAGTAGTTAGTTTTTACTCTGATGTGGTTTAAACGTTCATAGTGAGTTCCATTTTGTTTATTACGTAGCTGTGCATAAATTAGGGGTATGCTAGTGTTCTGATATTCACTTTGTATTGTGTATATTTGTGTGAATTGGTGGAGGGCAAATTAAAAAAATTAAAAGTTCCGCCCATCATCCGCATTTCAATTTGGCCTAGACTTATGAGGTTGTATTTAGTTTCAAATATGATTGTGGTTCTGTCATTACTGTGATTTTTCTGAAGAAGGAAGGTGCTCTGGTGTCTGAGTATCATTTAAAGGCAGTAAGGATTTGACTTGCGGCTTTTTTACTACATTTTAAAGTAGGAATTGGTGGTAGCTGACCGTGTATATACTCAGGTACTTTAGGGAGTATGTATTTTTACATGTTAGAAGTGGGCTCTTGAGAACTAGTGCTAGCTTCTTTTAAATCTTGAATTACTTGCCTTACTTCTAATTCTGTTGCATTTGGGGGCTAATCATGTTCTCTGGCTTTAATTACAACCTTATCTTTCTGTTTAGCCCTCCTATAACAAGCATTTACATAATATTTAGTACATTCTCAATTAAAGTTCTTGGTGCTTGAGCTTTTCTGACTGTATGTGTACATACCATTTGTGAAAGCAATTATTTGCCTTTTTTTAATGTGATGTCTGTGGCTATTTCTGCCATTCTCTCTGACAGTGCCCTAATTTTAAAATTAAAACTTTTGTTACATTTTTTTCATTATTTTTGCTAATACAATTTAACCATGCTTTCAAATATTTTATAATTTATACTTCCATATGAGCTATTCCTTAAAGTTACACTTGATATTCTTCCATTTGTCTTTAATGTCGTTGAGATTTGGGTCAGGTGGCTTTTCTTTTCTGTTGAAGAGAAAATGTTTGTTTGAATTTTATGTCAAAAATATATGTTTGGTTAGTTTTAGGGAGTTGTTGGGTTTTAGGCTTAAGTTTAACGTATAGGGGTTATTTTATTTTTAGAAACTGCCTTTGTCCAGGTTTATTTGTAGGGAGTTGGAGGTTTCAGTGTGCAGTACTTCATTTTTGCTGCAGTGTTTCTTTATTATCTAAAGAATAATGTACATAATAGAAGAGAGAGTTTAGAAATTAATTTATACAGTTGTGTTTTAAAAATATGCTACAGTACATTGCAGTGAAGTTAATTTTTAAACTTACTTATAAAGATGGCTAGTTGTTATGGTGAAGTCCTCTTAATTTTCTTTATGCAGTGTGGCAGAGTGTTATTTTCTTGTATTTGTTAGGTATTTCCTGAGAAAAATACGGCTTATTTTCTTTTTATAGTTTTCACTTAATTAGGGTTATATTTTTAATGGTTAGTAGATTTTTTCAGTTATTTCATTTGTTGGTGGACACCAATTATCATACCTATTTTCATTTTAAACATGTGTATTAGTTGGATTGTTGTATTATTGATATATTGTAATGTTACATTTATTTCAATTATTTTATGCGTGTTGTAATACATATTGGGGGTCATTACAACATTGGCGGTAAAAGATGCTTACCGCGTGCAGAAGACCGCCAATACACCACCGCGGCCGCGGAATTCCGCCAAAGCTATTATGGCCCACATCTCGGAATCCGCCGAAATTCAGACACCCACACAAGTCCGCCACACCAAAAGTCAGTGATAAACTGGCAAAAACAAATCCTCCACCCTCACGCCAACAGAAACACGCCCATGCTATTACGACCCACGAATCCAGGCAGCGGTCTTTCAACCGCGGTATTCCATTGGCGGTACACACCGCTGCGCTCAAAATACACACACATATACAAAACACCGCCACGTTGGACAATTTGAAATACACACACCTGATACACATACAAACACCACTCCCACACACCCAATCCAATATAAAACACACACCCACATCACCGACAAACCCCTACGACCCGAAATTAGAGATGAAGGCGACAGAGAGAGAGCACAGCAATAGACAACCCCACCACACAGAGGCACACTACACCATCACCCACACAACATCCACGCACAAAACACCCCACACCACTACACATCACCGCACTCATCACCACATACACCACCCCACACATCACCTACACCACCCCATGGCACGCCAAAGACACCCCAGGTTTTCGGAGGAGGAGCTCAGGGTTATGGTGGAGGAAATCGTACAGGTAGAGCCACAGCTATTTGGATCACAGGTGCAGCACACCTCTATAGCTAGGAAGATGGAGCTATGCCGAAGAATCGTGGACAAGGTCAACGCAGTGGGACAGCACCCAAGAAATCGGGAGGACATCAGGAAGAGGTGGAATGACCTACGGGGGAAGGTGCGTTCCGTGGTCTCCAGGCACAACATCGCGATTCAGCAGACTGGCGGCGGACCCCCACATCCTCCCCCACAACTAACAACATGGGAGGAGCAGGTCTTGACCATTATGCATCCAGAGGGCCTCGGAGGAGTCGGTGGAGGAATGGACACTGGTAAGTCAAATCTTAACTATCATATCCCCCACCCTACCTGCATGCTATCACACACCCCCACCCTCACCCCCTCACCATCACTCAAACTCCTCACTAATGTACTAATAACACAAACCACCCATCCCAACACCAAGCCCTGCATGACACAACAAAGCATGGACACCCATCACTAAAGGATGCCCACTGCACATACCCATAACACCCCCGAACCATCATCACACAAGCCCCCACACAGGAATGCTTGCACTGGGGTACACGGTCACCCACCGATTGCACACCATGACACACACAGATGCAATAATCATGCTTTTATACCCCTGCAGGACCACTACGTAACGCCACCAGACAGGAGGGTCCAGACATCTCTACCCCACCCACAGAAGAGGCCCACAGTGATGACAGCAGCTCTGGCCAACTGGATCCAGATGACCAGCCCGGACCATCGTGGGCCTCGGGACAGTTGGTTCCCCTCGCACAGGCACAGCCCAACACTGACCTTCCACCCTCTGGTAACACCAGCACAGCACCCACCCAGCGGGCCCATACCTCCGTATCCAGGACACATCAATCAGCTGTGTGTCCACCACTACAGGGAACCCAGGATAACCCCAACAACAACAGGGACCTGGAGGCAGTGGTAGTGGGCACACGGTCCAGGGGACGGAGGCACAGGAACACAGGGGAACTGGGAGGGCTGGTGTGCGACAGGGGGCGGACAGGCCAAGGGAACCCACTCTCCACGAGGCCCTCTCCTCCATCATGGGAGCATACCACCACTCCCAGGAGACGATGGCTACGGTCCTGGCCAAGTTTCAGGAGACCCAGCGCATGCAGGAGGAACAGTATTTGGGGTTCAGGGAGGAGCTCAGAACCATCAGCTCCGCCCTGGGCACCATTGTAGGGGTGCTGAAGGACATACAGAAGACCATGAGGGACACCGTGGCACTCCAAGGGGCCCCTGACACTAGCCTGGACGATGAACTGCCCACCACCTCCGCCGGCGCTAGTGGACAGGACGCCCTGCCACAGGACCACCACACCAGCACCCCACCCCCTGCAGATGGAGAACCACCCCGCAAGCGGTCCCTGAGACCCAGGAACAGGACAGAGCAAGATGGCAAGACCCCCGCCAGGAAATAAGACCACCCTGATTGTCCCCCACTGTCCCACTTTGTTACCCTGTCCAGATTGGAACTGCCCCAGCTCCGCTTCCTATGCCCATATGGGCAGTGCACCTGTGAGACTAATAGACTGGACTCTGCCATTGACATTCCTCCACCATCACCCATCACCATTTTGCCACCCCCTCCAATAATTAGCACTTCAATAAACACCCTTGAACCACAAAACAATCTGGAGTCAGTCTGTGATTTTGAAAATGTGTATTATCTATGACAATGAGAAAATCCGTTCGAAAATGTAATGTCAACATACCTATCTTACACATCACAAGCCCATGAAAGATGCAAGCAGATGACACACGTTGGTAACCACACCTGTGAAACCATAATGGAAATGTACCACTCAGTTAGCAAATACTACTTCAAATTGACAGACAGGATAGAGGTAGAAGTGTGAAAGTAAATGTAATAGTAAACAATTTGTTCTCACCTGTGTGTCACTGGAAATATTGCTGTATGACAGAGTCCCTGTTGTCAATGTCTTCTTCCTCTGCTTCCTCCTCATCACTCTCCACAGGCTCCACAGCTGCCACAACACCGTCATCTGGACCAGCCTCCTGCAGAAATGGCACCTGGCGTCGCAAAGCAAGATTGTGAAGCATCGAGCAGGCGATGATGATCTGGCACACCTTCCTTGGTGAGTAGAATAGGGAACCACCTGTCATATGGAGGCACCAGAACCTGGCCTTCAGGAGGCCGAAGGTGCGTGCGATCACCCTCCTAGTCCGCCCATGGGCCTCATTGTAGCGTTCCTCTGCCCTGGTCCTGGGATTCCTCACTGGGGTCAATAGCCATGACAGGTTGGGGTAACCAGAATCCCCTAATAGCCACACATGGTGCCTCTGGAGTTGACCCATCACATAAGGGATGCTGCTATTCCGCAGGATGTAGGCGTCATGCACTGAGCCAGGGAACATAGCATTTACCTGCGAGATGTACTGGTCTGCCAAACATACCATCTGTACATTCATCGAATGATAACTCTTCCAGTTCCTGTACACCTGTTAACTCCTGTGGGGGGGGGACCAAAGCCACATGGGTCCCATCAATGGCACCTATGATGTTAGGGATATGTCCCAGGGCATAGAAGTCACCTTTAACTGTAGCCAAATCCTCCACCTGAGGGAAAACGATGTAGCTCCTCACGTGTTTCAGCAGGGCAGACAACACTCTGGACAACACGTTGGAAAACATAGGCTGGGACATCCCTGATGCCATGGCCACTGTTGTTTAAAATTACCCACTTGCTAGGAAATGGAGCACTGATAGCACCTGCACTTGAGGAGGGATTGCTGTGGGATGGCGGATTGGTGACATGAGGTCTGGCTCCAACTGGGTACACAGTTCCTGGATTGTGGCACGGTTAAACCTGTAGGTGATGATTAAATGTCGCTCCTCCATTGTCAACAGGTCCACCAGCGGTCGGTACACCAGAGGATTCTGCCATCTCCTCACATGTCCCAGCTGACGGTGCCTTGGAAGGACAACAGCGACCACAGAGTCAACCAATTCTGAGGTATGTACCCACAGCTACACACAACTCGACACAAAATACAAAATCCTTCCTGTATGTGTGTTGAGTCCAGGCCTAGGTATGTGTGACGCAGTTGTAAATGAAGCCATGTGGGCCCCTGAAATCGCGGATGCCTGACCTCTAAAGTGGGACAATGGGATGGGAGGTAACTGCGCTGTCGTTGTACACCGTCACGGTAGACGGTCGTAGACCGCGGCACAATGCTGCATTGGTTAACATTGGACCCTATGGGTCCCAGGAGCCAATGACAAAGTGCGCCGGCGGTGATGATACACACCGCCGCGGATGTCACCACTGCGGACGTGACCGCCATTTTCTATCTGTTCAATCACTCAATACCTGATCTTCGACAGGAGAGGACCTACACTGCAAGTGCTACTGTGACCTCGGTCTGGAAGAGACAATGGCATGTGTGTCTGGGGAAAGGGCCCCTGCCTTCACTGCACAGGAGTAGGAAAAGCCCGTGGACGGGGTCCTCCCCCAGTACACGCTACTCTACGGTCCTCCGGACCAACAGATGAGTACATAGGGTGCAAGTTGTATGGGCTATGCCTGGGTGGAGAGGGCTGGATGTAAGTGGGAAGGGGGCAGAATTCTGCCACATGGCAAGGGCAGGGATGTGGGCCACTCACTTCGACGGTGCAGTTGCTAATGACTTCTCTTCTTCCCCTGTACATGCCATGTAGGTCAGCGCCCACCAGAAGAAGGATATTTGGCGTGCCATCGCCAAGGACGCCCGGACCCTGGGGGTCCACCACAGACGGAGCACCCACTGCAGTAAAAGATGGGAGGATATTCGCCGCTGGAGCAAGAAGACGGCAGAGGCTCAGCTGGGGATGGCCTCTCAACGTGGGGGGGGTGCCCGTTGCACCATGACCCCCCTGAAGTTCCGGATCCTGGCGGTGGCCTACCCTGAGTTGAATGGGCGCATGAGGGCATCACAGCAGACACAAGGGGGTGAGTACACTCTCATTCTGCTGACTTTACGCGCAGTGGAGGGGTCTGGGTGGGGGAGGAGGGCTGTGGGTTTCCCTAGGCCAGGGCGAGTTCCGTAGGCTAGGCCCCTCTGGAATGCAGGCTATGTGCCACTCCACCCCACCTCTGTAGAGTGCCAAGTACAGGTATACATGCACCTGTGTCATCTATGTGGGCAGATGACACTCATAGCCATGTAGGCCATATCCCAGGAACTGCATCTATAGAGGCCAAGAGTACGCGTGGTGCAGGGGGCTGCTGTGTCTGTTTTGTCCGCCAAAGGTAGCGGTAAGCCATGCACTCAACCTGTCTTTCTTCTGTTTCCCCCCCTTTTTGTGCTCTCCCTGTTCTTTTGTGCATCAGCATCATCAGGCGGCGGTACAGTGGCACCGGAGCATGAGGGGGCTGCATCCCACATGGCCATGGAGGGCCACACCACGGACTCAGAATACACCAGTGGGACGGAGGGCGAGGGAGCTTCACGTCGGTCACCGGATCTGCAACCAGCGACACGGACTCGTCCTCCGATGGAAGCTCCCTTGTGGTGGTGGCACCATCTGTGCCCCCCAGTTCTACAGGTACAGCCGCCACCCCCCCTACCAGCACCGCCCTCCCAACAGCCCCTCAGCCTTTTTTCTCCGTGACCATTCATCCAGGAGGGTGAGCATCATCTTCGCCCCAGGCACCTCAGCCCCTGCCACTGTCACCCCTGCTGCCCTCAGTGAGGAGGCCATTGACCTCCTCAGGTCACTCACTGTTGGGCAGTCTACCATTGTGAATGCCATCCAGGGTGTAGAAAGGGAGTTGCAACACACTAATGCATTCCTGGAGGGCATTCATTCTGGTCAGGCTGTCCTTCAGCGAACCCTGCAATCTCTGGCCTCAGCACTGATGGCAGCCATTGTCCTTGTGTCTAGCCTCCCCCTCCAACTTCCTCCACCCAGACCCAATCCCCTGTACCCCAGCCTATCCCAAGCACACCATCAGACCAGCCTGCACACACGTCAACACACAAGTGCAGCTCAGGCAAACATAGTCACCACACATCCCACAGGCACTCACACAAGCATCACCCACATACAGACACAGCAACATCCACTGCCTCCACTGTGTCCTCCTCCTCGTCGTCTCCCTCTTCCCTCCCAGTGTCGTCTACACTCTCACCTGCATGCACTGCCACTACAGCCACTAGGACTCGCACCAGAACACCCAGCACCACACCCCGCTCACCTGCACTCACCACCCCCACTACCATTTACACGTCCCCTGTGTCCTCTCCCAGTGTGTCTGTGACGCCCCATCCCAAAGTACACAAACGCGGGCACACACACACCCAACATACATCCACCTCACGACAGCCTCCAGAACATGCACCTGCACCCAAATCATCTAGTTACACCTCCTACAACCACCTCCTCTTCCTCCATTCCCAGACCCCCTCCAGCTACCCGTCCCAGTGTTCGTCAGAAACTTTTCCTGAGCAACCTCGACCTCTGTCCCACCACCCCCCCTCCAATTCATAGGTCCCGTACTAGCACCTAAACCAAAAAAAGTCCGTTACCAGTTGTGCCTGTTAGAGGTATGTGGAGTGCACCGGGCACCAGGGCAGCCAGTGTGACATGGAGCCAAAGCACTGCCAGTCCACCTCCTGTAAAGCACCAGAAGTTGGACAGTGCCTGACGGGAGAGGGGGAAGACTCCTGCCGGCAAAGCCGCTCACGAGGGTCCCGGAGGGAGTGTTGAGTCAGCTGTGACTCCTCCCAAGGTGGGGAAGGGGCAGAAGAAGTCGCCAAAGTCTGGGAAGAGCAGCACCGCGGAGAAGGCCGCCATCCTCCCCACTGGCCAGGACGCCACTGCCAGCCCCATCATCACTGGTCCGGAGACCACCGCCAGAGTCAGTGCCCAGGATGGCAGCACTATTGTCACTGGTCCGGATACCACCGCCAGAGTCAGTTCCCAGGAGGGCAGCAATATCGTCACTGGTCCGGAGACCACCGCCAGCGTCAGTGCCCAGGAGGGCAGCACTATCGTCACTGGTTCGGAGACTACCGCCAGAGTCAGTGCCCAGGAGGGCAGCTCTATCGTCACTGGTCCGGAGACCACCGCCAGCGTCAGTGCCCAGGAGGGCCCCGGCAGCCACAGCCCCGCTGGGCACTGAGGGACCGCCATGCCACACAACGCTGCACAGGTCAGAGACAGCAAAGTCAAGCCCCGTTGAACAGGGCAAGCACCGCTGAAGAGGACAAGCACCGCTGAACAGGGCAAAGACCGCCATGGCAAGCACTGCTGAACAGCGCAAAGACCGCCATGGCAAGCACCGCTGAACAGGGCAAAGACCGCCATGGCATGCACCGCTGAACAGGGCAAAGACCGCCATGGCAAGCAACGCTGAACAGGGCAAAGACTGCCATGGCAAGCACCGCTGAACAGGGCAAGCACCGCCAACTCAAGCATCATAAGCCCATGTGCGGCTGGGAGAGTGACGGAACTGGGACCGTCACGGGGAGCGTGAGGCACTCTGGGCACCAGTCCGCCTCCAGAACCAGTGGAGAACAGCATCCACTACCTGAATCCTTAACAGGAGGAAGCACTCTGGGCACCAGTCCCCCTCCAGAACCACTATAGAACAGCATCCACTACCTGAATCCTTAACAGGATGAAGCACTCTGGGCACCAATCCCCCTCCAGAACCAGTGGAGACTGTTATCCACTGGAGAGACTTGAGAGACTGTGGCTTTGCACTCCCCAGGATGGTACAGTGGGCAAACCACCCACTGGAGAGACTTGAGAGCCTGTGGCTTTGTACTCCCCAGGATAAAGCAGTGGGCAAACCACCCACTGGAGAAACTTGAGAGACTGTGGCTTTGCACTCCCCAGGATGGTGCAGTGGGCAAACCACCCACTGGAGAGACTTGAGAGACTGTGGCTTTGCACTCCCCAGGATAAAGCAGTGGGAAAACCACCCACTGGAGAGACTTGAGAGACTGTGGCTTTGCACTCCCCAGGATACATCAATGGGCATGGAGCCCCGTCGTGGATCTGGCATGGTGCTGTCATCCGGCTGAGGTGCCCCCCTTCCCTTCCCCCTGAGGTGCCTGTTGTATTTTTCTCTGATGCCCCTGCAGTGTTCTCTCCGTTTCTGGACAGGTATCGTGTGTGGGCCTCGCCCATGCATTTTTGGCCCAGTGGTCCACGGACATTGAATTGTGCATACCTGCACTACTAATTGTGATGTATATATTTGGAATGTGTATATATTTATGTATATTTGAGCATACTCTATTTTGATACATTACAATGGTTGTACTCATTTCCTTTTGTCTTTGCATTCTTCCGGGGGGTTGGGGGTTGTTACTGTGATGTTTGGAAATGCATTGGTGTGTGTGTTGTAGTGGGTGAGGGTCAGGGTGGGGGTGGGGATGTTGCGTGTGCGTGTCCCTGACTTTTGCCTCCCCCATCCCCTATATCGTAGGTGCATTACTCACCATTGTCTTAGGCGCCGCTATTGCTGATGTTTGTAGAGGAGTAGGAAGACAAGCGCAGGGAGTATTTGGAGTTCCGGCTCCATGGTGCCCTCCTTCCTCGTGGAGTGTGTTAAGGTGAGCGTTTTCCCATTGTAAAGCTATTTCCGCCGTGTTTTTATCCACGGTGAATCCGCCCCGGAAAAGGTGGCGGATTGGCCTGTTGTAATACTGTGGGCGGTACTTTGTCTTCCGCCTGTCTGTTGGCGGTGACCGCCGCGCTGCTTGTCTGTACCGCCGTGGCAGTCGGAGTGTTAAAGTGGCTGTCTATGTTGACGGTTTCCGCCACGGTCATAATTCCCTTTTTTTTCGCCGGCCTGTTTGCGGTATTACCGCAGCTTTAACACCGTCCGCCAGGGTTGTAATGACCCCCATTGTCTTGTTATAATGTTTGATTTTTTTACATATTTGTTTTTAATACATAGGATTCATTTTACGTTTGCTGTTTTATTGTTTTGTTACTTTTTTGTTTAGTTTATTTATTTTTTTATAGTTTATATTTATTGTATTTTAAAACAGGATTTTATATTTGAAATATTATTTTTTCCATAGTTTCAGAAATATTATTGTTGCCAATATTGTGTATCTCAATATTTTTCATATTTCATATACATTTAAGTAGCAGATTATATTTTGTGTTTGGATAGTTTAGTGCTCAATTTTGTTAAATTTAGATATTTTTTACAATTATATTTTTGTCATCAATATTTGTGTTTTTTGGTCAGGTATAGAATGGTGATATTTTTGTAATTCATATTTTATAGCGACAATACTTTGGTGAATCACTTGTTTTCATGATATTCTGTCATGGGACTGTCCTACACTCACTATGAAGCACACTTTGTGTGACCTTCCAAGTCACCTAAGAGATTCTGGATCTCACATTATTAGAGAAAGGCCTAGCCTTTTGTGCAAATGTTGGATGAGATTGTTTCCAGGTCTAAACAAAAAGTCAGAATACCAGTTTATTATGCAGTTGAGCACACAGGGAGGGGGAACACACCTGTTTACCCTACATGGGACATTCATGCCCAAACAGTTTTTGTTGTTATTATTTTTATTATTAATATTTTATTAACCCTATTGGTGCATGTGACGGCCAATGGCTGACACACGCACGCCCTCCCTGGTGCTGGCCACAACCACTGGCCAACGCCAGCGAGGGGTTTTAAAAATCCTCTGGTACAAAGAAAAGGAAGATTTTTTTTTAATCCCCTCAGGAGACACGGAAGAGCTTCCGCTCCTCCTCCTGCTCCACTCCCGCCCATCTTGTAACTTTTTCGAAATATGCAAGACCTATTGCATTGCAAATGCCTGTTTAATATATGTGTGGTTTCCATGTGGGCCGATTGTCCTCTTTTGACAACAGTGCCCACAAGCAAAAACTAAAGAAAACATGAGTGGAAAGTGAGAAAAGATGACTTGGAAAAATAAAAAGAAAGTTAGGTTTCAAAAATAAAACTTTACGATTTTGTTTGTCCTGCTGGGCACATTTTTGCCAGTCACAAGCTTTCTGTTTGCAGGACACTAGAAGTTAAAAAGAACAAATAGTACCTCAATCACGTTGAAAGCAGCAGATGGGCACCAATTAGAGTGAATTAATCAGTGCTTGATCCCTGCTTCACACAGAGGATTTGAAGTGATGCCAGGCGTGCCTTGACAAATTACCAAGCTGTAAAGAAGAGTGCCACGCAATTCGGCAAATGGTGAGTGACAGACGGACTCCGAGCCATTTACTGAACATAACAGAGTCTCACAAGCGAGAAGCATGCACTAGCGCATGCACTTGCAGACTCAACCCTAAACCAAAAAAAAAACTATATATATATATATATATACATATATATATATATATATACATATATAAAATATATATATAAATATGTATATATATATGTGAAGATGTATATCTATCAGGCATAGATAGCTTTCAGGCAGCAATAAAAATGTCTAGATAACTCTTGTGATCATGTTCCTGCTAGAGATAGAGATCGGAGTTTTGTCTAGTGGCAGTTTTGACGCCATAAAGTAGCACAGAAGGTTCATATACTGAGTAGCTGAGTTAATTAATAAAGCCAGCCATTACCTGCACTTTAAAACAAATGAAATGTATGTGTGACGGGGCTATGGAGAGATGAAGGGCACTTTTGCTGGGTGGTAGTGAGGGAATACAAGCAGGAGGTCATGGGACTGGAGAGCCCAAAATTATAGTCACAGTGACCCAATCTTCCTTCTATGTAGCTAGTGCTTTAGAGGAACAGTTTAGCCAGTAGCAGAGATGGTGTCTCGGTGAATGAGTGCTGCTGAAGCCGTAACTCAGGTTATGGCGGACAGCTTTGAGGCAGGATCAGAGACTCAGACAGCAGATACTGAGACAGCATCTGAGGGAGAGGACAATGGGGCAGAATCTGGGTGTGATTTTTCAGTCGGGGGAGTCTGACAACACCTCTTCCAGTGATTCTGAGCGAGACGCTGAGGACAGTCATGCTGTCCCTTCACAAGCACAGTCTGTGCAGCAGGACAACAGCGGGTTAGCCCAACCCAAAGAGCAGGTGCATGTGGCGACAAGCACAGACAGAGTGCTCTCTTGGCAGCCACCGATTTAGTTCATCCCCAAATTCTACCTTTTACTGGTGACGCTGGATGTAAAGTTGATAAGGCCAACTTTTTGCGAGTCAACTACGTCCATCTCTTTTTGTATGTTGACTTCCTTCAGCAAATTGTGCAGCAAACAAATTTGCATGCAGAACAATTTCTGAGGGAGAATGGAGGCACTCTAGGTGCCGTTCTAAGGCAGGCCAATGGACTCCCACTTTACTGGCAGAGTTGAAGATATTTTTGGGCCTTACCCTTAAAATGGGGTTAGTGCAGAAACCCACCTTGCAGTCTCACTGGACGACCCGCATGTTTTGGGTAACCCCCATCTTTACACCGTACATGAGCAGAGATAGTTTTTTGTTAATGTACAGCGTGCTGCATTTCAATGACAATTCTACTATATTGCCTCAGAACCATTCAGACCGTAACAGGTTGTTCAAAATTTAGCCTGTCTTGGAACATTTGTCTGCCAGGTTTCCAGAGATCTATACTGAAAAGAAAATAGCAGTCGATGAGTCCTTCATACTGTACAAAGGGTGGCTGCTGTTCAGACAGTAAATTTCGAACAAAAGAGCTCTCCATGGCATTAAGCTGTACATGCTGTTTGAGAGCTTTTCTGGCTATGTATACAGTTTGAGAGTACATGGAGGGAAGGACTCCCCCCTTAACCCTGTAAGTTGCCCTTCCACAGTAGAGCTCACAGGGAAGATTGTATGGGAGCTTGGCCAGCCACTCCTGTCACAGTCTGCACGTTGCTTCCCACTGTTGGCTGAAGAACTTGAAGAAGCACCCGGTCTTCTGCTTGTTCTGGACTGACCAAGATAAGGGCGGCCCTTTCTAGTAGCCACAATGCTGCTTGACTGAAAACGCCTAAGCAGACCGTACCCTCCAGAAGGAGTCCCAGAGGAAAAAAAAACTAAAAATGTGGGGAAAAAACCCTCTACACCGGAACTCCTAAAAAAAGAGGAAAAAATATTAAAAAAATAAAAAAATGGAATAATCTCTACCAAGAGCAACAGGAACTAGAGAAAAACACGAAGAAACAGGAGCGAGGATTACCACCAAGCGGAAGTGTTTGCAACGCAAGGAAGACTAGAACTGAAAGGCTTATATACCAGAAGACAGGAAGTGACAAACAGGAAGAAAGAGCAACATCATCTTGGATTGGGAAGGCCACATAGGAAAGAATAGTAGAAAAGTAGTAGTATGAAAGGAAAAAGAAAAAGGTATGCTGGGACAAAGAACACCAAGAAGAAAACAACATGGACACCAGAACAAGGAAAGAAGTAAAGTGGAAAGAAAAGAAGAACAAAAAAGGAAGAAAGAAGAGGATTCCCCCAAGTAAGGAAGGGAAAATATCAGGAAGACAAGCTGAGAAAGCGGCGTGACTGGGCACACGAAATATGCTTTCTGGGCCGCACCGTAATAGAACACATGTAGAAACATGAGCTGTGGCGATGCTGGCGCTCCGATACTCGGAGCAGCCGCCTGACCGTGGCTCAAAGAAGGGACGCCGTGGTAGAGCACGGCGTCACAACTCCTTCAAAAGGGTTCAAACCTTTATGTGGACAATTTCTGTACAAGAGTAGAGCTGTTCAGTGAGCTTTACAAAGCTGGCACTGTGGCCTGTAGTATAGTTTATTGTAACTGTAAAGGTTTCCCACAGGAACCTATTTGCAAGAACCTCCAGAAATGGCAGAGTATTGTGTTGCATTTCAACGAACTGCTTGCAGTCAAGTTCTTGAATAGGCGGATGTATACGTGTTCACTACAATTCATGATGAGAGCACTTCCCCCATCACGGTTTGGGGTCAGATACCGGATTACAATAAGTAAATGGGCAGAGTGGACAAGAATGACTAGGTTCTTCAACCATACAATGCGTGTTGTAAAACTCGCACTTGGTACAAGAAACTGTTTACCCACCAGATCCAGATGGCAACATACAATGAGTATGTTGCTTATTGTCAGACAGCCACGGGAACACTTATTTCTTTCCTTGACTTCCAGTTGTCTGTAATTGAAAGCCTCACTGATGCTACAGAAGCAGCAGCCTCCACTTCATATGTTCTGGGGGGTGTGGCAAGGCTGCAGCAGCGACACTTTGCTGATCGCATTCCTAAAACACCCAAAAAATATTGCCTCTGTCATCTCTGTAAAGTGTGCTTGAAACACGGAAAGCAGCAGGAGACTCGTTATTACTGTCAAAAGTGCCCATCTCAGCCAGACCTCTTTTTTCCTACTTGCTTTACATTATATAATACTAAAGCAAAGTTCTGGGAAATCAACTGAAGTGGCCTGCCATTGGGTAAACCTTTCAGCGACTGCATGGATACTGAACTTCTTTGGGCCACTGTTTGTTGGGCAAGCAACCACAGAATTTTGGTTAATCTACTTCAGGAAATCATGGACTTCTTTATGGCCTGCTCAACACCTTTATCCACAGTCAGAACATGGTAGGTGTTCTGTTCGATTAACGTGCATTACAGTCCTCACACTGCACATATTAGTGGACAGAACATATGCCACATTGTCACGGAGTACCCTGTGTGGCAAAATGTTAAAGATGTGACTGAATTTTGAAGTGCTTGTTAGGGAACTTATGTATGCTACACAAGGACCACCATGATTGCCAACGAGAACCAGAGTAAGTGTAATAAGTCAAACAAATGTCCTATGGGACATATTCACCAACATTTCTACTTGTTTTAAAGTGTGCAAATTTAATTTTTAGCTTCACTTTCAAAGCAAAAGTAGAAGTGTTGGTGAATGAGTCCCACAGGATATTTGTTTGACTTTTTACTTTGGAGACCGTAGGTAGTATTCACCATCATGTCTGCCTTAGTTTCAATGGTAGATATGTTCGCTCAGTTCGAGGCATAGGCCCCACATGGCATACTCGGAAACCCCCAACTTGCATCCACAAACTGGGAGGAGTTGGATTTAGCACAGTGAGTGCGCTGAAGGTGCATAAAATACATGTCTTCCTGGGCCTCATGTGGATGTCATGGGAGCCATCAGTTAAGGTTCCTTACGCATGCCTTTGGTAATGTTTAGGAAGATGAAGGCGGTTACTTAACAGGTGGTAAAATGTAGTCAAACGTATTCTATTCTGTGGCGTATGAATGTTATGGGCCCTTGTTTGGCAGTGTTAAGTTGATGTGAGTGCAGTGATTGGTTGGATTGGGCCAGTGGCCGGCAGTACGAAAGTGTTATGTGTTATGTGTGAATGGCGTGTGAACGGACAATAAAGCAGTTGGTGCCTTGAAGTGGCTTTAGGGCTCACCTTCAGAAGGCTTGGTTTCAATATTCAGATACTTTGATAAGTAGTCATGCTTTGAAACCATAATTTCTGGAGGGGCTAAAACCAACCAGTGTGAGTGGTGGATTAACTTTAACATATACTAGCACCAGGGAGACCAAGGGAGCAGGACTTGTGTGGCTCTCACCAGTTTTCCATCATCCAGAATTCCCTTAAAATCACAAGCTTTGCTGAAAAAAATCATTTTCCTTGCATTTCCGTGAGGGAAAGTCCTGAAGTGTGCAGGCAGCCACAAATTTTCTACCACCCAGCATCCCCCTGGGTCCTTCCTTTTTGCAGGCACTTGGCCTACCCACACAAGTGAGGTACCACTTTCATCAGGAGACTTGGGGGAATGCTGGGTGGATTCCAGAACTTTCCATTGTTGAAATGTGAGGAAATGTGTTTTGTTAGACAAATTTGAGGTTTGCAAATGATTCTGGGTGACAGAACCTGGTGAGGAACCCCACAAGATCCCCCTAGGCGTCTAGTTTTCTAATACATATAGGTGTGCTAGGTTTCCTTAGGTACCGGCTGAGCAAGAGCCCAAAATCCACAGCTAAGCACTTTGCAAAAAAGGCATCAGTTTTCTTTGGAAAAATGTGATGTGTCTACGTTGTGTTTTGGAACTTTTCCTGTCACGTGTTTTTTAGACACAATTTGAGGTTTGGAAAGGATTCTGAGTGACAGAACAAGGTGAGAACCCCACAAGTCACCCCATAATGGATTCCCCTAGGTGCTTACGTTTCAGAGTTGTAAAGGTTTGTTAGGTTTCCCTGGGTGCCGGCTGCGCTAGAGCCCAAAATCCACAGCTAAGCACTTTACAAAAAACACATCCATTTTCATTGTAAAAATGTGATGTGTCCACCCTGTGTTTTGGGGCGTTTCGTGTCGCAGGCACTAGGCCTACCCACACAAGTGAGGTAATATTTTTATTGAGAGACTTAGGGCAATGCTGGGTGGATGGACGTTTGTGGCTCCCCTCAGATTCCTGAACTTTATATCACTGAAATGTGAGGAAAACATGTTTTTAGCAAAATGTTGAGGTTTGTAAAGGATTCTGGATAACAAAATCTAGTGAGAGCTCCACAAGTCACCCCATTCTGGATTGCCCTAGGTGTCTAGCTTTCAAAAAGGATAGGTTTGCTAGTTTTCCATACGTTCCGGTTGAGCTAGAGAATAAAATCCACAGCTAGGCACAGGTCAGTTTTCAGTATGAAAATGTGCTGTGTCCACTTTGCGCTTTGGGGTGTTTCCTGTCGCGGAAGCTAGGCCTAGCCACACAAGTGAGGTACCATTTGTATCGGGAAACTTGGAGGAACACAGCATGGAAGAACAAGTATAATTGCTAATTGTCTTTCTGTAAATTTTTGGCTTCTAAATGTAAGACAGTGTGTTAGAAAGAAGTCATTTTGAGAAATGCCCTGTAATTTACATGCTAGTATGGGTACCCTTAAGTTCAAAGATTTGCAAATAACCACAGCTTCTAAACTCCATATCTTATGCCCAGTTCAGAAATACATAGGTTTCCTTGATACTGATTTTTCACTTTTTATATTTTACCAAATGAATTGCTGTATACCTGGTATACAATGGAAACTGATTACAAGGTGCTACTCATGTTTTGGCTCTGGGTACCTTGGGTTCTTGATGAACCTACAAGCCCTATATATCCCCGCAACCAAAAGGGTTCAGCAGACGTAATGGTATATTGCTTTAAAAAGACTGCCATCAATGGAAAAAGTTACAGTAGAAAATGTAGATGGAAATGGCTGTTTTTTTTCAACTCAATTTCAATACTTTTTTAATTCAACTGTTACTTTGTGGCAGGTTTCTCTCGGTCGTGCCGATCCCTGGTCCAAATAATACTGCTACCCTCATCACCAAATCAGAGTATTATTGTGAAAGGAATTGTTGATGTCTATGCATTGTATTTTGGGGCCTTTCTGTAGGAGGCCCTCTATGTACTGTGCAAAGCTAGGCACACTCTGCAGAGGGTCTAGGCAACCACACGTTGATTTACAGGGGTAAAAACTAGACCACCTAATGTTCTAAGTTTTATGATAGCTTGGTCGAGCAGTTAGGCCAATCTTGAAGAAGTGCAAAGCATTTGTTGTACTCACAGCATCAATCTTGCAACTCACACACAAAAAGGAATAACTCAAGACCACTTTATAAAAATACTTGGGATTTTCATGAAAATTTTAGGACCAAGATCATCAAACTTGGTTAAGTACTTTTCGAGATATTCATTTTTGAAGTCTTTTTGTGCTTAATTACGCACCATGGGAATCAACGGAGGATAACCTTTAAAAATGCATATAAAATCATACAGTAGGTTTACAAAGTTCTTCTTTTGCAGGTTAGTCGAGGCCATTGGTGGGCACACTGTGCCAGCTGGAGAAGTTCGGGCAGCTCCCAGTTCTGGCATGAGCAGCAGGAAAATATTTCTGTAGCTGGTGTAGAACCACCCGGAAAAGCAACTCACAGGTAAGTTTAAATGTGAATCCTTAGGGTCCTCTTGGTGTGTTGAGGTCACAAGGGGTGGGGAACTATTAGAACACAGCTCGATCTTCAGTGCAGGGCGCAGGTTGGCTGGGTGCAGAGTGAATTGGTGAGCAAGATAGCTATGCCCAAGGATGCCTTCAGAAACAAGAGGTAGGTTGGTTCAAGGGTTGATTGCAGGACAACGGGGGCACTCTGGTAGAAGGTTCAGGTTGTTTCTGAAGTCCCTTGACTGGGGCTTCCTCCTGTCATTTTACAGTTCTGGATGGGCTGTTTTTCAGGATGTCTGAAGCTAGGTTACTAATACCCCATGATTTAGTATGGTTCAGCCGCTGGAGGACCCATGGCACACTGGCAGGGTTTTTCCTCGTGGTCGTTTGTGTGAAGGTTGGTCTGGCTGCACTTTCTGGTTCCAGAGTTAGCTTTCAGTCAGTGAAGTGGACTTCACTGGCTAGTTGGTTCCTTGTGGGTTTAGAGTGGTACGTCCACTCTGGAGGAAGTTCTCAGGCAATTTGCAAAGCCTGGAAGTCATTTCATTAGAGTTTTTCCAGTCATCCTGCAGCTCCTCAGCTGCAATTGTCAGGTCCCGGGTCCAACAGGCAGGGTTTCGCGTTTTTTCTTTCTGCAGCAGGTCCACAGTTCTCGTGCCTTTGGATCTTCTTGCTGGTGGTCTTCTTCTGTCCATTGACCCTGATTTCTTGGCCTAGGGATGTCCACCAAATACTATATTTAGTGGGTGTTTTAGGGGGAACCTGGTAGTGACCAATGGGTCATCTACCTTAGGGAGGATACACCCACTAAGTGACCACTTCCTGTGGACAGAGGCATACAACTGATTGGTTAGTTTCCTTCCATCCAAGATAGAGGAAAAATGAAAGTCCACCTCGCATACAACACCTTAGGGGCAGTGCATGCTAGGTACGGACATTCAGTTTCCCACCTTTGCTCCTGCTAAAAGTGGGGGTTTGCAATGGGGTAGCCATCTGCTGCTAGCAACAGGCATGGAGGTCGAGTTTCAAAGGTGGTAAAGCCCCTTGAAGCTCGCCAACAGGGCAGTGCACATTCCTGAGAGAAGGGATGTTAGCACCTCCACCCGGGAACAGCTTTGTTCTGCAGCCCAGAGAGAAATATCTCTCTCCCCAGGGGTGCAGATTTGTGTCTGGCTGTGGCAGACTGGTCAGGACCAGTCAGAAACCATGCCAGGGTAGTTAGCTTTTGCAGGGGACACCTGCAAGTTGACCCCTGGGTGCATTTGGTCATAAAGCCAATACTGGTACAGTTTGGATTGATCATTGAGTTGTTTGGCACCAAACAACCCAGGATTCAGAGTGGCCATCATGTAGCTGTGAAATTCGTAGCAACCAATTTCCAGCACATGCATTAAAATGGCTGCTCTGTTCACTAGCTATGTCTAAGGTTTGGCAAGGACACAGTGGGTGCATATTGCTCATACAGCTATGCCCTCACATACGGTGCAGTGCACCTTGTCTTAGGGCTGAGAGGCCTGCCGTAGGGAGTCTTATCCATAGTGTATGCAGTGTAAGGTGGACAAGGTACACAGGCAGTGTGTCCTGTTCAGTTTGTGTTTTAGGTTTGCATCAGAGGACTCAGCCTGCAATGGCAGTGCTGGGTGCATCTGGACGGGTGGCCCTAGAGGGTGGCACAATCAGTGCTGCTGCCCTCAGGGACCTACCCTTAGTACCTCATGCCCTGGATTCCTATCTTTCATTTACTATGGACTTATAGAGGCAGCTAAAGGTGTTGCCAATTGTGCCAATGCATCACAGCAGTTTAGGGAAAGAGCTCTGACCCAGGGAACCTGGTTAGCGAGGCTCTGGGCACTAACAACTTCTAGGCTACGTCATTTATCAGGCAAAAAGTGAAAGCTAACTGTGTCAAAAAGAGGCCTTCTCTCACACTCTCCTGCTGCTGGCACTAGGCCTACCCACACAAGTGAGGTACAATGTTTGTCAGGAGACTTGGGGGAATTGTAGGCGATAGGAAGTCTGTGGCTCCCTACAAATTCCAAAATGTTCCATCAAAGAAATGAGAGGAAAATGTGTTTCTTAGTCTATGCTTGAGGTTTAGAAGGGCTTCTGAGTATGAAAACCTTTTAAGAGATACACAAGTCAACCAAGCCTGAATCCCTCAAGGTGTCTTGGTTTAAAAAATGTACAGTTTTGCTAGGTTTACCTAGGCGCTGACTGAGCTCGTTCCCAAAATCAACAGCTAGCCACATAAAAAAAAAGGGTCAGTTTTCAGTTGAAGAATGTGATGTGTCCATGTTGTGCTATGAGTCCTCTCCTATTGAGATCACTAGCCCTACCCACACAAGTGAGGCACCATTTTTATTGGTACAATTGGGGAAATAGTGGGTGATGGGAAATGTGTGGCTTCCTCCATAAATGTACAGGTTTGCTAGATTTCCCTAGGTACCTGCTGAGCTTGAGCCCAAAATTCACAGCTACCCACATTGGAAAATGGGTCAGTTTTCATTGGAAAAAAAATGTGACATGTGCATGTTGTGTTTAGAGCCCTTTTTTGTCACAGGAACTAGGCCTACCCACACAAGTGAGGTACCATGTTTATCGGTACAGACTAGTAGAGAATTTGTTATCACCAATTGTATTTCTCTGCATTTGTGCCATCTAAATGTAAAGCAGTGTGTAGAAAGAAGACATTTTGATAAATACCCTCTGATTCACATAATAGTATAGTTACAAAACAATTCACAGATGTGCAAATAACCACTGCTCATAAACTCTATATCTGGTGTCTATTTCAGAAATACATAGGTTTCTTTGATACCCAATTTTTCATTCTTTGGCCCAGATCTAAAAGAAACTGGCTCAATGCAGTGCTGTGCCAAAAATAGCAGCTCCGTGCTGCACCAGTTTTGAAATGCATCATGCGCTGTATTTACAAAAATATGGCACACCCCTGCATTTCCCCCTGTGTAAGTGGTAAATTAAGCAGCTTGCGCCAATACAGGCATCCTTGCACCATAGTGTAAGGGTGTCTATGTTAAGGGGTGTGATTGTTTATGTGCAAGAAGGTGTCCCTTCCTGCACATAAACAATCTACAATTTGCCATTTTTTTAATGATTGTTTATGTGCAGGAAGGGGCACGTTCCTGCACGTAAACAACCATTTATGGCCTTTTGCTCTATGTGTGCTACAGAATGCAGCAGACATGGAAAAAGCAAAAAATTAGGAAGGATAGAAGTATTCCTCCTCATTGTGCCATGCTAACATCACCCATGGGGTGGCATTAGTTTTTGGCACTGCCACCGATTTTCGCCTTCTAGTAAATATGTGTCAGCATCAAAAGCAATGGGTGTTGTGGTGGAACGCCCACAGCAACATCCATTGCACACCCATCTGATGCAGAAAACTGCGTCAGAGGGGTCCACATTTACAAGGCGGTGTTAAGCCACAAAATGTGGTTTAGAGCCACCTTGTAAATGTGGTGCATTGCACAGCGACACCGGTGCATCACTAAAAGATGCTCCGGTGGTGCTACGGCCTTGTAAATCTGGCCCTTTGTTTTTTACTATATGAGCTGCTCTATACCCGGTACACAATGAAAAAACCTTGGTAAGGTTCTGTCATCTCTGGGTACCTCGGGTTCTTGGAGAATCTACAACATCCTCACAACCAAAATGGACTACCGGACGTAATGGTATATTGTTTTTAGAAATCAGCCATTGTGACAAGAAGTTGCAAATGAAAATGTTGTCACCAATGGCTGTTTTTTGTACGCATTTTCAATATATTGTCAATTGAATAGTTAGTTTCTTTGGAAAAACCTTAAGGGATGTACACAAATGACCCTTTGCTAAATTTAGAGGTTTTTCTACTTTTCAGAAATTTAAAGGTTTCCTGTTTCACCCATGTGTTTCACCCTGGTTTCAACCACAAACTCTAAGTAGGTTAAAAGCACAAACATTAGGAAAAACGAGCTACCTCCTGAAAAATGTCAAAACTGTGGTACTTGTTTTGATTCAGCTCTGAATGTTCCTGACAGCTGGGAAAATTGTGACTTTAGCACAGCAAACCAGTTGTTGAAACAGAATATTTATCCCTACCAGATCCCAACAAGGAAGAACGTCAGAAGAAGAAGGACTGCCCTGCTGGACGCCTGACCTACACCGGGACACTCCACTCTGAAGGACTGCACCAGCTGCACTCTTGATCTTCACCACTAAAAGGACTTTGCCTGTCTTCTGCTGCTTCAAGAAGGGACTCCCTGTTTGCTACAGGTACAAAGGAACTGTCCAGTGTCCCCTTCATCAAGTCCTGCAAGCGGAGCCCAGCTGACCAGGGTCAAGTGGCCATTTGAGGATTCTGACCAGGTGAATTCTGGGAATTGTAGTCCCAACTCCCAAGGAGCAACTCAGAGCTTCCGGAACCTTGGATCAAGTTGTGAACACTTCAAGGACCCAAAAAGGACTTATGGAAGAAGATTTAGAAGTTTGTAGATGTTTGGAGCAACTCCATAAGTTGAAGAGGTGCATTGTGGGAGTTGTAGTCCAAGAGGCAAACAAGAGCCTCTGAACCCTTGGCTGGTACTGTGGACCACTTTCCTGAATCAAGAAACACTTCTGAAAGTAAGCGTGACAGTGTTATCTCGTGGGTGGCCGGAACTATGGACTTTGTTCCTTTCCAGTGTGACCTTTTTTTAATCCTTTGAGAGCTAGTTGCTTCTATGTGCTAGAAATCATTAATTCTTTACAAATTCATATCTTTGGATCCCCTTATACTATTTTCATTGTTTTGGTGTCATTTTAAAGATACAAATATCATCTATGTTTATAAATGGGTGTTGGATTTTTATTTTGTTATGTGTTTTACTTATTTACTGTTTTGTGATTTTAAAATGCTTTACACTTCGTCTCCAAAGTTAAGCCTTGTCGCTCATTGCCAAGCTACCAAGGGTTGAGCTGGGTTTCATTTATTGAGATCTAACTGGACCTCAGAGGAGGTTAGTGGCCTATTGCTAAGTGTAGGTACTTACCTGGCCTTACCAATAACCTATTTTCCAACACCCATTAAGAGAGGAACAAGAAATAGTGAATGGGAATAAGGTGTGTGGTTGTTGAGTAGCACCGATATTAGTCGAGCACAGTCTGTGAAGGATAATCAAGCATGTCAGTGGTCCACTAGCATGCCTCATACACAGTGGAGCATATTTACAAGCCACTGGTGCTTCACTTTTTTTTATATATCGGCAGTGCAGGCTACAGTCCCAGATCTACAAGGCCACGCAAAGCCACCTTGTAGATATAGAGTAAGGCAAGGCACCACAAGTTGCTGCATTGCCTTCCTCTGCTTCAAAGAGGTTTTCCATGGGTGTTGCGGTGGGTTTTATTTACTTCGTTTTTTCATCTTTCCATGTGTGCTGCATTCAGCAGCACACATAGAAGGAGGAATGCACCTCCATTGATTGTTTTTGTGCAGGAAACATCCCTTCCTGCACCAAAACAATCATTCCTACACTGCAGACACCCTTGCACCATGGTGCACGGGTGCCTGCATTGGTGTGTGGCAGCCATTTGTGTGCCACAGCAGTGGACAGAAAAGTGCCATATTGTATAGTTACAGCACATTCCTGCCCTTTTCCTTTGATACAGGGTAGCACAGCAAGAAGCTGTGCGGTGCTGCCCTGCCCCAAAATATGCCCCAGTATTTTTAAACTAAGGAAAACCAGAAGAATTTGTATGGAGATAATAAAAAGTGCCCTATAGAGAAAAGGTTCAGAACAAAATTACAATAGCTATGGATTACCCAAAGTCTCAGACAGTAAAAGGGGGGACAAATTAATACTTGACCAGCAAGTGCTAAGGGTATTGTCACTTGCACTTTAAAAGAGCAGAATTTAACAGTAATTTTTAAAAGTAGAACAAACATAGAAGGAAAACGAACAATTCAAGGGAAGGATATAGCCCTTCATGTTTCCCCACAGGACAGTTCTCTTTTACAGCCACAAAAATATATCTTATAGAATCAGTTCCTAGAGATAGCATCTTGAAGATGCTGTTCATGCGGGTGTGGAGATGCTGGTAGAAAGCAAAAGAGAGAAGATAAAATAAATAAACAAAGTACCCAAAATAGTATGTATTGATGATCCAGTAGTCATGAAACACTTTTTTGGGAATATTTTTGCAACACGTTAAATAGTAAGCTTAGTCAAAGAGGTTGAACCTGCTTAGAGTCCAAATCCTTCCATCCACTCTCAAACAATTAGCTTTTATTCACAGCAGCCTTAAGTCTTAAGGAAAGGTGAAGGGAAAATGGAGGAAAAGGAGACAGACCAAGAAGCTGGTCATCAGCTTGAGCTGATTCCGTCACAAGGTCTTTAGCACACAGGATCTTCAGTCATATTTCATGCCAGCTAAGGCTTTCACAAGCCCTTGTATTAACGTGAACTGGTAGAAAGAACCCTGGGATGATATGGGGTGGTAAGGCGATAACGTGTTGGAATCGCATGGTTCGCAAACACATCAATATAGCAACATACACAAACTCTTTAACTAAAGAAAGCAAAGTAAGTGGAGGGAGGAAAATAATAAAATAGAGGGAAGAGTGAACCAGGTGACAGAACAGTCATACATACAATTACGCATGTTGTTATCAGGTACCTTGCTATCCTCTACTTCCCAGTCCCCACAGTATCCAAATTATTTCTTTGCATATCACTGTGAATTGGCAAGGGAGTGTGTATCAGCTGGTTTCTTCTTACCTGTTTCATGCTTTCTATGCCGACTCCTGACACTGAGGCTTCTATATGAATAGAGACACATTTGGCAGAAAATTGAGATACATACATGATCTTTGGGGAAATCAGGTTGTTGGTGGAAGAGGGGTGACTCGTGTTCAAGCAACGGCCACAATCCCCGTCAGGATGAACCATAGATTTCACTAAATTAACCTGTGCTTAAACCTCTGGCAGCTTGACCCAAAAGCAGTCACGTGAAGAATGGAATGCAGAGCAATGTCAAACATTCAGCCTCAGTCACAGATTTGTGCCTAAATCTATGATTTATTTGGCCGCCATGCCATTCCAGTTTGGAGCCAGCCTTATGCAAATTAGTCCTGAATCTGCTCAGTATAGGAACATTGCAGCTCAAACTGCCAGGTTAGGTCCTCCCTGGAAAGGAAAACAAACATCCTGGGACAGGTTTCTGGGTATCACCCCTCACCAGTGGGGCTAGCTTGAATCCAGTGCCATACCGAGCATGGGACCAAAGCCTGGGCATACCCTCCCCATTTAGGGCGACAAATGCAAAAAGATCAGTTGATGGAAGATATGCTGAACAATGTCAAACATTCACCCCCAGCCACAGGTCTGGGCCTAACTGCATTGTTTATTTGATTGCCATGCCATCCCAGTTTAGAAGCAGCCATATGGAAATCAGTCTTGATCCTGCTCCTATTGCGAACAGTCCAGCCCAGACTGCAAGACCAGATCCTCCCTTGACCGGAAAACAAACATTCTGGGACCAGTTTCAGGATATTAACCCTCATTAGCCAGGCTAGCTTGATCCCAATGCCATAGAGAGCATGGACCTATGGCTGGGCCTACCCTTCCCACTTAGGGAAACAAATGCAAAAAGAACAGATGATTAATGTAATGCTAAGCAACGTCAAACATTCACAACCTATCACAGATCTGGGCCTAAATGCATCTTTTTTTGCTTGCCAGGTCATTCCAGTTTGGGCAGCGCCATATGCAAATCAGTCCTGTCTCTGATCCCCTTGAGAACAATCTATCCCAAACTGCCAGGGCAGGTCCTTCTTGGACCAGAAAACAAGCATCCTATGACCAATTTCAGGGTATCACCCACAACAGCAAGGCTACCTTGACTTAAGTGGCAGAGAGAGCAGAGGACCCATGTTTGGGCATACTCTTCCTGCTTAGGATGTCAAATAAAAAAAAAAAAAAAAAAAAATGCACAGAATACACTGAACAATGTCAAACATTTACCCCCAGTCACTGATCTGGGCCTAAATCCATTCTTTTGTTTGCTTGACACACCATTCCAGTTTGGACCCAGCCATATGCAAATCAATCTTGACCCTGCTCTCCATGGGAACAGTCCAGCCCAAACTGCCAGGCCAGGTCCTCCCTGGACTGGAAAACAAGAAGCTTGGAACGGTTTGGGGTATCACCCCTCTTCAGCCAGGCTAGCTTGAATACAGTGGCATAGCAAGCACTTGACCCACGTCTGAACATACCATTCCCACTTTGGTCGACAAATGCAAAAGGAACAGATGATGGACGGAATGCTGCACAATGTCAAACATTCAACCCCAGCCACAGATCTGGGTCTAAATTCATTGTTCTTTTGCTCACCACGCCATTCCAGTTTGGACCCAGCTATATCAAAATCATTCTTATCCCTGCTCCCCATGGGAACAGTCTAGCCCAAACTGCCAGGCCAGGTCCTAACAGCCAGTGGATGAGATTAATTCAAGCATTCCACCTATCACCTTGGTTTTTTGTATTTGCCGCCCTAAATTCACCGGGTATTCCCAGACGTGGATCCCGGGCTATCCATGCCACTTGATTCAAGCTAGCCTAGCTGATGAGGGCTGATACCCTGAAACCGGTCCCAGGATGCTTCTGGTCCACAGAGGATGTTTCTAGGCCATGGAGGACCTAGCCTGACAGTTTGGGATGGACTATTCCCATTGGGAGCAGGGTCAAGACTTATTTGCATATGGCTGGGTCCAAAATGGGGAGGCATGGTGGGCAAAAAAAATGATGGATTAGGTTGTGGCCTGAGCATTTGTCTATGGCTGAGATTAATTCAAGCATTACACCTATCACCTTGTTGTTTTTGCATTTGCTGTCTAAAGTGCACCAGGTATGCCCAGACGTAGATCCGGGCTCGCTGTGCCACTGCATTCAAGCTTACCTGGATGGTGAGGGGTGATACCCTGAAACCGGTCCGATGATGTGTGTTTCTGGCCCAGGGAGGACCTGACCTGGCAGTTTGGGCTGGACTGTTCCCATGGGGTGCAGGGTCAAGGCTGATTTGTATATGTCTATGTCCAAATTAGGGTGGCATAGTGGGAAATAAAACTATGGACTGAAATGCGACCCCAAGTGATTGCCAGTGGCTGAGCCTAATTCAAGCATTTCATCTTTCACCTGTTGCTTTTGCATTTGAAGGCTTAACGTCGAGGCAATATGTAAAGTGGTTAGACAGCACACAGACAGTAATAAACTGAAAATACAACACAAGGAAATTCCCACACCATTTTTGAAAAATGGAGTAGAACTTAATACATTATTTGACATCAAAATAACAAAAATCCAATCGGTAGAACCGAAGATGTGTCTTTTCATGGATTTGAGTAAAAATAGTGTCTAGAAAGACAATGTACAAAGGGTAGTTATCTGGTTGCACCTGACAGGGACAAAGTCATAAGTTCAGGCCACCTGGAATGAAGTGTTGGCAAGATACCACACCAAATTAGGTTTGCTGAACAAGAGTACCTTAAAATTCTGGTTGCCGAGCATTGTGACAGCCCGCCTCAAGGATGCATCATGCAGTGGTGGTTCAGAGGAGCTACGAAGCTGCATTTTGAGGTCCTGCATAATTGTTGATGATGCTGTTGACAAGGGTCTTGTGATGCAAGGTCCTGCATCAAAGATGCGTCACACACCGGTTGGCTCCAAAAAAGTTTCAGACTTGCGATGCAGAGTCCTGTGGAGTCTTCAAGGATGTTGTTGAAAAGGGGCTTGCAATGCAAAGGCCTGTGCTGAGGATTCATTGCACATTGGTGGTTCAGAGGAGGCTGAGTGCTGCGATGTGGAGTCCTCTATCAGGTATGCGTTATTGGCAGTTCCGATGTGGAGTCTTGCAAGGCAATCCATTGTGCTGTGTTAGTTCAGCTGAGACCACAGATAGGCTGGCACAGCACCTTCAGGCCTGCTTCCAAGGGTCCAGAACTGGGGTGGCTCCACTTGAAGGGACCGGACTAACAGTTACAGAGTTCAGGTGCTGGGTTCAAGGTTGTTGGCGCCTGTACTGTCTCTGAGGCTGTGATTCGGAAGACAGCCAACTGGGCCTTGGAGTCACTCTGGTGGTCCTAGGTTCAAGATGCAGGTTCAGTCCTTCACTCTTACACTAGGGCAGCAGGGCAACAGAGTGGCAGTCATTCAGCTAGAGTAGCACAGCATTAGTTTTGAGTCTTCCACAGGTTCAGAGGTGCACTGAAGAATTGGGTCTGAGTGTCCATTATTTATGCATAGTGCCCACTTTGAAGTAGGAGGAGGTTCTAGAGGTTTCTAACACCTGGAGTGCCAGGCATCCTCTTCCACCCCTCCCTAGCCCCAGCTTGTCTGGGGACACAAAGGACCCTTTGAATGTGTGTTCAGGCAGGGCCTTTTTGATGAGCAAGTGTGATAGGTGATAGCTCTGCTTCTTCATTAAGTAAGAGTGGCCCATTCTGTCAACACCTATCTTCCTTTTGTCTGACTGTCAGCAGTACACAAGGACCAACTGCAACTACAGCTAGTAAAGTGATCTATGTACAGGCTGCAGGCACAAAATAGTTAAGACAAGAAAATGCCAACTTTCTAAAAGTGGCATTTTAAGAATTGTGACTTAAAATCAGACTTTACCATTAGAGAGGGCTTTCAATTACAATTCCTTAGACATGACATTCAATCTGTCAGCTTGCCCCCAATTAAAAGTTGCCACTTATTCAGTGTAAGAAGTATGTAATAGCATGTAAACCTATGGAAGAGTTAGACCTTGCAGTAGTAAAAACACATTGAAGAGTTTTTCAATATAAGGACATGTTAAACGTAAACGTAAAAGTATATGCCCAACTTTTTATATACACTGACTCATGGCCCGTGGGCTATTAAGGAGCTACCCTAGGGGTGACATATGTGTTAAAAAGGAAGGTTTTAGACCTGGCAAAAGGTTTATTTACACAGGTCAAACGGCAGGTTAAAACTATACACATATGCTGTAATGGCTGGCCTGTGACATGTGTTACAGGTCTACTTAAGTGGGTAGCACAATCAGCGCTGCAGGACTTCTAGCAGCATTTACTTTGCAGGCCTTTGCTACATGCAGTACCACATTACCAGTTACTTACAAGTAAATTAAATGTGACATTTGGGTATAAGCCAATTCGACCATGTTTAGGGGAGAGAGCACACACACTTTAGCGCTGGTTAGCAGTGGTAAAGTGCACTGAATCCTAAGGCCAACTGTTGGGAAAATGGCCCACTCTGAGGGGTCACCCCAAACTTTTTGCCCTCCTCCGCCTTCTTTTCTTATCTTGTTTTGTTGACTTTAGGACTCTGGGCACTTTACCACTGCTAACCTGTGCTAAATGGCATTTGCTCTCCCCCTAAAACATGGTAACACTGGCTTATACCCAATTGCCATGCTTAGTTTACCTGTAAGTCCTCAATAAAGTGCACTACATGTGCCCAGGGCCTGTACATTAAATGCTACTAGTGGACCTGCAGCACTGATTGATCATGTCTCTGACTTCCATTGCAAGACCTGTGTGTACAGTTTCACTGCCACTTTGACTTGGCATTTGAAACTACTTGCCAAGCCTTAAATTCCCATTTTCTTACATATAAGTCACCCTGAAGGTAGGCCCTGGGTAACCCATAGGGTAAGGTGCTATGTAAGTGGAAGGCAGGACATGTAAGTATAGGTTTTATGTGTCCTGGTAGTGAAAAAACTCCCAAAGTCCTTTTTTACTACTGTGAAGTATGCTCCTCTCATAGGCCAGCATTAAAAACTCCCTTATGTGCCTTAAGTACAATATAAGTGGAAACGGTTTCATTATATTGCTTTCTAAAATATTCCACTGTTAATACCTTGCTACTCCTAAAAACTAAAACAAACAATTTCCATCAGACCAGGGGTAGCGGAAATGAAGGCACTGCACCATCTTCTGAAAGCTTGTGCTTCTACATTATACTTCCTGTTGGCTTATTCTTTGTATTATAAAGGATTAAAAGATGTATAGAACTAATGGATAAAATATCACTATCTATGTTATCTACCTATTGTCATTAATATCTCCTCCACACAAGTAGTTAATATTATTTGCTCCCAAATGACTCTCTCTAGGCGCACAGTTTCCAAACACTATTGATCCTTCCTGGTTCTCGTGGTTCCAATGATTCATCTGAACCTTTAACCTAATAATGCAACTGATGAGGCTGGCTAGTATTCTGGGATATTTGTCATAAGGTTGATCAAGGGTCTGAGTTTAGGAGAAGTACTCCAAATATGGATAAATCAATTTTGGACTGGGAGTATCAAAAACGTGAGAGCTCAGAACACTTGATTAATTGAAATCGAGTGTACAATTGTAGTCTAAATTAAGTATAATCAGTGGATAGTAAGAAGTCTTCTCCAAGGGGTTAATTTACAGATTGATGAGCAGCTTGGTCCTGCTCCATGCAACCCCTTCAAAGGTAGCAGGACCACAGTTTGCTCTCTGGGCCTCTCTGCTTCTACCTGCCTGTCACATGAACACTTTGCCCCACCGGGGTTAAAAGTAGGGGCTTCCAGTATTGCCCACAGAATCAGCTGGTGGGTGCATATATATATATATATTCATTTTATGATAAAACATACATCAATACAAAAAAAGCTAATATATTGAGATAAATATACATTTTTTATTTAAAATAACTGTAAATTGAATTTGCAAAAAAATGATTATTTTAAATTAATTCTATATATAACTTTTTGTTATTTGTAGGTCATCATAACTAAATAGGAACATGTTATTTTAGAGTGGGATTTTTTGAAGAAATATTTAAAAATAATTGTAATATAATTTAATATTTACATTCATTAAATATTTAATTCAAAGTAAGTTAACATTGATACTACATTTCTTATTTTGTTCTACATATTTTTGTAAATGTTAAAAAACTTTTTTATAATGTCGCTATACCTTAAATTACGAGGCTCTCTGCTACCTTACAGTATGGAGGTCTCTGCCCCAGTTGTAGAGAATTCCACCCATATGTGAAAAGTTACTGCTAGTAACTTTCCACTATTAGATTATCATTGAATTACAAATGTAATTAATTAATTTACATTAAATTAAAAAATAATTGTAAGTATCTCTTTAAAAAAATACTAACTAAACTATAATGTTTTTATTTACTTAGCATGTATGAAAAATTACAAAAAAAGTTATGTGTGGAATATTTTTAAATGTAAAAGGTTATTCAAATATTTGATCATATAACAATATATTTTTTCATGATATATCATTTTTAAGCATGGAATTCCATTCTGTGTATATTTTTAAAAAAGTTAAAATAAATTAATTTATTATTAGGTTATTTGCTATGGATTCCCTGCCACCATGATTTTCAGGGGAGGGAAGGGTTGCAGTACCAGTGGTTGGCCATATGTGGTCCTTTATGTACTCCATGTCTGAGCTGGAGTACATTTACTACTGTTTTGGGAGCTTTTTAGCTGTAGTAACTGTATGGTTGCTAATTTTTCTCCATCCCCTGTGCCAGGGCCTTTGATATCATGGGCTGTGGATTGAGCTTTGCTACAGTTAGGGCCATGGATTTTGTTATGGGAATGCTTAGCCGGATATTGCGTTTGTATAACCCCAGCAGTCCGTGGCAGCACTTGAGAAGGACTTCCTCTCAGTGAAAGGTCATGTGGTACAGCAAACAATTAAGCCCCTTCTCCACAAATATGCACCTTGGCCATGGCACAGCAAGCACACTGCTTCCAAAGGGTGGGATTTATTAAGGGACTGAATGTAATCAGACAATATCACGTGTTCATTGTACACCAGTTACATTGTGCTTTCTTGGGATCAACAGTATCAACCATTGACATTTTTCTGGTGAGAGAAATTGTGGAAAAATCTGGCCTCCTTTCTGGGTTGTGCGAAGAGTAGCCTTTGTCGTTAATTTTTGGAGGGGGAGATTAACTTACTTTTTGTTTAGCTTTAGCACTTCAAGAAACAAAGAATCTTATCTATGTTTTACTTTATTGCATTTTTTTCATTTTGGTGTCATTTTGCTTATCACATATATCTCTCCTTTAATAAATCAAATGGGATTTATTGCATTGTGTCTTTGACTTTCTAATTGTTTTGGTACTTCTAAATGTTTGCACATTTTCTCTAAATTAAGCTGTTCTGTCCTGTGCAATAACTGCCAAAAGCTTATCTCAGGTTTACATTACTGAATCCTTTACATGGGCCTACTAGGTTAGTGACTTTATTGCTTGTTGTTGATTTCCATCAACCTCAATTACTAATTCACTTGTTACAGGGCATGTTTCACTAAAACCCCAATTCCACCTCTGATCTTAATCACTTAATCTTAGCAGCCAAATGCATGCAATACAATTTTAAATCTTAAAAAAATAACCACTACATGTAATTTAATAGAAAAGTGCAGATTCTTTCTACCAGATGGCTACAGAAAACAGTTTTAGTTTTAATGCACAGGAAAATATACTTCTTGTTGGTGTAAAGAAAATGTGCAATTGGCTTTGAGTTACTGTGACCTGAAAATAGATGACAAAAAAAATTAAAAGGAATGATAACGCATAGAAAGAAAAAAACATAATCCAAGTAAACTATTGGCCCACCAGTCCTGGCACTGAAGGGCACTTGTTTTTAGGCAGATGTGCAGAAGTAAAGAGACAAAATGCAATCACTGCAAGAGAGCTAATATCTGAAATTGGCTGGCTGATTGCCACAGGCTGTATGCTGTGATGGTAGGAAGCATAAAGTTAATGCCAAGCAAACAAACCAATGGATGATAAGAACTAAGCCATTGCTCAGCCTTAACTCCATTTTCATGTTGAGTGGAGCAGAATTCCAGGGTGGAATTCTACTCTGAACATTTATAAGTGGGCTGTTGTTCCTGCACCTGTATTTTCGGGTTACATAAATACAAAATCCCATTTGACCAGTTGGTAAAATCATATTGGATTGTGCTGCCACTCAGACCCCTTACCAGTCCCTGTCCTAACTTCCACCAATGCACGGCTCTCCACTGTCAGGTTACACAGTCTCCTTCCCTCTAAAACCTTCCACACCCCTCATCCTTCTGGCATGCACAGGAGTCCTTGCACCTATTAACTACCTGCTCAATGGAGGTAGCAATTGCATGCATTATACCCCTGGAATCGGGAAACTCAGGGCCTCATTTACAAGCAGCCTGCACGACTGTTGCGTCACTTTTTTTGATGTACCAATGGCACAGATTTCAGATCCATATCTACTAGTCCACGCAAAGCCACCTTGTGGGGCTTGACATGGCCTTGTAGATATGACCCCCTCTCATGTATTACACTTCTATTGGTGTTGCTGTGGGTGATCCCTTGCAACATCCATGGAATCTGATGCATTTCCAGATTTACAAGGTTTCTTAAACCTGGGAATGAGTCAGTTTCCTACGCCACCCCGGGGGGGCATAAGGGTGGCACAGTGGGGAGAAATTACATAATTTCTCCCTGCTTTTCCTTCTAAACACCTCTCAAGATTGTTTTTGTGCAGGAAGGTCTGCCTTCCTGAACAAAAACAATCATCCCCACAACGCAGGCATCCTTACACCATGGTGCAAGATGCTTGCTTTGGCGCATGGCAGCAATTTGTGCGCCAGCGCAGGAGACAATGACAGGAATGCGCCATATCTTCTAGATACGTGTATTTCTGCCCATTTGTTTTGATGCAGGGCACGGCGGCAAAAAGGCTTTCAACACTACCCTGTGCAAAAACTTTGTAACTGATGCCCTCAGCCTCCATCAGACTACACCCAATAAATACAGGTCCACACAGTTATTTCCCATTCTGAAAAGTTAATCTGTAATAGGATTAATTCTGTGTGGTGATTCCATCCAGCAACAGAAAATCTACCACTTGAAATCATCGCACAGAATGCTTCCTATCTTGTAATCAAAGACAAGTATACATGTTTGCGTTTTTATTTGTGATTTTTTTTAATTAAAGAAGGCTTACGTTTAATTAACATACTTGATGTTTCTTTAAATGATTTAAAAACATTGCAATGTTGACAGTATAACTCTGATTAAGGGAGAAGGTTTTCTCTCTGAGTTAATGTTAACACTGAACTAAGTAAAAGGGAAGTCAGAACACTCAAGAGGCCGCCTCGGATCTGATCAAGTTACATTTTCTTACTGCAGGCCTCATCCGCAGTATATCCCTCTAAGGGCCAGATGTAGCAAAGGGTTTTCCCCATTCTGTGTCAATGGGAAAATATGTTCGTACATATGGCCCTAAATCACTATAGGCTTTAATAACTGAGAACGTGTTTAAGTGTGGCATGTGGGCTGTATCATGCAAATTATAGTAAAACTGCAAAGCTGTTCAGAGTTTGACATGATTTGGCCTAGAGTACTTTGCAGGGTTTATGTGAAACAACAGGCTTAGGCATTTGTTATTGGATACAACAGATGAGTCCTAACGCAAAGGTCAAATATCTCAACTCTAAAATAACAGTGCGATGGTCCTCCTCTTGTAAGGATCCTCCCAGCTACTACTCTTACCTTCCTTCCTCTAGAGGAGGTCTGCAAATAACCGGATGTAGTATCAGCTCCATTAATGGCATGACCTGCCGATGAATGACATATCTGGCCAAATAATGGTCCAGATTTGTGTAGTTTGGAGGGAGGAAGAGGCATGCTGTATCACCCAATAAGTCACGGAGCCAGGCCACTGTCGATACCACTCAAGCCCTGAACTTGCAACTTAAGTATGCATTCCTATTTCACACCTATATGTACACTTTGTAAGAAAAAATAACAACTTTAAGAAAGCTGGGCTTTTCTGGAGAGTACGTTTAGGCCAATATCTCTGGAGAGTACCTTTATGCCAATGTGTTTTTGCAGGGGTGCTTTTGGGTGTGTATATTTACATAAATGGTGCATAGTGACTTGCTAAAGCATGGAGCCAAGTTTATGAGGTAAGTAAGTATATAAATGAGCGAGACAGGCACATGTCAGGCATGTTCTGGATCTTTATACCTTGGCTGATGCCTACATGCTGTGCCTGCAAATAAGTGGGTTTAGATTCTCACTTAAGTCAGATGGGGGGAAGGGAGAGTCATGTGTTCAGCCGGAGCAGGAAATAAGTGTCAATTTTAGATGAACTGCTGTACGAGAAACCTTGCTGGAGAAGGCAGAACGCCAAATATGCTAGTTTTGTTAGTTAGAGGACTGGACAGATTCCGGTCGATTTAGTTACCTAAACCCAATTCAAAACTTAAATATCTATTAAAAGTTCTGAAAAAACGTAGTGGCTGAGCTGCATTTTCTTGCAGAGACGAGGAAGGTCGCTGATCCCTCCACGTGGGCGAATTAGATCTTACACTCACTTGGAGCTAATTAACCGTCAATTAGAAACATAACAAGCTTGCGTTGACCAACTAAAAATATCACGTTTTAACAATGAAGGGAATCGCGTCATATTATTTTTCAGGACCAACGCCATGAAACGTCCCATTCTGACATGCAGCAATGTATACAGCATAATTCATTGATAAATATATTTACAAATAGAAAGCTTAACTTTCTGTGTCTCTGGCCATTTCAGGCACACCGACAAGGGTAGCAGCAAGATAAATGGAGTGGAGGAGAGAAGGCTAATTCATCTGTGTGTCTCTCCCCGAGCAGATGAGTCTGTCCTTCCATCCACCAGCAACAAAAATGTATGTTTTGTTACAGCTAGCGATGTGCAGGCTGGTTCAACTTGTGAACAAATGCCTCTCCGATTTCTTCAATCAGCGGCTTATTAAGCATGTGATAAAGATAGTGACATGCAATTTTCTTTTTAATTTGCCCCAGGTAGTTGGCAGGCTTACACCTCACCTTCCCCGTTCCATGAATTCTACTGTAGCCGTCAGCGCTGCGCTGACAATGTTAAAAAAAGATGCTTTAAATGGCCCAGAATTAGCTTGAGGAGAAATGGATGAAAAAGGCATCCCCCATGAAGTTTAAAGATCAAGGGAGAGAAATGAAAGATTAAGCAGCAGATGAAATTATAGACAAGATAATTATAGAGCATTAAGGCTACAGACGTTCCGATTTATTTTTAAGATGCTGGCGCTCTACTTAGAAGAGCCATCACTGTGTCTTCTTGAATCACTTGTCCTCCAACTTGAACAGTTCATGTGACTAAAAAATGAAGCATGAAATTGTATTAACATTCAGGAGTCAAATGCTCCCTCACCTCGAGGTGCAGCACTGTTGTGACAGGGAGAGATACGTGTTCAGAAACTACCGAAGAGAACAGGGCTGTGGGTTGGTGAACTCTGCTCCTCAGGAACACACGCGTGATAAGGCTGGTCACGGTCACTAGGGTAATGGCGGCTTCGCGGCTTGTTGCCTTCACAAGGGTAATGGTGGCTTCCTGGCTTGTCGACCATAAATAGCCTTCATCAGTAGGCAACATTTTTCTTTATTATGGAAGAGTCTTTTAACCATACCAGACATTGCATCTAATTTATTATTAATTTAAACCATTTTCATGTTGATTGTTTAAAATGAACTCTATGTAGTATAATTTAAAAATTGTAGCAAAGTTAAAAATAACTAATAATGAATAGCATGGCAAAATATGCCTAATTTGTAGATTTTAGCTTTCTGCTGGACTAACAAATGTCTGGTCACTTATCACTTAGGACCAGATAAGTATGAATTTGCCTCATAAGTATTTTTGTGATAATTGGTCTTGTTCCCATGTGCAGTATACATCTGTTATATTATGCCAGAACTATAAGGAGCACTAGCATAAATAGTGTTCTTAACAATTAATCAGTCCTCCCATCACAAAAGTAGAGTACATGTATATAGATATTTTTTGCTGGGACAGGTTCGTTTTATCTTGCCAACCATTTCTACCATTGGTTTCTCAGTTTATTGTTATATGCACAGATGAAAGTCATGTAATCCAGTAAACATTTGATTGCAGTGGTACAGCCACTGCGCAAGTGTCAATTTCAACTCCTACGTGTCAAATCCAATGCAAATAAAGAGGTGGAATCACAAACCCTTTATGAGTACAGGATGTGGTAGGGCAAGAGTACCCTTATGCACTTCTTGTCAGGTTGCACTAACCTGGTAATCCTTGTACACTTCAAGTGATGCTACTATCCACACTGCCTGAACATACTAACACATATGCAAAGGTTGTTTATGCCAGTCAGCAGTAGACCTAGAAAAAGAGAATAGGGCAAGAGAGAAAGAAACAGAGACACTGGGTAGATTCATTGTGCCTGTTCTTACTGCTGGGCCCGACCTACACTGCAGAGACCCTAAAATCTACCAGAAATGCTCTTTTGGTATTTGGCCATTTGCATTACAGTTCTGCTGTGAAAAATGACATACTGTGTGATAAATTCTTCTGTTGGTGAAAAGTCTGTGACTTCCAAGAGCTGCAAGATAAATAAAACCTCTGGAATAGATAGGTACAAAAAGAAAAACATAAATGACAGGATGCAGGAGACGAGGATGGTCCGACAAATACTTTAGCTATATTCTCATCTAAATAATGTCAGAATCAGAAATGTTTTGTTTCTTATTCTGTAAATGCATACTCAAGATTACTTAGTATAGATGATCCAGGTTCCAAATCATTCTTGAAATCATAACTTCCATGTGAAGATAATACATTTGTAGTAAATGGCCAAAATAACCTGAACTATAATACACTTTACTATGTGGATAATAACAGTCAGTAAACTGTAAACCAAGTCTGTGGTCTGAATGATCCTCAATGTACATAATTCATCCACTGTAACATAATGAATACGCATTGTTGTGTTTTCACTTCATACGTGGCTCAAAGTAATATAAACAAGGTCTGTATAAATTGAGGATTCATCTAGCTCCTTTTGATAAACAGATGGAATAGAATTCATAGTCCTCGGCAGCATGACTACAATTCTAAGGTGCAAAGAAAATTCTAATTTCTTGATCTTAGATGTTATCCAGAAAAGTTCTCTGAATGTAACAAGTCTTTGATAACTCCAGATGAAGGTGTGATGAGTTACAAGTTCCTAGCCACAAGGCTCCAGCTGCAGAAACTAAGTAACTTGCTTGTGTGTCAAATAATGGTCTGAAGCACAAGAAACCGATAGTCTATGGATCTAAGGTGGACTCAACCATTGGAGTCTCTTGGGGCTCTGCGAGGTGTAGTTGGTCCTGCCTTCACTTGTGTGATTCATGTTGAGCAAGTGAAGCCTCACACCTAGCAGCACCGCACTTAGCATTTCTTGCTGACTCACGTCCTTCCGAAGCTTAAAGGGGAGTGTCTATATCCACCAAACACACATAGGTGAGCGAGGGCTGTGTATCATGACACTCTTACATGTGTTTGTGAATCGGCCTCAACATCTTCAAATCCTTATTATAAAAAAGTACACAGAAGAGAAAGTTGGTTATTTTTATATGACTAGTATATAAATATTCACTGAATATTCTCGTTTCATTGCCATTTTAGCTATTCTGAGGCCAATTCACAAAATCATGTAAGAGTATGTAAAACAGTCCTAAAGGAGTACTACTTTACATGCTCGAAAATGCCTTTGTGAATAGGTATCTTAGACTTCTCTCTTAATGAAGGTCTCTTACAAATGGATGCTGTTCTAAACCTCAATCTTCTTTAAGCTCACATATACTTTCTGGTTGATCACTGATGACCGCTGCCTAGCAATTCACTTCATTAGAAATTACAAACATATGTAGTAAATCATATTGAAGCTTGTTTTTTTTATTATTTGTAGTCTACCTAGTGTAATGGATTTACATTTTATTTGATATATTTATAAGCAGATGTTGCACCATGTATGTGGATAACGAGAAGGACTGGGATTGAGGTAGATAAGAGTCAAGAGCGGGTGAGGAAGGAGGGGAAAAAGGAAAAGATGGAAGCAGGATTGCTGAGTGAACGTTCAGACAGGGCAAAGAGATAACGTTTTAAGTTTCCTTCAAAATTGTGGAACATTTGTCTCATAGTAGTGCTGTGTAGTGTTCCCCCGAATGGACACTCTAAAGCTGCATCCTCCAATTTGTTGTCTTGGGAGGCTGGCACTGATATCGTGTTATCATGGTATTCAGATTCAGATTCATCATAAATTTATTCAAAACTAAGGGCTTGATTTAGATGCTGGCACAGGGAATACACTCTTGCAAACGTGATGGATATCCTACTCCACCGTATTGCAAACCCCATAAGATAGAATGGGATATCTGTTTGTGACAGAGTATTCCACGGACATCTAAACCGGGCCGTACTCAATAGAAGATGGCATCATGAAATATAATTTGTTTCTGTATATGTTTTTTTTATAGGTCTGTTTACTAAGGTGGTTAACAATTATGATCCCCACAAGCACTACTAAGCAATCCCTCTTAAGTTGAGCTCCACTGAGGAAGACTGGATGAGATTCAAATGTGCTTTGTTATTGACTTGACATGTACCTTTCTGGCCCTTGGCAGCTAAAGGGTGGTGTTAAACTCGACCAGATTTTCTAAAGGGTTTTGCTGTTGGTACAAAAGGGAAAGAAGCATTAGTAAGTCTCCCAATTATATAAAGTCTCAGCAGCTGTTTTTAGATATAGCGCAGCAGCAGAAACCCCAACTTAGGTAAGCCACCTCCTTTACTTTAGATATAAATGACCAGTGTAAACATGTCACTAGCAAGCCGTAGAAGACAGAGTATTTTGGGGTGCTCCCCATTTCCTTCATAACTGGGTGCAAGCCAAAGTTATCCATGTTTAGTGAAAGACGTGCTGTTTTTGCAAAAATAGAGATTTCACATTTTTGTGTCAATACTTTCTCCACTGTGGAAGGAATTCCTTTGATGTGTGACAGTGGGAGAATCACAAATATCGCTCACCTCTTAAACAGTCAACATCTTTGGAGCTTTCAAATGCTGGATGGTTTGACATATGCCCCAGGCACGCACATACCATTAGTGTCACCACCATATGACATCTGATGAAAATTGACATGCCCAAAACACATTCTAATTTAGACTTTCATCTTTTTTTTTTCTTGCACCTAAGAAAATATCTACAGACTCCATTGTGACAGGTCCGAAAGAAATGGTAAAAATAAATGAAAACTAGACATGAGAACAAAATAAAATGGGCTGTCCATTTGCTTCTTGATGCCACGAGCTGTGCCTTGTCATGACGGCCATTGAAGTTTAGAATTTCTATGTATATTTTGCTGAGCCAGTGGGCCTGGATAAAATCCTGCCATCAAGTATGTGCATTCTAAAGGTTTCTGCTTAATTGTGTCTCTGTCTTGTGGACCTCCAGAAAACATTGGGATCGGGAAGACAAGAGTGTGCGTGTAGCAGGAGAAGGGACAGGAGACGGGCTACACACCCTCCATAGGGGTCTGCTGTCTTGTGCAATTCAAGACAATCACACTATTATTATAGAAGTCCTTCTTTAGCATTGCCTCTAACGAAGGGGAAGAGAATATCATTCTAGATGTGTGAACAATGCGGTCTTTGGTACAATTCTAGGTACTTCTGCATGCTTCAAGATACACCTATATGTCTGCGTGAATGTAGGTAGGAAGGCATGAGGTATTTCTATAACACAGACGTAGCCAAAGGGCAAGAGAGTGCTGTACAGGGACTTCACTAGTTAGAATCCGCTGCCCATTTTTATTTTGCTCAAAGACCCTTTTCTAGGTCAGATTCTTGTTTTTCTCAGTCACTCTTTCATGGGTCAACATTTCGTTAAGCCCAGTGATGTTTTTTCGGTCAGATTTTTATTTTGGTTAGTGAATCTTAGGTTCGATTTGTATTTTGCTGGTGATGCTTCACAAGGTCAAAGTTATGTTTTCCTTAGTGAGTCTTTCTTTGCACAAAAAGGTTTATCCAGGCATGGGTCCCCTAATTTGACATAACATAGGAACTCAAGCTACACATGCTTGATGAGGATAAATAAGGCCATACTTAAAATGATCTCGGGTTTTTATATTTCTGTTCTGTGGGTGTGGACAAAGGTTTGAGCTCAACTACACCTGCCATGGTGTACTAAATTAATTTGCATATGGCTGGTTCGTCTCTGTAATGGTAGAGTGAGCAAGAAAATAATACAATAGAAGGATGCCCACAAAGTCAGTGGGTATACTTAAGTCAAACAATTCATCCATTCCATTTTTCTTTTTCTCATTAAGACATTTTAATGTGACACCTGAGTGACATTGGAATATGTAGACCTGGCCCAGACGTTGCACATCATTGAAGAGGCATAATACGTTTATAATTGATGTGGATTTGTGTTTTTGCCCTTTTTCATCCTATTCAGTGGTGGCGTTGGCTAATAGTTTGGGTTAGACTTCCCTTTCCAGGGTGGGAGTAAGCAACATTTTCACACAGCTTTTCCAATGACACAGTAAGCGCAAAGCAATGCAATGGAATCTGAATCTTTCCTAGCTAACACTCTAGAAGAAACATGTATGCTAGATGTGCAGCTGGACCACATTGAAGAGGTCCAATATGGCCCAAAACTGGTCTGGGGTTGCATGTATTTCTGTTTACCAGAGTCTAGGCTACTAGGCCATGCAGGACTTCCCCTTCTGTTATTGGACCGAAAAGGATTTCCAAATGCTTGTTCCTTTTCCTTAATGGGACAGTGAGCAGAAATATTATAACAAGAAAGTCTACTTAAAGCAAAGTCAATGGTTAAGATTAAGGGCCTGATTTACAGTTTGGTGGATGGGTTACTCTGTCACAAACAAGACGGATATCCCGCCCGCCATATTACAATCTCCAGAGGATATCATGAGATTGTAATACAGCGGATAGGATATCAGTGACGCTTGTGATGGAGTAACCCCCTCCACCAAAATCTAAATCAGACCCTGGTCCACTTTTTTCACACAAAGAGTTTTGGTGCATGGCCTGCAATCTAATGGAAAAGGATCACCATGTGAAATTGTCCACATCTAAAGAATTTCCATCCAGTATTTGATTAATCAAATAACTGTCTGTTCCTTTTGACCAAATCCCACCATTCTAGTTCCAGATTTACTAACAACCTTTTATCCAGTAGTAAAGACAGCATAAAACATAGTCCCAGCCTTTCTAATAATTAATACTGTCCACACAAAACAAAATGCAGTGAATGAATGAGAAGTGTATTTCATGGGCGCCGCCGTGGAAGGCTCATCATGTCCAGTCTGCCTGGACATAGCTCGGGCTGTACCAAATGGTGGAGATTAACTCTGACCCTTCTGACGGGGTTTTGCATTCGTGAGAAATGTTATTTCCCCAAATGGTCTCTTATTGTGAATTAGAAGCATCCATGCACTAGCAGGAGACATTACTTCTTCAGCTGCTCCCTGCCTAATTTTATCACCATTATTAAACTGGTGTACTGGTAACAATGGGAAACTCTGTGCATACTTCAAGGATTTTTATCAGGGTTGCTACCATTTGTTAGTCCTGACAAAGACCCCGTTGAGTTTGAAGTAAGGGTTTGCAACATAAACAAATTGTCCTGTGATTGCCATTCATTGTGGAGTGAAAAAAACAGAACTTTCAATGATGATGTTTTTTTGAGCTTACACTGTGTCACCAAACAGTCAGCAGTATATTATTTGCTAGTTTTATATCTCTTAGACCAATAATCACTTTTGTCACTATTCATGTGCACTACACAGAGTTTCAGAGCACCAACTTTTTCATCTTATTACCGTACCACTTTCCTCAAAATAACATGAATACTTTTGTACACATATAACTATATGTTTGGTTATTTATTTGTATTGTGCTTTGCCAATGGAGCATAGGCTTAAAGCTCCTTCCTAGGGATCCACAATATTTTCATTGTCTAGTTTCTCTACACAGGTTACTAGGAATACAGGGTTGCCCCTTTATTGTTTTGGAACAACATATTTTCTGTTAACCATCCCAATGCAGTATTGTGGCTAGTACACCAGAAGCCCCCTAGTGGCAAACCTTGGGTTCCATACCCCCAATTTCATTTAACAAGTCCTAGTCAACAATTCCCCTTAACAACCACTTTACACCTTCTTCATTTTAGTAGTTTGGCGACTGTACAGAGCATGGTTTCTGGTTCCTGAAGATAATGACACATTTCCAATTAACACTGCAGTCATCTCAACCAAAACAGCTTTCCAAAACTAAAAAACCTTCACAATGGCAACAGATACAAACAGCTTGACCAATCACTTAGAATATTATGCAAGTAAAATAAAAGAATAATGTAGACCTTTGGTTAATGTATTCAAGAGGCACAACATGTCAAACAGACTTTTCTATTAGAGGTTCGTATTACATTCAATAGGTTAGAGTACTTTCATCCTGGATTTCTGTTCATGCCATGACCACAATAATTCTGTAATGTAATAATTATTTGGTAGTCATCAGATGACTGTAAAGAACATTTTGTTTGAATGATAACCCTGTTGTTCCTCATTTACCAGGTTGGTGATCTTATCTCACATTATTACAGGTGGGCAACACGTCACTTCCCATGACACATCAGTAAGCATCCAACTTTGACTTGTTCATAGCTCCAATGGCTAACATCTCTCCCCCATCAGATATTCCCAAATTCACCTCTACATCTGACCACAAAATGCTACACTTTCCTTTAATCAAGAGCTTCCCTCAGAGTTCCTTCAACAACAGCTATACAATACATAGGTACAGAAGATCTTGAGAAAAGTGTGCTATCTGTAGTACATACACTACCTTGTTGACCTTAATATTAGTGAATGCAGTGCATAGAGCAAAACTCTGAAACACATAGTGGTAACCACCACTGATGCCACATTCAGTGTCTGTGCACAGTCACAGAACATCATCACAATGTAACCCCCTTCTAGTAATCCACATCAAAACAATATCTTTCTGAGTAACCATGAAGTGTCTATGTCTTTCATGATAACTAATGGACAAATACAATTTTATTAGGCCAGAAAAGGATCTACGTTGATCCTTATTCCCTGATGTACTGTCTTAACCATTGCATGTAGTAAACTCTGATTTGGCCAAACTGCAAATCAAAATCATTGGCACACCATGACTACACCTGTTCATTTCATTGTTTGAAACAACCATGCTTTGATTCTGGACACAAGAAATGGCCGATGTTTCAAGACATATATTGTATATGGCTCTGAAGTTACCGACTACAGCAAACAACATTATATATTTGGATTCAGGTACATTTTCTGTCTGGTAGAAATTTGAGATTTCAGTTAAATTCTTTCCAATCCATATCTTTGAAAATCTTTGGACCTGTAATATACTTCATCTTTCATACCTTTCAATGTATACACCTTTCAGATAAATGTTTTATATGTTAACTCAGTCTTGGAGCTCTATAGGGCAGTCAGTGTATGTATGGCCAATCTGCACTTAGCCAACAATAAAGGAAAATGTGCACCTCTTGTTTCAATTTTATGTGTACTGAAATAGAACATGTCAACAAACAGGCATCTGGTGTGAATTCTAATTTGAAATTAACATTATTTTCTAACCTTTCTACTACTGCACTGCAGAACGTGGATACCACTGGGCATTTCTTAAGGTTAAGTGCAAAAAGGGTTCACTATTACATAACCATTTAAAACATTTTGCAGCCTAATCACAGGGCACTTAGGAGTATATAACGTAGTACACCTCCAGCACTCTTTTTTATACTCTTACATGCATTTGTGATTTGCCCCAAAACTTCTAAAATGGGAATTAAATTAAAATATTCAGGGACACTATAGGTATACAGTTAGTTCAAATAAAATGGACAGTGCCCTCCTTGCACTTCCTTTAAAAGGGAGTTGGACCTTTCAGGAGAACATCCACAAAGACATGTACTACTAAATAAGAATATTCCTATAGTACTACTTCCCACACTCACAAATTTATTTGTGATTCAACCCTCTGTGTCTCTAAGTGTATTTAATGTATGTAACATAGTTGGGGTAATATAGACTCCGCATGAAGTGTGTTAAAATTGATCAGTCAAATTCTGGCATTACTAGTCAATCTACAAAATAATTGCAATGCGTTCTTTCAATTGTAGAATGAAAAAGGCTTCCTAGATCCTTTTTCCAATTTTTGTTTTACTGATAACTCTCTATGAGGAATATATTGTCTAACTGTCAAAAACAATCTGATAATTATAACCCTGCCTCAATCAGTGCATCCCGCACTCTCAGCGTCTGTGACATGGGTGGTGTTAAATCCCTAGTACTTTAAGTCTGCAGCGCTGCTCTGCGTAATCAATAAACATCGACCAGATGCTAGTCTGTATTGTTGTAATTGTTACTATAACAACCTCATGCACATGGCAATGTTGTGCTTTGGATTGCGTTCTGCATTTCATGAGAATGTTTAGTCAAGGAATGCAGAAGGCACTCCAGTTAATGCAGTGATGATTTGTTGGAGCTCACTTTGCTGTGCTGCTGCAATGAACTTATATTTTACTCTTGGATTGGATTGGATTTTATTACAATGGAGATGATTTAAGGAGATATCCTGTTCTCTAGCAGCACAGGAAATGATTACCTCTTTTAAACCTATTTCTAATTAGAATTTCTTCAAGGAATTCTCCAGAGGATCATTGGATTGATCTAAGGCATTTGCACTGGATCTTGATTTCCTCGTTAATGGTGTGCTTTCCAGTTTGTGTGATACAAGACTTTGGGGTAGCGTGCAGCTCAACTCGTGCTGTCACAAGATATTAAGGAGCTTTAAATGTCAACCAGCAGGCGCCTTACCTCGTGCCCTCAAGGGACCAGAGAGGTAACTCTGCATGGGAAGCGACTTTTCGTGGTTGATGGCCCACACATAACATGGCTGTGTGGAGACAACAGGAATTCCAGTGCATGCGTATGCTCTCATGCACATGCCGCCAGCTCACTGAGCAAGCCTCTAAGTGGCATCATCATCACGCAAGAATCACGTGTGGTGTTGCATCAACACATTGAAAGTGGCGGTCATAGTTGTTGGGGCGATATGTACGTTACAGAGTGTTAAAGCCTCAGAACTAGATTAAGAGCACTGGCCATATTTGTTGGGGCAATATGTACTTTACATAGTGTCAAATATTCGGCATTACATTTTCCATCCTGAATGTTTCAACCATACTTGTTTGGGCAATAATTACCCCAACAGAGTTTATAGCTCCAAATGTACGTTTTTGTTAATTTTATTTTGTTTGGTCTGGCAACAATTCAAAGGTAATTCAAGTCTCAGATTTACCCAATTCTTCTGGGCATACTTAATTCAGTTTGGTGTGGTCAGTAAACCATTTTACAAATTCTCTTCTTGCTATAGTAATATTATCATCCAAAATATATTGACTGTGGGGACATTTTTTTACTTAATAACATTGTTATTACTGAACATTGGCACCATGGAATTTGATCATCCAACAACATTTCCACAAAACAAAGGGGGACCTCATATTCCACGGATGAAGTGAAGGGAGGAGTACATTTCATACATGAAGGCCATTGATGGGGAATGCAAGGGGGCAGAGCGGAAAAATAACATATTTTGCATTGCCCTGGTTCTGAAGGCCAAGCTGTGTTTAGGACACTGCCTCAAGGTATGCCTTCAGAAGGCCAAGTAGACATTGATGTTTATAAAGAGGCACTTCTGATGATGGATCTAAGGTATAAACCCACTACTAATATCGCACTGAATAGATTCAAATTTTACATTAACCACAAAAGGAGGGAGAATCATTTGACACATTTTGACAGCTTTAAGAGTGCTGTCTATGACTTGCAGTTTTGATCCTATGATGGATGAAATGACCAGAGACCAAATTACAGCACATGTGAGAAACAAGAAGACACAAGAGCAGGGATGGGTTGTATGGGATCTCAAGTTTCATTATGCTATATCCCCAGCAAAGGCATTAGAACAATCAGAAAAATGGATGTCAACAGTGAAGGGCACTAGCATACATGTGGGATGTGCTGAGGATGTGTGTGTTGTAAAACGTCCAGATGTACATCCTACTAGTGGATTTAATGCAGGTGGATTACGTGCAAACAGTGCCACAGGTTTTAGGAAATCCGAAAAACCATAGAAGATTGGTACTTGCTATAGATGTGGTAGCAGTCCACATATTGCTTTGTATGCTTGGTGTCCTGCTATCAAAGAATGCAAGAAGTGTGGTCAAGTGGGGCATTTTGCACTCATTTGCAAGGACCTCAAAAAGAATTCTGGTCAAACGCATGGTAAAGTGTTGCACAAAGCTGAAATCTTACAATCTGAACTGTGGTGCAAATGGGGTTACTGAGAGCAGTAATGCAATTGTTTTATCCATCCAAGAGGGTGGGGAGACGCTAACAGAACAATCTGTGAAGAACTAACTTAGATGCATAGTTAGATGCATCCACTTAGATGCATAGTTTGTATTTTAGAGGTGGATCTTGGGCTGCTCTTAGACCATAATCACAAGGAAAGATTTTAAGGACAGAATTGGTGGGATATTGGACACAGAAAATTTAATCTTCAGACATTGTTGCTGAGAGCTTTGATGGTTCTACTATTGACATGGATGGGTGTGTGAATGTGAATCTAGAATTTAAGGGTAGAAGCACGCAAATTAAGCTCTATGTGGCTGTGAAAGGAGCTAATGTGTTGGGCTGGAGGGATCAGTGGAAGTTGGGAATAATACTAAATCCCCATTGCAGAGAGCTGGTGTTACTGTGTGATGAAGGGAATAAAGACAAGTGCTATCTGTTGATGAGAACAATGCTGAGGAGGTGATTAAAGAACAATTTCTAAATGTTTTCTCCTAAACATTAGGAAAATAAAAGGATTTTGTGCAAAAAATCAGAAAAACAATTAATGCTGTGACGGCTAAGCAGAAACGGAGGGGTGTACCCATAAATGCCAAGGATGAGCTGAAGGAGATGCTCAATGAATTTGTCAAAAATTGAATAGTTGAGGAAATTGAGACTGCTGTGTTGGTTTCTCCCATTATTTTAGCTTGTAAGGCTGATCAAAAATTGAGACTGTGTGTTGACTTGAGGGCATTGAATTCCAGCATAACAGTCGATTGGCTGCCTTTGCCCAATATCAATGAAGTGCTTGAAGGTGCAAAATTGTTTTCTACCCTAGATCTGAGGTCAGCTTACCACCAAATTGAACTGTCTGAAGACTCTAAACAGTTAATAGCTTTCATCACACCACAAGGATCATATCCGGTTAACAGAATGCCTTTTGGGTTAGCCTCTGTGGCTTCTGTGTTTCAGAGAGCTGTGTTTCACAGATTTAGAGATGTTGATAAGTATGTAAAATGTTTTCAAGATAACATATTTTTTTCTAACAAAGAGAATGAACATCTGCCATATGTTGTTGAAGTGTGCAACAGATTAGAAGACCATGGGCTGACTCTCAATGGACTCTCAGGGGAAATAAATGCAAAATGTTTAAGAAATCTGTTGAATATTTAGATCACACTTTGTCAGGTGATAGGGTTGTGCCCAAGAAATTAAATGTGAAAGCTATCATTGATGCGCCTGCGCCAACCAACAAAGAACAGTTGCTTTCCTTTGCTGTGATGTATGAATATTACATCAAATGTATAGAAAACGTTTCCACCAAACTGGAGCAGTTGAGAGAGCTATTAAGACAAAATGTTACATATGTGTGGTTGGAAAGACAACAATCAGCATCTGAGACCATAAATCAGGAAATAATGATAGCTCCCATGCTAAGACCATTCTGTATAAGGAAAGTGTGTGTAATCACGGTAGATGCGTGTACGTACGGGGTAGATGGTGTTTTGTCTCAAAGAAGTGGGGAAGAAGAGTGGAATGTTGCATTTGCATCTTGCGCTTTGAGTGAGATGGAACGTAGGTATGCTGTCATTGAGAAGGAAGTTGTAGCATGTGTGTGGGCAATAGAATACTTCAGAAACAATATATGGGGTAGCAAGTTTGCACCAAGGACAGATCACCAGCCCTTGGTCAATATATTGTCTCCTGGGGTGAATGGAAGTCAACAGCACATATTTTTTGAGAAATTAAAGCAAATACAAATGTATATAGCTAGGTGCGTGAATAATTCATTAATTCTCCCTATTTCGTGCAGAGGTCTGGTTGGCTGCCAACACTTCAACCAGGAAGTGTTGGCAGCCATTTTGTGACTTGGACTCAGCCAAGTACCAAACAAAAAGATAAAAAAATAAAGAAAAGGCGGCAAGGTATAAATACCCTGACCCCCTAGCCTTTGTTGCTGGGGGCCCCAGGGGCACCCCGCCAAGGCAAAAAAGCATGTTTTTTCAATTACACAAATTTGTGGCAATACTTTAAAAAACAAGTGCGGGATCATGTGCTTGTTTTCAGCAAAGCCCTCGGGTGGGCCAGGTACCAGGGGCATGCCACATATACAAAAAAGGAGGGATGAACGAAACCCCCCTCCTAGGGCTCTTTTTAGCGCTGGGACCACCACTTCCTCAGGGTTTTATAAAGAAATGGCAGGGAGGCCAGGCAGACTCCCCCACTTTTGGCTCCAAGAGCCCCTGGGACCACCACCTCCCCAGGGCTTTATGTAATAAAGGGGGGGACCACATGGATCCCCCTCCTGGCGCTTACATATGCCCCAGGAACCTCCATCTACCCAGGGTTATATAAATACTAGTGGGGGTCCCACAGACCCCTTGGGCTCCTAGGACCACCACCTCCCCGGGACCAAATACATATTAGAAAATTTCAGGGACCTGCAGCCCCAGTCCTGGGCCATATATGGCCCGGTGGACCACCACCCCCCAGGGCCAGCACCTGCTACCTCCTGAGTTGCCTAGCCTCAGGAGATAGCTGTTTGTTTGAGCAAGAGCAAACACTAACTCTGCTCCCAGCAAACAGGAGCTGTTAAACAGCTCCCGCTTGGTGGAAGTAGAATTTTCATCTGGTTCCCTGCCAACAGCTAGGTGGGCAGGAAAACAGATAAAACGATTGCTCCCATATGCAGGGAGCTGCATTTCTAGCAGCTCCCTTCATGTGGTAGCAATGCCAGCTCCTGCAAGAGGTGGGGAGCCACTTGGACCACATGGGCCTTGAGGATCTCCTGTGGTCCCAACAACCGGGCACAGCCATGGTTGGTTTAACATTAAGTAATTCAAATTATTTAATGTTAAAAAATAGAAATTCACAAAAAAAAACAAAGGTTACAGGGACATTATAGCTAGGAAACTGAATTAGAAATCCATAGAAATGAACTTAAAAACCAAAGGTTACAGAGACGTTACAGTTAGACTCACATTTCCAATGTACAAAACCATAGAAATTCAGCAGTTATAGTGTAGAGTTATTTCAAGTAATCTTTTACTATACTTTAAGGTAACTGCAACTCACACCCCCACCATGCACTGTTAATTACTCCATATATGACATCAGTCATGACATCTTCAATGGCATCATTGAAATTATCACTGCAACATTTGCAATAAAACTATTGATGAGAAAACTATGCATGGCAGGGGTGTGAGTTACAGTTACCTTAGGGCACGAGTTATAATTACTTGAAATAACTTTAACTGCTGAATTTCTTTTGTTTTGTACATCTGAAATGGAAGCCTAACTATAATGTCCCTCTGTGTGTGGTGTGTGTGTCTATATATATATATATATATATATATATATATATATATATATATATATATATATATGCATATTATTGAAACCCCACAACCTGTATATCCATAAAAACAGGCTCTGACACTCAGGGGGCTTGAAATACATGCTTCTTTAGTCAGCGCAAAGACTGTAGTGCAACGCATTTTGCCCATTGACTCAGCCTTTGTCAAACACAAAGAGTGACGTTACAAAACAGATTGAAAGAGTTACAAAGACACCATGTGATCAAACTAACTGATAGACATGGAAGAGCTACTGACAAACCTTTTCTTAGCTTGGGTTATTGCTTTTCATTATGAATTACACAACATATTTAAAACAATATCCTGAATGTAATACAATCTTTGATCTAAGGAGAATGGGACAAAATAAATAAAATTAATAAATCTAATAAAAAATGCAAATATAAACCCTGTGATGACAGCAAATCTCTCAAGTGCTGCGCCTCATTAGATCAGAATAAAAGTACAATGCACGTTAATTCATTATCATGCTAGGTTGTACATCATGATTCATACACCTTTCCTGCGTGAAATACACCTAGAACCTAGCTGGTCATGCATCTGGTGATCACAGTGAACTTTTACAATAAATTCATCAAGCCTCAAACTGCAATCATAGATAATCCCTGAGTGGCTAACCCAATGTAAATTCATGACCTGCCTCACATGGCATGTGGTAAAAATACATTCCCATGACTGACTAATATATCACTATCAAATTCAGAAGCTCTCCACCGCTATCTAATGAAGTGCCATAACAGCACCAATACCTACAATAGCTGGTCCGTCCTAGTGACTGGGTTTGGGATGATGGGATGGGCTTCCCCCCATTTCCCTCTCTAAAGATGCACACTCATTTCTTCATCTGTGTTCAGCCCTGTTGGAATCCTACTGTTCAAACTCAAAATATATCTAGACTCAAACGATCTCAGTTGTTTCTACCTGTTCTCACCCCGTGATGTTACTGTACATAGAATCAATAACAAAGTAACTCAGAGCGGTCTCATCTCTATTATGTGTTTTTCAAAGTGATGGGCAACTAGGTAACTTGGGTCCTTATTTCTGATTGCCCTGATGTACTGGAGGATCCTCCTATGCACCTGCAAAAAGGTGCTCCCACTTACATTTTGGGACCTCTGCACTGCAAAATGTATACCACCAACTCATTCTTACAATGGAACAGGCCTCGAACACTGAAACTCGCTCCCGAGGAAGGTACTGTAACCTCCGTGATGTTGACCTTGTGTCTGCAGGCCTTGCATTTGTTACATTTTCTAAAGCCTCTTTTGCCCCCCAACCAATTATGAGGAGCCATCTCTGGGCTGCTAACCACTAAGTCCTGTCACATAGATCTTGCTTTGCGAAATGTCACTAGTGGTCTGTTGTGTATTGCGTGTCCTGTCATAGGATCATTCCTGATCAAATGCCAATGTTGCACCCGAATTTTCCTTAGATCTTGACTCTGCCTACAGTACCCTGTGATTAATCTCACTTCATGTTCAGAGTCACTGTTCTGATCTTTCCTCTTACATAAGAGTGTCTCTCTAATCATCTGTCTCACCTTTTAATGGCTGCACAAATCACCTACTGGCTGTGTCCCATTTGCACAAATCATTTTCTCAACTCATCCTGAACCTCCTTCAACTGACTCTCCTCTCTGGAACTGCATTTCATTCTCAGGTTCGCCACATATGGAATACTGTGTTTGAGTTTAACAGGGTGAAAGCTAAATTTGTGCAATATTGTTTTTACCGGAGTAGGTTTTCTTTTGCCTTTGTGTGGATTCTCCCTTTCTTAACAAACATTATCAGGTCCAGGAAATGGTTCTCTTTGCAGCTGATAATGGAAGTGAGATGCAAATTCAGATGATTTTCATTTAACCGCTCAGTAATATTTTTTGCCTCAACCTCCGTGCCACTCCAAATGACGCATAAATCATCAATGAAGCGGGTCCATAGAACCGCATTGTTCCTCCACTCTGTGGCAAATTCAGTTGCAGGCATCTACTCCTCCTACCAGCCAATTTGCAAATTAGCATAGCTGAGGCGAAGCAGGTGCCCATCGCCGTACCTCTCCTCTGTTCATACACAATTTTGTCAAACAAAAATAAATTATTATGCAAACACCAATGAAGCATCAGCAAAAACATCAGGGTATGTTTATATAGTGAACTAGGTCTGTTCCTTAAGAAGTGTTCAACTGCATGCAGACCATCCTCAAGTGATATGCTGATGTATAAAGCAGTCTCATCCATGGTAATCATCATAAGGTTGTCTTCTCATTTCACATCTTGGATGCACCTTAAGAAATCCCCAGTGCCCTGGATATATGAAGGGAGGTTCTGAGCATGCTCCCGTAGAAAGAACTCAATGTACCTGAAGGTAGTTTTGAATAAACTACGAATTGCTGAAATTATCAGTCGCCCTGGAGACACATTGATATTTTTATGTACTTTTGAAAAAAGGTATAGGATTGGTATGACTGAGTAACCAACCTTTAAAAACACCTAATCTATCTGATTGAAGAATTCCAACCATTACCACTCACCAAGTTTACTGTAATATGCTGTCTAAACCCTTTATATATCCATTTTACATGACCTACTACAGCAGCTCAACTCATTTAATTAATGCATTGCCTCCTCTTTATACATGGATAATGGCCACAAGACCAGATTACCCACTTTGTCCACTTGGCGGACCACAACATCAGGCCTAGCTCTCAGTTTTTCAATCAATTAATTATATGACTCTCTTTGTATGTCCTTCATATAGCTTCTGTCCATCTGCACTTTTCGTTGAAGTTCCTTCAGGTCTTGAACTATCAGTTCTGAGAAGATGTCTATGGAGTCTCTAGGAATAACAGGGCAGAAAGAGGACTTAGGTCTGAATGGATTAACAGCACTTCCATATACATCCAAACCCTGTTCCACAATCATTTCTTACTCGCTTACAAACCCCAGCACCCCCTTGATTTCTCTCTCCACTTGGTCCAGTTTCATTAGCAGCTTGATGTCTGATAACTGAAGTTTGCTAGTAACTGAACCCATTTTGTTACCTCTATCCACATTTGGCATTTTCCTGTCTGGGAAGTATTTCTGCCGTTTTAGTTTCCCAATGGATTTAAATAAGTCAATTCTCAGGTGTGCATAATAAAACTGAGCAAGGTTGCAATATGTCAGATCATGCATCAAAATCTGTTTATCCTGTGCAGAGAGAACAACGTCTGATAAATTGATTCTAAACAGTGAATCCATCATGCTTGCTTCTTTGTCTGTTTGCTCTGTTTTTACTTCTGTTCTGGTTTCAATTTGTGCTTGAACTCTTCTATGCCTGTTTTTCCTCTTCCTCTGCCTTTTGACACATTTTCCCTGGGCAGTTGTGGTCTGAGTCTAAGCAGAAAATGAATGTCCCGTCTAAGCATAAACAAATGTAGCTCTTCCACTGCTGTAGGCATATTTTTATTTATATATATATATATATATATATATATATATATATATATATATATATATATATATATAGATATATATATATATATAGATATATATATAACTGAATTTGGGTGGTAAGGGAGGATGGTGTGGGTTTTTTGGTGGCAAGGTTATTTCTAGGGCTCAGGGTGAGTTATGGCTTTTTGGGTGGCAAAGGTATTTTTAGAGTTTAGGGTGTGTATGGATTTTTGAGTGGCAAGGGTAGTTTTTTGGTTTAGAGTGGGTAGGTTTTTTTTGGGTGGCATGGGTATTTGTAGGATTTAGGGTAGGTATGGGTTTTTTGGTGGAAAATGTATTTTTAGGGTTTAGGTTGGGTAGGGGTATCTGGGTGGCAAGGGTATTTTTTAAATTTAAGGTGGGTATGGGTTTTTGGGGGCAAGGGTATCTTTATTGTTTAGGTTGGGTGTAGGTTTAGGGATTTATGGGTTAATAAATATACTATAACAAGCATTATACTTAGCTAATATGACAGTTAAGTATTAGCATATATATATATATATATATATATATATATATATATATATATAAGGTTACAGTAACATTATAGTTAGGCTCACATTTTAAATGTCCAAAACCATAGAAATTCACCAGTTATAGTTATAGTTATCTCAAGTAACTATAATCTGATCTGTGCCCTAAGTTAACTATACCTCACACCCCCGCCATGCACAGTTTTTTCTTATAAAATGTTACTGCAAATATTACATTGATATTATCAATGAGGTTATCTAAGATGTCAGGAGTGCCATAATTTGTGGGGTTATTAGCAGTGCATGGCGAGGGCGCGAGCTATAGTTACCTTAGGGCATGAGTTTTAGTTACTTGAGATAACTCTAACTATAACTGATGACTTTCTATGGCTTTTAAAATGTAAGCCTAACTATAACATCCCTGTAACCTTGTTTTTTTTCAGTGAATTTCTATGTTTTTTTCAATTCTATTTCTTAACTATAATGTCCCTGTAACCTTAGTTTTTTCAGTGAATTTCTCAGGTTTTTTTTAACATATAGTAATTTTCAATACTATACATTAATCCGACCAATGCCATGCCCTTCAGCCCTGCATGACGGCTGTTTGCCACAGGGCCTGGTTGCGGGCCAACTCCCTATAAGTACCCAACCATGCACTGTGCACGCCCTTCAGCCTTGCACAGTGGAGGTTGCCCGCAAGACCTGGCTGTAGCCAAACCCTGCAGCCAATCCCCCTAACAACCAAAACCTATGTTGCCCACAGCCCTTTGGCCGTGCGCTGCAGGAGCTGGCTGCGGCATCTCTGGGTGTGAGAAGAGGTGTGAGAGGGTGTATCTGGGGTTTAGAGTGGCTGTGAGAGTATATGGGTGTGAGAGTGCATAGATCAGTGTTTTAGTGGGTGCATCAATGTTTGCGAGGGTCTGTGAGTGGGTGCATGAGAGTTTCAGTGGGTCTTTGACTGGGTGTGGGAGACTCTGAGTGTGTCTGTGAGTCGGTGTGTGATAGTCTTGGTCTGTGAGTGGGTGTGTGAAAGTTTGGGTCTGTGAGTGGGTGCGTGAGGGTCTGATGGGCTGTGGGTGGGTGTACGAGGGACTGAGTTGGTCTGTGAGTGGGTGCATGAGTGTCTGAGTGGGTCTGTGAGTGAGTGTGTAAGTGTCTGAGTGAGTGTGTGAGTGGGAAAAAGATTGAAAGAGAGAGAGAGAGAAAGAGAGTGAGCGGGAGAAAGACAGAGAGTTTTTAGGCTTTGATGAATGATATACTTAGAAAGAGTTATTTCTGCACAATCTGAAAAGAAAAATGTATTTGCCATTTAATATTAGTAAGCTCACCTTTCAGTATGGGACTTCCACATTTGCAGCTGAAAAAAAATTAAAGGAGGGAAATAATTCCAGATCCAACTGGAGTCAAACCCTCAACTCTCACTGTGAAGGTTTTTGACCTTCACCATTCAGCTGTTTCTTTTTTTTATTGCCTTTTCATTGCCCATTATGGGTTATCTGGGACCACAGGGGGAGCCTCACAGCCTCACCCCGAGTCTTTTCAGAGAGCAGCTGAAGTGAGCGTTGCATTTTTTTGAAACATTTTGTGTACATTAATCAAACTGCACCAAAGTTATTAGCAAAACAAAAAAGGTTTTTTTCTATGGAAACTAGGTTCCAACTATAACTACCTAGTGATGACCACCACTAGGTAATGTATGTATATATATATATATATATATATATATATATATATATATATGTATATATATATATATATATATATATATATATATATATATATATATAGGGTTAATACCTAGCTACGATATTTTTACCACATATATGCCATTACCATGAATGTCTTTATCATGAAAATGTTAGTATTTTATAGGTAGGTGTAGACATATAGATATATAGAAATATATTTATACTTACCTGTAAAATACTTTCATTTTTGGTTTAAAGACATTCGGGGCATATTCCTGGTTAAAAAAAAAACATCGTAAATACTTTAGTTGTTAAGACGCATTCATTGTTAATGCGTCATTGAAAAGGAATGTCGTTGTTCTGGGAGTTGTGATTCCGTCATACGACCCCTGTTTCAAAGTGATGGTCTCTTATTCAGTATTTTCAAGCTGTACTGCGCGTTAATCACTCTCGCTTCATGTAGAAGTGTCAATAAAATAATTGAAAGCCTAAGTGATGCATGCTGCTTCGTTATTGTTATTGTTATTTTGTACTTGTATAGGGCATATCCTGCAATTAGAGCAGAATGGCAGGTGCTTTGACTTTTAATACTGAACGCCTCAGACTACTGCAGTAAAACGCAAAGTGTGCTGTAACACAATTACTGCCTATTTTTTACAAACCTGCATATGTAAGGTACTCAAACTATTGAGAGACTCTATAAAGTAAACAGGTCAAATTTCAGTATAAACTCCCTTGTGGAGATAGCTAGACACTCATATTTAAGGTGACCAGAAATAAAGCATTTGTACAGAAATTACCAATAGCAATTAAAACTACCTGAACGTTGGTGAACAATTGATTGTCTGCAGTCTAAATAAGTGATAAACAACATTCACAGGAACACTACCTAAAACGTTTGCATGTTAGACAGCAAAAACTAGAGTAACAGCTGCTGTGATTTACAGTGGGGTGAGATGGGCTACACAGCCAGCACTCACTCCTGGAGCTGCTGACAGAAGTCAATTAGGCTAATATGCAGCCTGTTACTTCCGTCTTGCATGAGTGTACAATGTGCTGCCCGGTCTTTTCTAGCTTTCATTTAGTCATGTCTGTTATCCCCTTGACTGTCAAGAACACTGGGGGTTTATTGCATGGGGTGACAGGGCAATAGAGATCCAAGGGTGCCCTCTTCTCCTCTGGATCGTTGATGTGCTAGAGAACTTGCATCTCTATTGGGGGGATCATGAGTGCATATTCTCCAGTGCTTAATTTGTAAATAAAAATGTGCCAGGAGTCACGGGGCTGCTGCAATTAAATGTGTGATCACGGAATACTGAGGCAGGGTATTCCTGAAGCCATCTCAGGCAGTCGCGGCTTGCGGTGTTAGAAGGGGCGGGGCGGCACACGCGCGTGGAGGAGATTAACTGGTGGGTAATAATAACATTTTTTTTTAAACAAAATAAACCTACCATAAAGCTGCGTGTGCCACGCAGCGTCCTGCTCCTTTGCTGGCAGGCACAGACTCCCAGCCTGCCCCGCCCCCAATCCTGACGTTGCTCAAAGCAGCATCAGGATTGGCTGGGATCGCCCAGCCAGGGCGCTCCCAGGAAGATTGGGAGCCTGTGCAGGCTCTCTCCAGCCCAGCAACTGTGTTGCCTGGCTGGAGAGATCCCTGTGTGCATGTGTGTTTGACTGGCCCGAGATGGCCGCCAAACACACATGAGCTCTGAGGGAGAGTGCTTAGCACTCCCCCTCAGACTCACCACCCCGTGGCCCTGCTCTTTTTTAAGGGAGGAGCCGCCTCTGATCTCGGGCCTTTGTAATCCATTTACAGCCACCACCGCCCATTCAGCTCACTCTTGTAGCTTTCTGCCTGTGTGGCGGTTTTTGTTTTTCTCTTCTTCCGTCTTTTCCATATGTGTCTTTTGCTCGCAGTAAATGCCTGAGTCAGAAAAATAACCGGAACCGGAAACCATCAGCTCAAATTAAGCATTGATATTCTCCTGTAATCACAAATATGTTCTTGAAAGAATACTCACCAGGAGCCGGCGCCTCCTACTTGAGAAGCGGATGTACAATTAAACATCTATGACACATGTTATGGGAATGTCCTGAACTAACACATTTTTGTGCAACAATAATTCTTAAATATACTTATAGAGTGCACTGTCAGCTGACAATTTTCCTAGAGCTAACATTACACAGAACTAGCTGGCAAAAAAGAAAAAAGATTACTGCTTAAAAGCCAAGTTTTGAGTGATCTCCGAAATGACAGTAGATTATGGATAGCGCAAAGCACAGGGGGACGACTGTTCCAAAGATATGCGGCCTGGAAAGAGAATGGCTTCAACTAGAGCTCAATTTGTAAATAAAGACGTGCCGGTGCACAACGTTCTCTTTTGAAACATGCAGCTGCCGCATTTAAATGTGTGAACACAGAATACTGAGGCAGCAGAATCCAAAACCCATCTCAGGCTTCTTTAATTTATTTACAGCTACTCCCTGCCCATTCGGCTCATCCTTGCATCTTTCTGCTTTCTCCCTTTGTGACGCTTTTTTGTCTTTCTCCTCCTCTGTCTTTCCCATATGTGCCTTTTGCTCGCAGTAAATGCCTGATGTAAAAAAAGAAGTGCCGGCCTCCAAAAATAAGTCGTGGTGCCCCCACCAGAAACCACTGCCTCAAATTAAGCACTGCTTCCAACCTCACGCTTTTAAATTTAAGGAAGCTGAACAGATTGGCATTGGAAGAGGGTAGGCTTCTGCTAGGGCAGTAGCGCATGAACTTGCTTCGTAGATGACATAAAATGACAATGAAAAAATGGTCCTTGGCTTGATTAATGGATTTGTGTACCAGGCATAGTGACTAGAACATCACTCATGTTTTAAAGGAAGATAGTGGAGCACTTTCATGGCTCCATTCCCATTGTTTGAGGGGGCTGTGAAAATGCAAGCCTGGCTGTTGCCATCTGAATACTTTGAGGGCATTTCAGTTGGTATTTGGGTAATCCTCAGACTAAGGTATTTCTCTAAGGATCCCCAGAACACTCAGGATTGACGATTTCTCTATCAGTGGTCACTTATAACTAGGCAACTAGGGGAGAATTGTATGCAAGACCCTAAGTAATTAAAAGCAGGAAGAGGAGATTTTATTAAAATGTCTGATAAGGGATAAGTCCTTGTTAATGTGAATCCCCGCGTTCTGCTCTGATATTGAAGCTATTGGGGATGGATCACCTATAGTTGGCAGTAGAGTGTCAACAAAGTGAAGATGGGACCTGCCATCTCTGTTTTATATGCATTGAATATCAGATAGTTAAGTCCAAGTAAAGACGTTATGTCCTCCATACACTGATGAAACGTTTTCAAATTCAGTGAGTAAAGCAGTGTCAACATAAATAATTAGCAGGGTATCATCAGCATAATTCCTAGGCCTTAGGCGTAGTTGTGGGTGAGGCCAGAAGTCGGCTAAACCTTCATTCCTACTCTGTGATTATCTTACCAGGGAAGGTCGCGTTGTCCCTATGGAACTTCTGTTCAGTAGAACCGTGTAAAATGATGGGACCCCTGCAGAATGGGGTGAGATGCCCTGAGTCTCTCCCACATTTCAGAGGTATTCCTAGGCCTTGGGTCGAGTGGGAAAAGGCATGAAGGTTGGGGCTGTTGGGTTTGTGTTATGGCCCTAGTTCTGTGTCCCAGGAAGTTCTCTTTTACAGTCGCCATGGCACACTCCTGGATGTTGCATGTGCAGTGCGGGGTACAGCAGTCTGTTCTTGCCCTGGCTGGGATTCAGGTCGCTGTGGCCTATTTGCTACAAGATAGAAGCAGTGACTTGAATGGAATGAGGAGTCCCTGGGTTTCACTTTCCTACAGCAAGAGACACAACACTATTTTCTCGGGCCTCCATATACACTTCTTGCTTCTGGACGCTTGTAGACACATTTATGTTAATTTGCAGTATTCGCACCTGTGATCATTCTGCAGTATCGTTGCATATGTGCCAAATTATGGGGGCTTGATGGTGTGTTTTTGTGCACGAGTGCATGTTTGTCGGTTGATTTTGATGCGTTTGTGCCTGATCGGTTAGTGATTTATTTCTATTAATCTAAAGGAGTTAAGTAGTCAACAGGCTACTGATTGAAGACCACCGACTGAGGTTAGGAAGTTTATGACATTAGAGGTGACAAAATATGAGCAGTCTTTTACACCAGGCGACATATTGGCTGATTAGAAGTGGCAAATCAAGGAAGTCACTATGACTGTGATGTCGCAGAAAAAGAAGGACCAACATATATTCATATATCATATACCCAAAATCGTATAATGTAGTGTGATTTTAGTAAAGAAAATAATGTACGTGGGAAATTGTGCCCTCGGAGTAGTTCGCCAATATTATAAACGAGCTTAATTAATCATTAGGAATTGAAAATTGTAGTAATCCGTCATAATTGCTAATGTGTGCCATGATTTCTTATTGAAACTGTTTGTGCTTAGCTTAAATTTAGTAGAGGCTTTGGCCTAGTTGCTTGACCTCAATTTCAACTGTATGGTTTTTTTCACTTTTTAAAGAACATTATTCTGTATTTTTCCAGTAGAGATGACTAATACACTTATCTCCAAGGTTTCGTACTAGGCCGGTTTCATCCCCTCTGATCCAAGGGCAGTCTGCAGGTGTGGACAATAAGAGTACTGATATCGAAATAAATTGGCAAACCTTGTTACAACTTGTGTTCCAAGGCTCCAAGGACAATGTATGCATAAATGAGTACTAGGAGAAAGACACTATTCATTGGTCAAATTGAAGCCACACTATGAACCCTCCAATGGAAGACCCTGCTGAATTTGGAATGTTTCTTACTTAAACCCACCGGACAAAGAGAAGTCAGCCATTTTCTACGATGCCATTTTGAAGTTTGATCCAAGACGCCATCTTAGATGACATCTTGATGCCCTTTTCTCTATTCCAGAGAAAGAGACTTTATGAATTCACACCCTAGAGACTTTAACTTTAATTTGCCCCCGTCTTGCCCATGCAGTAACTTTACCCCATTCTCCTTGCTGCTGCAAGGAAACTTGCCCTTAACTCTGCCCCCTTTGAAATTCTGCCCCATGCTGATCGAACCGGTACCTGAAGGACGAAGACTTTCTTATATGATGATTGTAATTGGTAATTATGAAAGGATAATTGTATTATGCATTGTGTTTTTCCTTTTAGGTACCAACTGCTATTTTTATAGGGCCCAAGCTAGAAGTTTTCCAAATTTGTGTTGACTAAATTCGTTTTGCATGAAGCCCCACATGCCAATGCTAATTAGAGGTTAGTTGAGGGTTTTATCTGATGCACCATGCTAAATTGAAACCTTGTCATGCTGACCGATGTATGCAATTAGTCAAATTCAATTACTCATATTAGTGATTTGTATTGCCATAACTGAATGTATCATAATTCAGATTTTGCGTAGATTGCGTTTCTTCCGCCGTTATGGACAGCTAGTAATGTTCATATAAATATATCATTTGGTTTTGAGACTTATATACATTGTGCTAACTTTGTTAATATAGGGAAATAAATTCACTAACTTTTAATAAACTGGTGTGGTTATTTATGACTGAAAGGTCATGGTGCGTCGAAATACCAACTGTTATTGATTCCTAATGAGTTATTTTGATCCATTAACTGAGTATTGGCTATAGATTACAATAGTTATTGATTATTGATTTAAGTGATCCGACTATTCTAGGATGAGGAGACTCAGCTAAAAGGTTCACCGACCTCCGACGTGTCCAGGTACAGGTAACTTATAAGGGCTGGACGCGTTATCAACTGTGAGACATCACCCAATTCATGTTACTACCTTTGCCGAACTAGTTACGACTTTAAATTCTGCATGGCAACACACTAAAACACACACAGACCATCCTTTGAGCTCTGTGGTGTCCTCTCTCTCGTTTCCCTTCATCAGCACAAGAGCAGGCAAGGATGAAAAGTCCGGGGCACTGACATGATATTATCAGTGTCTCCCTTGGTAGCCCCTGTGAGAAGTCCCCTTTTAAATATTGAAAAGGCGATACAGGCACACAGTTCCACACTGCGTTTCGTTGGGAAGAAACCCACTTTAGGACGGTTACACAATACCGAGCTAATGGCTCCACTACTGTTTTTTAAGTGCAAGAGGGATATTGACCATCACTTCAAACACTGGGATTTTAGTATGAAATAATTGTGTCTATTTATGCCTCTTCAGGTTTTGCTTTTTGTATGGTCATCGTGGGTGTATGTTTGTACACGTTTGGTGTAGGTGCACGCACACGGGTGATTACAAGTCCTATCAAGCACTATAAAATAGACAGACCTATTGGCTTTGTCAGTGATTGTTTACAACGATGCTGCCATTTACAGGACAGTTGACCCCAGGAAAGTATATAGGAAACATTGGTCAGTTTGGAAGGATGAGACAGATTCACCTCGGCCACGCGAGCCTTGCAGCGCATGCTGCGGCAGACGTCTGCTGTCTCATTTGACGCAAGGCCGCCCTGAACCGGAAGAATGTTTCAGAGCAGTTTGTCAAAGTACTTGTCAAGTGTAGCATTTTATTATGTCAGGGCACTTAAACTGCGGGATTGGGTTTCAATTTCTGCCAAAATTGCCTTCGCAAAGACATGACATTAGCTTGTTTAAAATGATTCCAATAAGACTGGGGCTGTGAAGAAACAAAACAACCTGTCTTCAGACTAAGGCCCGGCGCTGCCAGCTGGAGGCGAGGAGAGGTTTCCCGCGGTGCTCGCTGCTTTGCTGCAAACGGAGGAGGATGTCTTACTTAGACCCCCTCCCTAGGAGCTAGCGGTATTGATTTCAACATTTCGGGACAGGAAAACGAAAATGTAGCCGAACAGTCGACTAATTTTAGAGCCAATTATGTTTAATTGAAACAAGGAAACAAAACTGTTAAACTTAAAACATTTCAAGAACAGGTGTGCTTATTGTGCAACTAGAACACTATTCGCACAGGGTGAATTGCCTCATGTGCTGGTCATTTAGAACCCCTCTTTGAAGTGGAGTTGCAAAAACTCCACCCGCCCACATAGCACTTGGGGCGGGGGCGGGAGGGGGTGGACTCGTGCATGTTTTTGTATCAGACTTACAAACTGCTGTAAGGAATGAGGCCCAACCTGCACAGTGTTTTTGGGCTAATGATGCACTTAGCATATGCTATTTACATCAGCAAAATGGTGGTGCTAAAGGCTTAAACATCGGGGAAGCAGATGCAATATTTTCCCAGCTCGTGATAGGCATTGGTACAGAAGTGCGCACCAACATCATTTGTACCAGTTTTTGGACTAGCTTGGTGTTTAAATAACCCCATTTGTATTACTTTGATGGAATCATTTATGCGGGGTGTCCCAAAGGTAGACACTGATAAACAGAATAAGAGGCCTTTAAAACATTTTCAACAAAAAATCAGTCATTCAACATGCCACGGATTCCCATAATCATAGCAGATTATTGTATTACCGCCAAAGGTGGAACTGGCTTCAACAAGTGGCTCTAACTGGAAGAAAATGTCTTCACCCACTTTTGGTTTAGGATGGTGAAGAGTTAGTGATCTAGAAGCTCTTGCAGCAACTGGAAGGCAACCTGGTATCACTATGACATCCTACTTGGACTGGTCATTAATGAAAAGGTGTCAATCATTGCATGATACTCACAACATTAGTTAATAGTTTTTTCTGCTTTCCAGGGCAATGCCTGATAATGTCAAGTAATCAGTCCCATCCCCCATGATTAAGAAACTGTCCCCAACTTGAGGCAGCATTCAAAATTATCCTCCACCAGATATGTTAGAGAAAGAAGGTACTACCCAGCTCCAGCACCTTCTGTGATCTTAATGGTGATTGGACTTCCACCAATCAAAATCCTGGCCTCAGTTCAGTATTTGTGGGAATACTGTGATTGTCAACTATGAGCAAATCTGGGAAGGATTGGATGCATGTCAGATGTTCTATTTAACATGATTAATTCAACATTCATTTGTCCAGTGGAGACAAAATAAGAAAGTAGAAACAATGTAAGCTTTACAACTGTTGTTCCATAGATCGCAAAGTAGTAATTTAATAAACTTAAAACAGTGAAGACGTAACATGGTACATTACCAACCCTTGCACAATTTCTATAATAGAATATTTGAGAGATCCACTTACAAATAACTGATAATGTTTTATTGAAGGAATTTGTATGGTGTATATTCTGCCACCGTTATAGCATCACAGCACTATTGGATTCTTGGGTGCCTTTCAAACTTATTTCTAAGAATTCCGAAGCTGTATTGAAACGCATTCAGCTAGCAAGGATAATACTAGGTAACTATAAGATGTATTGACTCGTGAGAAGCTGTTCTTGATGTGTGATAGAATGGGACTGGTTTTACGTTAGATTATAGTCTACGAAAACATTGACTGATATAAATATTGTGTCATAAATATTATTAATAAAAATATCCTCCCTTTGGGAACAACTGTTTTATTATTAACGCCAATAGGGTGATATTTTTGTTTTGGACACACTTTGTATATCAGACGGTATTCTGACAACTACATTCTAGCAGCATCCTGTGGTACTAGAGCAACTGAGACCACAGAGTCTTCTGTCGTTGGAAAATGCAGAGGATCAATCATAAGAAAACAATATCACTTTTATCAGATGTATGATGGAACAACGCATGCGTATATCACACATGCCTTAACAACGCAGTCGCTACAACAACCCTGTCTTTACTACGCATGCCTTTACCATGCATGTCTTTACAATGATTTTCATTGTAAAAGCATGTTTGGTAAAGGAACATTCATGGTAAATTCTCCCCCGCCCTGCCTCCTACATCTGACACCATACCCCACCCACCCAAACCCTTAAAACTGACCCTTCCACCTCCTGCCCTGAGCCCTAACCCCCCGCCATGTCCTAAAAACTACCCCGACCCTCCACCCCACCTTAAACCCGAAAACTTACCCTGTCCTAAAAACTACTCCACCCTGTCCTAAAAACTACCCGACCCCTGGCCTAAACCCTACTGTGCTCTGCCCTAAAAACTACCCAACCTCCTTCCCCCACCCTAAACCCTGAAACCTACCTGCCTTGTCCTAAAACCTACCCTGCCCTGCCCTAAAAACTTCCCCTCCCTGTCCTAAACACTACCTCAACCCCCCAGCCTGAAACCTAAAGCCTACCAAACCCTGTCCTAAAAACTACCCGACCCCCCACCCTAAACCCTAAAAGCTACCCTGCTCAGTCCTAAAATCTATCCCACCCTTAACCCTAAAACCTACCTTGAGCTAAAATCTACCCCTCCCTGTCCTGAAAAGAACCCCAACCCACCCATCCTGCACTTAGCCCTAAAACCTACCTTGTCCGAAAAACGACCCCGCCCCACCCAAAACCCTAAAAGCTACCTGCACTGTCCTAAAACCTACCCCGTCCTGTTCTAAAACCTACCCGACCCCCACCCTCTTCCATAAATCCTATCCTGTCCTAAAAACTACCTCTCAATGTCCTAAAACCTACCCGACCCCCTTCCCCAAAACCTAAAACCTACCTGCTCTGTCCTAAAAACGATACCAACCTTGCCATAAACCCTAAAAGCTACCCTGCCCTGTCCTGAAATCTACACCGCCCTGTCCTAAAAACTACCCCGACCCCCTGCCCCAAAATCCTACCCTGTCCAAAAAACTACCCCACCCTGTCCTTTTAGGATCCAGAGGTAAACGAGGACAGCACTGGAATAAAGCCAAAACAAATGTCAGCGACATGGGAGAAATGGAATGCTGCAATAAAAAAAAGCAACTACCAGACTAAAACACCCACAGTGAAAGGGGAGCACCAAAGAAATAACAAAAATAATCCGTCATAGCAACAGGTAAAGAAACCAACGTGGAATAATACAGTAGTTGGTCACTGCTGTGAAACAGAAAAAGGAGGGAGAAAAAGGCAGAACTGACTACTAGCAAGCAAGACTTTTTAAAGGATTCTGCAACTAACAAATGAAATTGCTTCAAACCATAAGAAGTATACTAAAAGTATACACAAGGTCAAATGCTTATGCTCGACCTAAATATTAAAAAAGAAAGAGATGCAGCAGCAAGATGTTAGAGCAAAGTAAAAAAAAATATATGATTTACAGTGGCATACAGTAAATAAATTATATGATGAAATTATTCACATATAACCGAATACATGTCCCAGACTTTGGTGAAATAGTGTCCTTTACTAAATATAGTATATGCTATTCATTCCAAGGAGGTTTGGGTTATCCTATTGACAAGACACATTTTTATAGACTGCTTGTGTATAGAGTTCCACTTTCTCATTTGACACTTGTGAGACATATTGATATCCAGAGCACTCTGTTGTAGTTATAGCTGGTGACATGGGATTAGTCTTTGAGGATGATGGAATCAGTTGTTACCATGCATAAATTTACAACGCAGTACTTTACCACACTGCTTTTACCAAGCTAGACTTTATTGCACATTTTAATTTAACCCTAGGTAAATTACATTTACTACACAACTATTTACCATGCCAATTTTTTGCAATGCAAATGTATAAATGAAAACAATTTATCCATTTGTGTTACTTTTAATAATCTAAACATATATAATTTTATTTTTTGAAATAATAATAAAATTACTGTATACAGTCTCCTACCAAGATGGGACTTGTTGTCTACTAGTAGACAAGGTCTACACACTTGACAAAATAGTCTCAGAGAACTAAAATATGTTTCAGTTGTAAATATTTTAAAAATAATTTTACATTTTGAAACATATATTTTTTAATACAGGTATTTCAAGACATGAAACACACATAAAATGACACACCTCCATTTTGTCACCGTTCCTCTAGTGACAGCTATGTCAAGGGGATGCACTGGCAAGAAGCAGTTTCACAGAAAAGAAACATACTGAAGTAAACCCTAGTGACAGAAATTCCCAACAATTGTTACAAATGAATATTATTATTTTTTGATTGCAGGAATATTAACAAATCAGAATAACACAAGGTCTCAAATATCAAACATTTTTCTTCTTTCTTATCTACAGAAAATACAAAAATTTACCAAAAAGTGCCATGACCATCATGATAAACCAAGCATCACAACCATCTGAAAAGTGAAAATTAGATCACAATGTAAACAAATTAATAAAATATAGTAACAGTAAACATTTTTAGAAAAAAATAATAAATGACGATGATAGTAAAATATTATTTTCTCCATATATTTTTTAGTTTATATAGAATGCAGAACATTCCTGGTGCAACATTTGTATTAGCCAAATGTAAAAATAGACTATCAAAAAACGAGGGATGCCTTTACTGAAAGAAAAGGCATACAGAGCCCAGGGCTTATTGGAGGTGTGTTAATTATTTTCCTACTTGTTGCAGAGGCAGAACAGCAGAGCAGTCACTCTGGGGATGAACAATAAACACACCTCAAAGCATAACGATTCAGCCTCTGCAACCGAGGTAGAAGTAAGGAAAATTTAAAGTTGAGAAAAAAGAAATCTTGCAGCTACAAACAACAAGCTTAATGATTTCTGTGTTGCAGTACTAAGGGAGGTGTCCAAAAACATACTTATTTATATTACGGGAACTATGCCTGTCATCCCCCAATTGAAGTGTTTAATAAGTTGTAAAAGGCAGGCAATCATAGTAGAAATCCCCCAAACGTTAAAAATTGTACAGATATATGGCCTCATTACAACTTCAGTGGTTCCACAACAGGACGGCAAAGTCGGCACAATGGGACCGGCAAAGACATGCTGCTGGCGTTCCTCCCACCGATTACAATGTTCCTGCTGGCCTGTCAGGCGGGAACATTGTATTATGACGTTCCCGCCAGGCTGACCATCGGGAACAGTGCTACGATATTGGCCCCTGGTCCTTTAGGGGAGCCGAGGCCAATATCATAGCACACAGCACCCTCAGAATTAGCACTGACTGCACAACAGACAGTGCGCATTCCGAGGGTGCAGACCCCCCCCCGCCCCCCCCGCCCCCAGAACTGGCTTCCTGCCTTCCTTTTCATGGTGGTGTCCCCATTCAGTTCAGCGCCACACAGGCTAAATACAACTCAGACTGCCATCACCCCATCAGGAACTATGTTCCTGACGGGGACGGCGGTCTCGTGGCGGGTCCGCCTTATTGTGAGAAACTGGATAAAGAGGCAATCTGCTATCAAGAAATGATTAGGGAAGTTGAGTTAGCATTTTACTGCTGGATATACAGAAATAAGCATATATGTTAATTGATTATATATTTATTGACACAATAAAAAGACAACCATTAACCCACCATTTAAAGACAATGTCACTTTTCAGGAGAGACGGTTGAAGCCATTAGAAAAGTTCAAGACTGCTTCACAAATGTGTGCAGACACTCATATCCTGCTTAGAACCATTTTTTTTTTTTTACTTTCCTTAAATCCTCTCTTTTTTAAAATATTTGTGCATGAAGCAGTTTTGTAGTGTACTGGAAATATTATCAAACCTTGGCATTGCTTTTGCAGTTGTCTTCACATGGCATAAAGTGGTCTTGGACATGCTTTTTAACAATTGTGCTACCACCTCCTGCGAGTTCGATCATGTGCCCTCCATTCAGGTTGTTTGTCAAGGGGATCAGAGTCCTGAAGCTTTTCCAGTGGGCATGACATGTTTAGTTTTGTGTGTAAGATTTTTGTAGAGCATGCAACCCTTGAAGTGGTGGAAGATATTGAGCCATGCCAAGGAAATTATGGGGCATGGAGCATCTTGCGATGTTGGTGTTGGTGTTGGTGTTCCTTAAAATGAGGTATCTCTGGACTGGATTCTGGCAGAACTGTAAGGAAGCAATATGAGACCTTGGACTGGTTGAAGTGGCATGTATGTGCTTCTTGGCCCATTGGCATTTTGGCAGCTCTCTCAGCAAGGCTAAGCTGCCCCCTTTCATTTATGTCTTCAGCTTTTTTTGCGCTCTGGATATATGAAACACAGACAAATGAGTCTGATGGAGAACACAAAAACGGATTGCAATTATGTCACATAGATATATCCCAATTCACCCTTATTAAAACGTGTTTATTTGAACTATGAGTAACATTTTATATGGAAACGTTGTGCGTAATGGCAAGTGAATATACGTTCCATAGGGCAATAGGTGGTTAGTGTGGAGTTATATAAGTCAATGAGGGTATACCTAGAAATGTAAAAATAAACAGCGGTTTGTACATACAGCGAGAACAGCAAGGACATATGTATGGCATTGTGCGTAGACAAGGTCTGCAAAAGGCAAACCTGCATGGAAAATATGTGCATTAATTTTCCTGCTTGAGTTTATTGAACTTGAGTGACAACCACCTCACTATTCTGAGAAGATTATCTCATTATGTGGCAAAAACCTTCACTTGCATGAAGATACAGTTCTGCCGTGAAATTTGTCAAACTTCGCAAATGGTGAAAAACAAGCAGTTTAGGGAGAAAAAAACTGTGATTGTTCTAAGGAAGAAAACACAGTGGGAAAGATAAGGGTCAGTGCACAGAGGATAGGCCACGCCTACACACCTTGAGAATTGGTAACTTAGAAGATAACTAAAGTTAGGCCTCCCCTGGAATGTTCCATTTAAAGGCAGGTACGGCAGAGTAAGGAATAATTATTCCTTAATATATTACTAAACCTGATTGCTACTACTGGACCTGCTCAAGAAGAATGGAATGCAATGTCACTGTTTCCCTCTTCAAACTCGGTACATGAAAAGCGATTTTGCAGTTGCAGAGTCTGGACATAACTGGAAAAAAGCAGTAACTGATACCTGGAAGGTGTCCAGCTGGCTGCTGCCTGCTGTGGAGAGGTGTCATGAGGACATATCCTGGGATGAGGGACCTGAGGGCAGATACCAGATGGCGAGCAGAGTTGAGTCTCTCACAGGGAGAACGGCCTTGACCACTGAAATTTGTACCAGTTCCTGCACCACAGTCCAGAGGTGTGTGGGATGGCAACCGATCAACCTGGCCAATGGGCATCAGCAGAAGCGGAAACGTTGGTCATTAATCAGAGAGCTGCAACATCTGCCTCGCTCTATGGTAATGCAGTTTCTCAAGGTGCTAGAGGGCAGAAGAGCTGCAGCCAAAATGTGGTCTAAGTGTGGCAGTTGGGGTGGTCGATAAGCACAGGCATGAGCACTCTGTGTCAGAATAGCTGCTTGACAGGAGCAACAAGCAATTTCCATGAGATCATGTACAACATACTTCCTTTCTTCAATGAGACAGCCGTAGTCACACTGTAGTGGCTGGTGGGTCGGTGCGCTCAGAGGTGTGCACAATTTGCTCAAGTCAGATTACACTCAAGATATGGCGTAACTTTTCATGCACAATATCACACAATTGCCTCCACGTGCGAATAGTTTCCTGTTCTATATTGCGAAGACCAAACAATAATTTACTTGATAATAGGACCATGCTAAAAATAAATATTCACCTCATCTTCCTGCGTTCCGATAATAACAATAATACCTTCATCTTGGCCTGGCTCTCAGAGACCCATAATTTTCTACTCATATAGCTTTTGTTTGGGTTACATGCACTCCTTGGAATGTGTGAGCTACTAATATGAGCACTTAGCTGCAATGCTAGGCACAATGAATCATGGTTATGTTTCTTTGACAAAGTCAAACGCCCCCGTACTGTAGGATTGAATCGAGAGTAGGTTTCACATTGAATGAACCAAATCAAAAGGCCTTCAAGTGGCACATAAACAAGTGTGAAAATAACAACCTTTTCTAAATTAGAACGCGAAGAGGTAGTGTCAAGGAAACAGGTGGCCAGAGTATCTCTCATAACAAACTGATCACAGAAAAAATATAAACAAAGATTTTCCTGAAAATGCATTACATTATGTTATGGTACATGGATTTATATCTCTCATAGCTGGCCTAGAGAGGGCTTCCCATCGCCTCCCTAGAAGACCAGCAGAAAGAAAGAGGAAAGCCTCCAGCCTTAAAACAACCAGTTCTTAAGCTGTTTCTTAAAAGACATGTAATTGGTGTTTTTGAAGGATTGCAGGGAGCCTGGTCCACAATCCTGGCCCAAGCAGTTGGAACAATCTTCCTCCCTGCTTCATTAATCTAACACGAGGTATACTTGTCAGAACTAGCTCTGAGGGACTTAGGCATCTCATGGGGGGTGGGACTGTACAGGGGGGTTAAGAAGAGGAGGTCCTGTACTGTTAAGGACGCAATGGATGACACCTAGGGCCAGATGTAGGTAGAAAACATTTTGCGAGGTGCAAATTGCGAGTCCCAGCGACTCGCAATTTTCACCTCGCAAAATGTTATGCAGAAAGGTGTCTCAGACACCTTATGCGACTTGCTATGGGGTCGCAAAGACCCACCTCATAAATATTTATGAGGTGGGTCGCAGTTTGCGACCCCATAGCGAGTCTAGGCATTCATGGGGATGGTGGCCTGCTGGAGACAGCAGACCTCCATGTCCGTGACTGCTTTTCAATAAAGCAGTTATTTTTTTTTCTCTTTGCAGTCCGTTTTCCTTAAAGGAAAACGAGCTGCAAATAGAAAAAATACCGAAACCTTTTAGTTTCGGTTTTTTTCAGAGTAGGCAGTGGTCCATAGGACCACTGCCTACTCTGAAAAAATATTATTGTGAGCATTCACAAAGGGGAAGGGGTCCCATGGGAACCCCTTCCCGTTTGCGAATGAGTTACCATCCACTTCAAGTGGATGGTAACTGCGAGTTGATTTGCGACCACTTTCGCGGTCACAAATCAACTCTACATCGCGGTGCGACTCGCAAATAGGTAGGGAACACCCCTTCCTATTTGCAAGTCTGAAACACATTTTGCGAGTCGGTCGGTACCGACTCGCAAAATGTGTTTCAGCATCGCGTAAGGGCTTTTTGTGCCTAGCAAACGGCGTTTTTTGCCTTCTTACATCTGGCCCCTAGAGCCTTGAATCAAATCTGCTTCTCATCAGGAAGCCAGTAAAGATTTTGTCGCTGGTTGGAAACTGAATTCACTTTAGGCAAATGGTCCAACCGCCCAGTAACAGCATTTTGAATAATTTGCAGTCTATTTATTCCTTACCTTCACAGCAATTGCAAGGAATAAAATGTTACAGTAATCTAGATGAGAAATAATCAGAGCCTGAATAATGGTCCTCTGTATAGAAAAAGGACAGTTGCAGAGGATTTTCTTCCGGTTTCTGAGCAAAGCATAGCAACAAGAAGCCACAAACTTATTTTGAGGACAAAAGAGTGAACTGTCAACCCAAATTCCTAAACTCTTCACAGCCCATTTAGGAGTTGGAGGTTGACCCAGTAGTTCAGGCCACCCCAGTGAGGTCCCCAAACCATAAATTGCTTGCCTACAATTAGAATCTCAGTTTTATTGGCATTCAATTTGAGGCACTTTAGGGGCACCCATTAAGTCACAAAGGTCATATAGTTCCTAAACTGAGAAGTGCCCACCTCCTCCATAGAGGATAGAGACAAGATCAACTGCATGTCATGCATATTTCAGTTGCAGTCATATGCATTCAATGGCTGCCCTTGGAGTGGACGGGAACTTGTCATTCAGATACATCCTTCATGCTATAAGACAATTTGATGAACATTCTTTAGAACTGAAAAGAAACAGAAAGGTCTTTTCAATTACCGTTGGGTTCTTTTCTGCTTTAATTCCCATGTATGGGAACAATTTCTTTGGATGAAATAAGAAATGCAGTTATTTTCAAGGAAATCACAAAGTAGACTGCAATAGCTTTAGGATTAGTGACAGAACTGTTAGACCCACATGCCAAGAGGCATGATTCAAAATAGAATTGCTGTAGATTATCTCTTAGCGGCCAAAGGGGAAGGTGTCCCATCAGGAACTGAATCTGGCACTAATTTTCCTTATACTTCTGTTAGCATATATGAGCAGATAACACTGAGGACAGTGTAAAGAAATTATATAAAATATAACATTACTGTGACCTATACCCCAATGGCTTTTGGGTGAGGCAGGGGGATGTTTTCAGCCTTTGGGATGTAAATTCATTTTAATCCATCTTCAGAATTGTTTTAATTGTGGCTATCATATTTATTACTGTTAGACCAAGGGGCATATTCATACTTTTTGGTGCAAAACTGCACTAACGCAGTTTTGCATCAAAATGTTGTTCACCGGCTTGCACCATTCTTGAGTGCCAGCCGGGCACCATATTTAAGGAATGGTGAAAGCCGACGTAAAGGGTACGCTAGCGTAAAAAGAAAATGACGTTAGCCGGGATGGGGGTGGTGGTAGGGGAGAAGGGAGTTTTGCACCAAACAATGATGTTAGGCAGGTTAGAGTAAAATAAAATGACTCTAACCAGCCTAGTCATTTTCTGACACAAAACTATTATATCACATGACTCCTGTCTTTGAAAAGACAAGAGTCATGCCCACCACCTCAATGGCCAGCACAGGGGACCAGGGTCCCCTGGGCATGGCCATTGCACCTAGTGCCATGTAGGGGGGCCCATTTTAGGGCCCACAATGGCACTTAAAAAAAAATACTTACGTGTACTTAACTATACTTACCTGGGATGGGGTACCCCATCCTTCGCTGTCCCTCTGGTGTGGGTGGGGGTGTCCCTGGGGCCTGGGGAGGGCTCCTGTGGGCTTATTCCATGGTGTTCCACCATGGAAATAGACCAACAGGTCCCCTAACGCCTGCCCTGACCCAGGTGTTAAATAATGCTGCAAAGCAAGCTTTGCACCATTATTTGACCCCTCCTCCCCGTGCATGATTTTAGCATGGGGGGATGAATATGACGCTAAGGCTATACAGTCATTTTTTGCATGGGAACGCCTACCTTGCGTCTCATTGACGCAAGGTAGCTTTCCACATCCAAAAATGACTTTAACTCCATAACTTTGGCGGTAGATGGATCTGATGCCCAAGTAGAAGTATGTAGTTAGTTCCTTACAACATACAAACTTCAAACAACAACACCACAACAGCACAAGTATAAACACATGTCAAACTCTCACAACTGACACTGACCAGGGACTCAACACACATATAACACAATGTACAACCAACTGTGAATGAACACACACAATTACACAATTACATAATCATACAACTTAGCAATTGACACACACATCACACACAGCACATCTAACCTACTGCACCATGCACAATACATGCGGACTCAGTCAAAAGACACAAAGCCACGCAGCACAACAACAAAGACATATCAACACAAACACAACACAAATACCATGACAACAACATATCAGCTACATACACATGCCCATCTCACAACATACACCCCACACCTGAGGGACAACAGCACTGCACACAATCTCACAGCCTGCTTAAACAATACATGAAGCATCAAGCAGCCCACACACATAAATGCTGGCACACAACAAATGTCATTCAGGAACAACTCAAAGGCAGCTAAATGGGGCACCTACTTTACTCCTAACTGCCATGTAACGTCACAGGTAGGAGCATCAAGGAGGCAGGCACCTCAGGCATTCTTTGGGGTTGGTGGAGGGGTTTGGACTTAGTCTGTGGAGAGGGAGATTTGGGCTTAGGCTTTGGAGGGGGGTTTGGCTTTGGCCTAGGAGAGGGTTGGAGCTTTTTCGGAGGGGTCAACTTTTTAGTGGCAGAGGGGTATGGGTACTGGCGGGGGGAGGCTTTGGAGGGGGAATGAACGGTCTTGGGGATCTCTTAGGAGTGTCACAGGGGGGGAGAGAGTAGGGAAAATGTCAAACTCTGAGAGTACATTTTATTTGGGACACACAGGGACAGACATAACAAAAGTTTTTGTGTGGAGGGAGAGGGAGTGGTTGTAAGAAGTGTTGGTGTGGATGTCTTGGATGTGTGTGGGAGTTATGCTTGTGGGTGGTGGGTGTCTGTTGGGTGGAAGAGTGAGGGCGTTTATGGGTCTTGGGTTGAGGAGGGTGGTGGTGCTGGAGGATGCCGTGGTGGATGCGTGGCTGTCTGTTTGGGTGGTGATTACAGGTATGGTGATGTGCTGCAAGTAGGTGTGTCAGTGGTTGTGGTGTGTGTGGGTCTGGTGACTGGGGTGGTTGTCGGAGGGTCTGCTGTGGTGATGTCTGCTGGTAGGATAGGTGTGGTGGATGTATCAGTGAACGTTAGTGTTGTGTCTGCACATGTGTCAGGTGTTGTGTCTGTGATGCTGGGTGTAGTAGGGTGTCAGGGCAAGTAGTGACTGTTGCTGTGTCTGCAGGTGGATGTTGCTTGTGTGCAGGCCGGTGGAGTGTCTTGTGGTGCTTATGTTTGTCTGCGCTTCCCTTGTCTGTTGAGGTGGATGCAGTCTGTTTGTGTGCTTTGGTTGGGTAGGGGATGGGGGATTCAGATTGGGAAGAGGAAGGTGGAGGGGGGACAGTATACAAAGGGTGACTGACTGCCATCAGTGTGGAGGCCAGAGCCTGAAAAGATCTCTGTAGGCCAGCAAGTGCACTGTGAATGCCCTCCAGGAACACATTGCTCTGTGGATTTGAGTTGCCAGTCCCTGGATAGCATTCACGTTGGTTGACTAACCCATAGAGATCGACCTCAGGAGGTCAATATACTCCTCACTGAGGGTAGCGGGGCTAACAGGTGCTGGGGCAGAGGTGCCAGGGCAAAGGAGAGGCCCACCCTCTTGGATGGGCAGGCAAAGCCAACAGGATGGGGAGCTGCAGGGAGGGCGGTGATAGAAGGGGGTGGCGGACAGAGATTGTGCTGGGTGGTCCCCGATGGGGCTGCCACCACTAGGGAGTGGCCACTGGAGGAGAATTCCAATGAAGATGAACTGGATCCGGTCTCCCCCGTCGCACTCACCTCGCGGGCCACTCGGGCCCTCAGTGTCGGTGGTGTCATGTCTGGAGGTCCCATGACTAGAAGCTTTCCCACTCAGCTGTGCTCCGTCTTCTTCGCCTGCCGGTGCTGACGCTGAAAACCAAAAAGTTAGATATGGTCATCACATTCCCTACATAACACTTCCATTGTATTTCACATATTAGTATCATCACATCCAGTTGACCACACCCCTAGGTAGTACGAGTTAAGTGCTGCGTCATGTCACAACAAAATACAAAGCATCCTTTTCCTTAAAGACATTGTTACACACCGGCTAAGCTATCTAAGTATTACCTACAATGCCATGATATCAGTAGACCTATCACACTGATCATTCCATGACAAGGTAAATCTGCTACAAGACATAGGTTCATTATCCTCAATAACATAGTCAAGCACCAATCAAGCTATAGTTCATAAATGTGACATTGATTTCCACCATTCAAATACACAAACTCAACACATACAAACAATTAACCCTGAAGTTATGTATCTGCCATTGAAACATATTGTATAGTAAAGTCAAACCAGCCTGGTGTACACAAGCCATGCCCACTTCATGTCACATAATTAACAACATGCACGATGTACATATACAAACATGCAGCTCCTCTAATTGCACACTTTAAATATTTGAGGTGAATGGGTCAGAACACATGATTCACACACATGTACCAATAGTGATGTATAAAGGATGGTAAATACACTGTGGACCAAGGCATCTAAGAATGCCCTCCAGAAAACAAACGTTATCAGTCATGTAAGGGCCAAATAAGCTCAGAGTAGTGTCTCACTCACCATAACAAGTTGTCAATCATTTGCTTCTAGTCAATGGACCACTGTCATGTGCAGGGAGGTGACAAACAGCCTTAACTAATCATGCAATTATTCCATTGACAGCCCACTGACTGGGTAGCAACATCACTATCAACACATCAGACATGACTAGGCTTAAATCTGTCTGTGAAGAAATCTCAGAGACAAAGCACATGTGATGCTACTATGATAGGTATACCCACCATGATGCAAGCCAAAAGCTTGACTACACATACTATACCACTCACATGTGTATATTCACTACCACACCTGCACCACACAGGTTTCAGTGTAAACAATAGGGGCCAGATGTAGGAAAAAAGCAATTTGCGACTTGCAAATTGCGAGTCCCTGCGACTCGCAATTTGCAAGTCGCAAATTGCTATGCAGTACGGTGTCTCAGACACCGACTGCAACTCGCAATGGGGTCGCAATGACCCACCTCATGAATATTCATGAGTTGGGTCGCAAATTGCGGCCCCATTGCGAGTATAGGCACTCGCTAACATGGAGGCCTGCTGACGTCAGCAGACCTCCATGTTAGCGACCTGCTTTTAAATAAAGCAGTTTTTTTTTTTTGAAGTGTAGCCCGTTTTCCCTAAGGGAAAACGAGCTGCACTTAAAAAAAAACCGAAACCTTTAGTTTCGGTTTTTTTCAAGGCAGGGAGTGGTCCCTTGGACCACTCCCTGCCCTGAAAAAATATTTTGGGCTCCAGTCACAAACTGGAAGGGGTCCCATGGGGACCCCTTCCAATTTGCGATTGGGTTACCATCCACTTGAAGTGGATGGTAACTGCGATGCCATTTGCGACCGCATATGCGGTCGCAAATGGTATTGCATCCCAATGCGACTCGCAAATAGGAAGGGAACACCCCTTCCTATTTGCGAGTCTGAAATGCATTTTGCGAGTCGGTAACGACTCGCAAAATGCATTTCTGCATTGGGATACGCGTTTTGCGACTCGCAAACGGCAAATTTTGCCATTTGCGAGTCACAAAACGTTTGCTACATCTGGCCCTAGGTTCCTAAACTGCCTGGACTTAGTAGACATATCCTTCATAGCAACAGGAGATATCTATATAACTATTTACATTGTAGAATCATGACAGAACCTTGCAATTTACACATGATGTTGGCAAAAATCTGATAAGATTGTAACTGTGAATGAACTACCTTTGTCATATATCATGCCTACAACAATAGACCCAACGGTGATGCTGGGGGGGAGACTTTCAACTTACAGAACATTAACATGGTACTAACATTCATAGCCCTGACACCAATATATGAGAATCAATAGAATTGTTGATAATCCTCAATGGATTCCAACATGTATGTTGTCTACTAAGATGAGACATTACAAATGTCTAAGTACATTCCTCACTTACCAAGGGGGATCACCTTGTGACAGGTGTTAAGAAGTGAAGCAAGTATGTCATGTGAGATGTCAGATGGACATCACAGCCCCGCATGATGCTGTCACTCAACAGAAACATTTTGTAAAGTAGGAATGACTTGAATATCAGTGACTCAATATTGTAAATAGAAATGATTCAAGGAACATTGCAAAGGACAGAGAGAAAGGACCTGGACACCTTACCATCATGTTATTGGGAGTATTGACCTGTAGGTGTAAATGAACAACCACCAGGGTATGAAGTGCTGTATTTTGATACACATGTGACACAGTCATATGTGGACCGTTATATGACAATGTACTGAGGGGACAACATAGGTGATTAACATGTCTCTAAACACATTTTTATATGTACACCTGTGTACTATTGATGGCTACTGTACATCAATGTGTTTACAGGAGATCTGTGACACTTTGCACTTACCATATTATCAGAGCTAAAAATCTGTCACATCAGACAATAACCTGGTAAAGTGGTGAACTTGTGTTAGGTCTGTGCTTACCCACTTGTAGTTTGAGGGCCTCTGTGCTGCCCTCAAACGCCCATCCAACTCAGTATAGGCCACTGCCAGAATGCGGGAAATTAGGGGGACAAGGTCCGACTGGCACCCGGTCCTTCTTGACAGGACTTCCCCTACTGGGCATCTGCAGGCTTCCGGGCCCAGAGACCCAGGTCCTCCCACCTCTTGCTACAGTGGGTGATCCACCGGCTGTGGACCCCGAGGGTCCGCACTTTCTTGGTGATGGCATGCCAAATCCCCTTCTTTTGATGGGCATTGACTTGCATGGATGATACAGACAAGAAAAGAATGTCATGTCCACATGCACCATACTAAAACAAGCAGGCTGAATAACAAGTTAGATCACCAAGCCAAACACAGACTGTCTTTAACATCCCCTTCAATGATAGATGACCATATGCAATCAGACCATGTGTGAAGTTGATATAGGCAAAAAACATGCATATCCAGCACAAGGTGTCAGCTTTTTACATATGACCTGACCGCAAAAGCATCTGTAAACAGGGTATTCCAGGCGAAGATGGGTACACCACTTTCACTAACCATGTACTACAGTCAAAAGGTTGGTGAGGGAACATACATCACACACTCTCCATTATGTTTTAGGGCACAAAATGTATCGCAGCACATATGTACATGCCCATATACTCACACATAGTACCACAACTTATAAACCTTCCAGACTTTAAGGACATAGGGGGTGATTCTGACCCCGGTGGTCAGAGACCGCCGGGGCCAGGGTCGGCGGGAGCACCGCCGACAGGCCGGCGGTGCCCCGCAGGGCATTCTGACCGCGGCGGTTCGGCCGCGGTCAGATGCAGAAAACCGGCGGTCTCCCGCCGGTTTTCCGCTGCCCTTGTGAATCCTCCATGGCGGCGGAGCGCGCTCCGCCGCCATGGGGATTCTGACACCCCCTACCGCCATCCTGTTCCTGGCGGGTCTCCCGCCAGGAACAGGATGGCGGTAGGGGGTGCCGCGGGGCCACTGGGGGCCCCTGCAGTGCCCATGCCAAAGGCATGGGCACTGCAGGGGCCCCCGTAAGAGGGCCCCACTTTGTATTTCAGTGTCTGCTATGCAGACACTGAAATACGCGACGGGTGCCACTGCACCCGTCGCACCTTCCCACTCCGCCGGCTCAATTCTGAGCCGGCGTCCTCGTGGGAAGGATGATTTGCCCTGGGCTGGCGGGCGGCCTTTTGGCGGTCGCCCGCCAGCCCAGGGCAAATCCCAAAATACCCTCAGCGGTCTTTCGACCGCGGAGCGGTATTTTGGTGGGGGAAGTCTGGCGGGCGGCCTCCGCCGCCCGCCAGACTTAGAATGACCCCCATAATCAGAAACATTGCCTATCAGCCTTTGCTTGGTTTTAATAAGGAAAAATTAGCTAATAGAACATATGTGCACATGGTGCACTTACCTTTTCCTCAGGTGCACCACAGGGCTGTCCATACAGGGATAGGACCTCCGCCACCAGCTTCTCCAGCTCGTAATGTGAGAAGACAGGGGCCCTATTACCTGTCTGATGTGGCATGATTGCTCCGAGAGGCAGTACACAGCAGCTCAGGTATTGGAGGTCTTACTGGCAGCAGTGTCAGGAATCAAGTGAGAGATGAACTATGTTATGGCGGTCAAGTCTGCCACGGAAGAGACGGTCACCACCAGTGGACATCGCCATTGGCCAAGACCGCCAAAGGCAGCCACGTCTTCCAATGGCTGTATCCGCCTACCACCATTACGACTTCTGCCAGCAGATGTAGGTAATTTCCTATTGTCCAGTACAGTAGGTCAGGCAGCTGCCATTTTAAGGTGCATACATGATTGTTAAAATCTATTTTTTGATGCGCTCCAAAGTCAAAATCACAACTGCTGCATAGTATTCATTGCTGGCCTACCGCAACCATGTATGGATATGTAGTATAAACAGACATGTTGTGATCCTGACGAGATGAGAGCAATGTTTCAATATTAGCATAGTCTGCAGCCTAATGGCAAATGGATAGATAGTAATTGTGTCTTTGTAATGTAGAAAAGTGGTAAGAATGTCATTGTTACAGAGACTATTTGTGACATGCATATCTGTTAACAAAACCATAATTTGGGAAAGGGGATGACATTGCAAGAATAAGCCATTCTCACCCTTGGTATGTGCTGTGTGGCATGTTTAGACTATTTCTAATGGCATGTCCGAGCATTCTGTGTGACATTTGTATTCACACACTCACAATGGACACAATGAGTGATGGACATATATTCTTGTTTTTCCTCACATAGGTATCCAGCATGAGAAGAGTCAGACAGCCCCCAGTGTGCCATCCACTAGCAGACCTGCAGACCATGTAGAATCAACATGTCATCCAGATCTACAGCCTGGATTGACAGACAATCATGGATCTCTGTTGTCATTTGGAGCCAGATCTGAAACCTTCCATTTGTCATCCCAATAGCATACCACCCATTGTACATGTTATGTCAGTGCTGCACTTCCTGGCTACAGGCTCCTCACAAAATACTATGGCCCTAACTGAAGGGATGCCTCAGCTAATGTTCAGTCTGGTCTTGAAGGCTGTACTGTCTGCATTGTTGAATCACCTGGACAGCTACATCCGATTTCCACATTTTGAGGACTTGGCCCATGTAAAGACTGATTTTAATGCTTAGGCACACATGTAGTGGGAGCCATTGATGGCACTCATGTAACCGTGGTTCCCCCAAAAGCCAATGAACAGGTGTATAGGAACAGGAAGAACTTGCATTCCATAAATGTTCAAGTAGTTTGTTTGGCAGACCTCTGCATTTCACAAGATACCCGGGGTCAGTCCATGATGCCTTCATCATGCGAAACAGCAATACCCCATTGCTGATGACACAACAGTACATAGAGAGGGCCTGGCTGGTGGGTAAATCATATATGTAGTAAGTGAGTAACTTATGTCTGCTATCAAATGTTAAGATGCCCAAGATTTATGTTTGCACTCTTTAACTATTTCTTGCAGGGGACTCTGGCTACTCAAACTGTACTTGGTTTTTAACACAAGTGAGGTACCCAACCATGCCAGGGGACGTCTGCTTCAATGAGGCCCACAAAAGGACAAGGCATGTCATGGAGCGGACCTTTGGGTTCCTGATGGCAAGATTCTGCAGTTGCTGCATAGTGCTAGAATACATGGTGTACATGGTATTCTAGACCTATCTCTCTCTATATATGTATGTATATATCATAGAGAGAGAGATAGGTCTACAATACCATGTATACCATGTATTCTAGCACTATGCAGCAACTGGCCATATTCTAGCAAGAGCCCTGGTCAGTTGAAATGACAACTGTCTTTTGCTATGTTGCTTTCTATTTTGCATTAAAGTGGAATGGAGAGAGAGCAAAGGGAATGGTGGAGTAAGCCCATATTTGCCCTCCATCCTTCAGAGGTCAACAAACCTTGGCCTTGTGACAAGAGTTTTTGTCAATACAAGATGCTCAGACAGCTCCAGAATTTTTCAGTGCAAGGGTGCCCAGGTTGCATTGCTGTCTCAGCTGTGGCTTTTCATCTCCCTGGTTACTGGTGCTTGCACAGCCTTAGAGCCACTAGAATAAGCTCCAGCCTCAGCACATCAACCAGTGAATGTATGTCGGGAAGATGTGCGGACTGTAGTGCGTGGGAGTGCAGTGAGCAAGTGTGTGTGCCTTTTTAAGAATTGTTAGGACTGTACAGCTGCCACTCATGTTTGAACAAGCCTACTTTGATGTTGCCTCTGATATGTCTGTCTGATCTGCCCCGCTGCTGCCCAAACTGTATATGTTCTGTGAGTGCACATATGTTGTACATGATCTGTGCTTGACAGAATCTTCCAGGGTAGCTGAGGGTGTGTAGAAGTGTTGGTGTGTGTGCTCTTGTATAATTGTGTGAAAAATCTGTGCCTGCAAATTTCCCACTGCTGCTGTATCTCTGCATAATTTCCTAAACCTTGCACTGCTGCCACCCATGCTCTGCCTGTTCTGTGAGTGATACTGAAGTTTGCACAGCTGCCCAATCTGTGCCTTTTCTTTACTTCTTAGTGTGTGAGTGAAGTTTGCCATCCTGCTGCTGCCTCTGCCTGTCTTCTAAGGGTCAACTGCTGCTTATGCTTTATCAAACTCCTTCTTTGTTTAGTTAAGGCCACTTTTATTTAGTAGTACAACTTTTGTTTAGTCTTTTTCTTAATTATGCTGGAATACACCTAGTCAAAAATACCTTTGATGTACAGAAGCTGTGCAATAAAAAGATAAAATTATTTTTGCAGTGTTGCCCTGTCGGACACAGAATGCTATGCGTAGGTTGTTATCTGACGTCAATAAATATTGTAAGTGAAAGAACCTGCTCATTAACTCTGAGAATACTAAGATAATAGCAATGAAGCCAGCACCTTCCCTGTTAAAGATGCCCATAGAAAACGGACAAGAACTCGATTGCGTCTAAACATTTGGGCCCATATTTATACTTTTTGACGCACAACTGCGCCAACGCAGTTGTGCGTCAAAAATTTTACCGCCGGCTAACGCCATTCCAACGCACCATGCGGGCGCCTTATTTATGGAATGACGTTAGCCGGCGCTGCGGACTGGTGTGCGTAAATAAAAATGACTCACACCAGGCAGCGCCGGCGTATGGGAAAATGGGGGTTGTGCGTAAAAAAATAGGGCAGGTCAGGTCAGAGGCAAAATTCAGGCCTCAAACCGGATTTGCGCCATTTTTTTTGACGCCCAACCTCCATTGACATGACTCCTGTCTTAGCAAAGACAGGAGTCATGCCCCCTTGCCCAATGGCCATGCCCAGGGGACTTATGTCCCCTGGGCATGGTCATTGGGCATAGTGGCATGTAGGGGGGCCCAAATCAGGCCCCCCTATGCCACAAAAAAAATGACCCAGGCGTTAAAAAACGGCACCCATCAGGCTGTGCCTCGTTTTTTAAGGCCCACCCCCTCCTGTGCGTCAAAATGACATCAGAGTATAAATATGGGGCACAGGCCTTAAAGTCATTTTTTGGAAGGGAACGCCTACCTTGCATATAATTAACGCAAGGCTGGTTCCCCCTTCCAAAAAATGACGCACATGGTGGAATTTTGACGCCCGCGGGGTCGGACGTCAAAGTATAAATATGGTGCAGGGTTTGCGCCGATTGTGCGTCAAAATTTTTGATGCACATTCGGCGCAAACAGAGTATAAATATGCCCCTTGATTACCTGGACATATGCTTTACCTATAAATTACATTCCAATGCTTATATAGAAAAGGTTGCACTTGTGATGATGTACTGCTCCTTACACACAAAACGTGTTAATATAATATTCAGTGCTTACCTTGTTAAATAAAAGTGCTGGACGCTTCCTGGAAGCCACTGCAGCTTGCACTACCCATTACTACCCTCATCGCTGCCAATGACAGCACCAACCTAACTAATAATCATCACACTCTGACAAGTGTGACAATTCAGACTGTTCCACGCCACCCAAAGCTAGAAAGTATTTTTCATTTTTAATTTATATTTAATTATCAAACACTCATCTCATCTTATATTGAATTATTAAACACTCATCTCGAAATCTTTGTTGTGCTCATCTCAAAATTATACAGACAGCATCACCATATGGTGGACTGTCATTAGTGCCAGTGTTGACAATTAAGTGCTGTGCGGAACCCCAGCTCAAACCAAGCACTGGTAATATAACAAGTGTATATGCAAAAGGCAGTGGGGCAGCAGTCTATGGATCTGAAGTTTGAGGTTATATGTAGTGAATCCTAGTTAGTTTTAATGGGTTACAGGAGTTAGCTTAGCCTTTGGCTTGCAGACTGGTGCCCCAGTCACCTAGTGACTTTTACCCTACTTAACTTGCTTTGTTGTAGCACATTTATTTAAGTAAATCTTTTAAGATGGCTGCCTTGTTTTTATTTAGGCCCATGTTTTAGTTTGCGTTATCAGTGCCATCGCACTAAGGCGTCAATATCAAGCGGCAAAGATAAACAAACTTTAGGTGTTCATTTGAGGTACTTTCCCTCTTCACGCTTTTGAGGGAATTGTTTATATAAATTACCGTCCCATGCATGCCTGGTTATCTATTGTTTGGGAATAGACCTACGTCAGGGGTCCAAGCAGATCTGAATAAATACTCCTCACTTAGAGAAGGATTCTGACCAGATGCCATTGCTGCTATCGATGCTGCACATCACCTTGATGCTGACCCAGTCTTCGTGTCCCTACGGAGTCTGAGCTAGAGACCTCATTCCAAGGTAATGAGGGTTGGGGCTCTTCTCATGGACATGGCATTGGCAGATTAGGTTTAACATACCTAGATCTCTTTTAGGTTAGAGGTTAGGCTCATAATGCTAGGGTTTTAGGACATATTTCACATTTCATGTCTTCTCATGTTGTTGCAAGATGGTGGGGGTCTTTGTATTAATGACTCTTGTCTTTACCATTCTGTTTCTTGCACTGTTCACTATCCTAATGATTGCAGCCCATGCAACTTATCGCAGAATGCAGTTTTGCTAAATAAAACCTATTGAAACTTTACTGCATCTTCTTCATTGCATGTGTTTGATTGAGACATGTTGTTAATATGAGAAAGGGTAATCTCTGTTTAACCATAACACTCCTTGAGATGTCACACTCTGGAGTGCATGCGTAAAGGCTGCCACAAATCACCTTTTGCTGTTTGAGTTTTTGGTGAGGTGCTGCTTGTGAGATGGAAGGGTTGGGACGACAGTTGCAACTTGTTGTAGGATTGGCATAGTCGCCTACAAACATAAGTTCTGTCATCCTTAAACCAGTAGTCTTGCCTAGAGCAAGAGTCCAACTACGATATGGTGCCATCAACGATGGTGTTTAATTATCACTGTCTCACAGACAACAGATACCCTAAGTACCGTTATATGGAGACGTCCGTGGTCTTGGGGAAGATTCTCCCCAGCTGAACAGGGAGCACCTAATTAGGCAATAGGTTGTTTGAGCTCGAACTCATAAAAGGACTTTACTCCCCATTTTTGGTGTTCCATCTGTTATACCCATAATACAATATGGCTAACGCCATAGACATTCCTAAGAATGCTAGACATGCATTAACTTTACATCTAGTAGCGCATGGCTTAAGAGGAGGGCGGGGATGTTACATTCATAGTGGAAGCTAGTAAAGTTTACCAAACAGAAACATTTTCTTCCTGGGTACACTTTCCCAAGGAAGACAATATTACATTTAAATTCCACACATACAGAATTGAAACGTACCTATACGGTACCAAGCATACCATTATCATTAAATACTGCTCACTTATCAGGAGCATCAGAACTTGTTTGAAGGCGCCCTACCACATGTAATACAACCCGTGAGATTAGGTCCCTTAGGTAACGATGGACCAACGTGGCCTATGTTTGCCACATACACACCTCACCCAGGTATACAAAATATGCAGGCAGCAGACCTGCGAAACTTATATCTCGAATTAGTAACACTTTACAGACGACTTGTTCAGTTCATAATGCGAACTTTGAACACAACACCAGTGCGTCCAGCACCACCAGCACCCGCTGGATATCAATTGGCTACTGGGATTAGTCCACAAACTTTGCAGACTATCATGAGTAAAGTACCCACAGAACGAGCGAAAATCCTGTTCTGGATATCCCAGAAAACAAATCAGCTGGAAGCTGTGTTTCCCAATGGGGGACCAGAGGAGAAACAGAGAGTTCTCACAATGTGCTTGCCCTTCAAGATTGTTCCCTCGGTGGATAACCACACCACATGAGGTACAGTCTACGCTGCAATTTATTCTACCACACATGGTACCCCGACACTTGCCAATTTACTGGAAATGTTAAAACAAATACAGAATGAGCACGGGGTTGCACCAGTCCTAGATTTGGGACTAAAATTAATGCGGAACTTCGACGCAGTCTCCTCAATCATACTCAGTAATATTAAAGGGGAAGCAATTGCTCTATTTCAGCGCCTCCTAGAGATTCCACATTTGGACCGGGAGAAAGAGCTATTGAAAATTATTTCTGATACCTATACTAGTATAGGACGGGATAGCTTGGGAGCCAAGCCAAACAAGCTAGAATTACAGAGTACCACCCCTAAGGAAGGTACTAAACAAGCACAGGAGGGTTCTAAGAAGCGCTGGGATAAATAAAAACAATTTAAAGATAGACAAAATCAGAGAGCTGATTCTCCACATCCGGAGACCTCCGACAGGAGATATAGGCCCTCATTCTGACCTTGGCGGGCGGCGGAGGCCGCCCGCCAAAGTCCCGCCGTCAGGTTACCGTTCCGCGGTCGAAAGACCGCGGCGGTAATTCTGACTTTCCCGCTGGGCTGGCGGGCGGTCGCCTTCAGACCGCCCGCCAGCCCAGCGGGAAAGAGGCTTCCACGATGAAGCCGACTCGGAATCGAGCCGGCGGAGTGGAAGCTGTGCGACGGGTGCAGTTGCACCCGTCGCGTATTTCACTGTCTGCGCAGCAGACAGTGAAATACATGTAGGGGCCCTCTTACGGGGGCCCCTGCAATGCCCATGCCAGGTCGGACCGCCGGGATCTGGATGGCGGTAGGGGGGGTCGGAATCCCCTCGGCGGCGCAGCAAGCTGCGCCGCCTTGGAGGATTCAATGGGGCGGCGGTACACTGGCGGGAGCCCGCCAGTGGTGCCGGTCCGACCGCGGCTTTACCGCCGCGGTCGGAATCCCCATTGGAGCACCGCCGGCCTGTCGGCGGTGCTCCCGCGGTCCTCCCCGCCAGGGTCAGAATGACCGCCATACTCTCAGAAATAGAGAAAATATAAAAGCGCCTGAAAGATATACTGATTCATGTCCCTCTCGTTCCTTTCAGGACGCACCGGATAGACGTAGCGAGAGAGGGGGCCGTCCTGATTGACGTCCTGAACACATGAAATAGAAGAAAGACTCACCACAGTCTTCAGACAAAAAAGAAGAAAAGTCCCCGCAACAGAAGCCACATTTTCAAAAGAAAAAGGTGGCAGCACTATAAATTAAAAATGCCAGTTGAGAACATTGCTGAAGAACAAGACGTGGGCAGTGACACTGTTAGACAGCACAGCAGAGTTCACAATATGTCACCAGAGTCTGAAAGGTCAACTGGATGCGACAGCAACTAGCGATTACATTGCGGTTGAAACTGCGGATGGCCGCGTTTTGCCACCCGATAGGGTTTATGATTTAAATATCCAAATTGAGGGAGGCGTAGAGCGCATCATTGGTGTGATATTTTGGGATGAACTTAGTTGTGATATCCTGCTGTCCGAAAGGGACTGGCCACCGGAGCACGTCGGTAAGCTCCCACATCGGGAAGATGTAATTTTGCCTTCTTTTTCTGATCTTCTTCCAGAAATGGTAAAACAAGCCTACGCTGTCAATTGGGTTTTGGCGCAGGCACCTGCGTGGTACTGCAATCATGTAGGTTGGGACAAGGACTCTCCTTGTCATATTATACCTATCAGGTCCACTCCCCAACCTCAGCCACAATATCCTGTTAAACACGAAGCAAAAGCTCCAGTGAGGGAGATCCTCACCCAGCTCGAGTACCAGGGAGTAATTGAGCCCTGTGTCTCTGCAATTAATAACCTGTTATTCCCCGTTACAAAACCAGACCATTCCTACAGAATAGTCTTAGATTACAGACACTTAAACAGTCATACACATACATACACTATACCAAATTCACATAGCACAGCACTAATTAACAATATAGTGCGCAAGAAATACAAAACAACGCTGGATATTTCCAACGGGTTCTTCTGCCAGAACTTAGCACACGAAAGTCGGGATCTGAGTGCATTCTCATGGGCTCACAAAAACGCTTTTGCAGTTTGCACCAGGGCTACAAGAACAGCCCAGGGCTGTTAACAGCCCGAGTAACATCAATATCACATGATAATGATCCAGAGGCTTTGTCCTACGTGGATGACATCTATCTCACAGATGACGACCTCAACATTCATGTTGTCAGGGTCAATCGGATCATTTTAGAATTCGCAGCCCTTGGCTACAAATTAAATTTTAGGAAAACTAAAATAGCCATTCTCAGACTACTGTTCCTGGGATACAAGCTATCAAACAAGGGGAGGAGCCTGGCCCGCACTTTCTAGAGAAATGTGCACAACTTCACCCACCTCACACTCTCAAGAAACTACAGTCTTTACTTGGTTTCCTTAATTTTGGCAGAACATACATTCCTGACTATGCACAACGTATCTAGCCACTTTATGACTTAATACGCTGAGATTTTTCTAGCAAACACTGGATAGTTGAACACACACGCATCCTTAGGGAATTGCAAAAGGACATTCTAGAATCCAAACACTTGCACACATGTGACAATAAAACAAATTTGGTCATCAGAATAATTGATGGTGCCATTGGGTTCACTTATGTCTCCTTTAATGAGGGCGACACACTGCCCATAGCACAGAAATCACATTTAAGCTCCAATGCAGAATAACATTTTGCACCCACAGAAAACAATCTAACTGCAGTTCAAATGGCTGTCATTAAGGAGAGGCCACTTGCCCAAGGGAAACGCGTCATTGTCATTACCCCGGTGCCAGCCTTAGAGGCCATCACCAAAGCAGGCGTTCCCAACACTAAAGCACTGAATCCACGTTGGATTCAGTGGGCAACCCCCCTGACTGCAACTGATGTTGACAACATTTTTTATCCAAAACTTCAGACACAAGAATTTCTCCAATTAGAACACGATTACCCCGCTCCTCTAGATATTTTGCCACTTGACAGATACCATACTGTAATTTATAGTGATGGTTCAGTACAACCATCTGTATATGCCAAACATCAATATTCATCTGCTTGTGCAGCCGTGAGTGGAGTGATGAAGGATGGAATTCTCCACCCTCACAATACCTACACGCAGACCCTAGGGGACTGCACAGCTCAGCTGGCTGAAATTGAAGCCCTTCTTCTAGCACTAGAGCACACAGAGCCAGGATTGCTGACTTTAATCGTCTGTGACTCATACTACTGCGTCCAGCCCTACAAGGATTACCTCAATCATTGGAAGGTGAACGGTTTTAGAGATTCCACTGGGAACACCATAAAACACAGAACATTGTGGAGGAGGGAGGGAGGCTGATCATAAGGATAAGCTACCATGTGTCCATGTAGTACATACACTGGGCCACCAACGTGCAGGAGTACACATTATCGGCAACACTTTGGCTGATGAAGCAGCCAAATCCGCAGTAGCTACAGCTTCTGTGGCTGCAGTGACTCGTTCCTAGATGAGATTGGATAATTAATTTCTGAGTGCTGTGAAAGTTTCGGCTGAGGGTAAGTCTCACCCAAAAGCATACCCTACAAAATATTTTTACCACATCAGTGTGCAGAATGTTGCCTACACAACAATTCCTGGGGTTGGAGATCGAACGATCCCTAATCAAGACCAGAGATTAGATCTAATTAAAGCAGCACATGAGAGTGTCACTTCTGCTCATGTTGGTATCTCGGCCACGGTAACACTCTTATAGAAACGCTTCTGGTGTCCAGGTCTATACAAACAGACAATACAGTATTTGCCAGCAAATTAAGGGTTCAAACATCAAACGCCCACAGCAGACATCCCTCTTAGTGTCCAGCAGGCCACTACAATGTGTGTTAACCTGGACCATTGCGGTCCACTTCAACCAGATGGTGCATACACATACATCTGAGTCGCTGTAGATTCTTGTTCTAGATTCCTGTGGGTATGGCCTCAGCGGTCCGTTGACGCTAGACCTGTTCTAAAAGACTTGCTGATCTTTATCAGTACATAGTGGCTGCAGCATTCAATTCAGACCAGGGTCCTGCATTTGCCTCTAAGGCATTCAGGGACACCATGGGGACAATGGGTGTTGAACTCCATTGCTCCTCACCATACCATCCGAGGGAAATTTGGTTGTGGAGAGGCGGAACCGTGATTTAAAGCAGTCCTTAATAGCTAGAGAATTAGGTTCTGGATGCAGCTGGCTTCATCACCCATCTGGGGTCCAGAGAGCACTGAATAATCTGCCAAGACGGTCTTTGGGAGGACGCACTCCCTATGAGGTTCTTTCTGGGATACCTATGTATGTCCCAGATCTTGATGGCCCTCGTTTGGTGTCAGCAGACACACCTTTTGACATAAATGAACATCTCACTGTTTTACCGGAGCTTCTGCAATTTTGTGATGATAAATCGTCCGCCAGTGCTGCCACCTTAGGAATGAGGGATTTACCAACAACTTCCACCTGCTAGATTCCTAAAGTCGGGCATCTGGTTCGTGAGAAGATCGCTGTGAAGAAGGAACTTGGTCCATCCTACAGAACACCAGTCCCAGTCCTGGGAATACAAGGTACCAGAACTATCATCTTACCACTACTGCCTGGTTCCAGAGCAAACAGATTAATTTCCATTGATGACGTAAAAGTTCACCATGTGGCCGAGCCTGCACAGTAGACCCAGAGGTCCCTTGAGTAGTTCCCGTCCCCTCTCACTACCCAACAGGACATACAGCTCCAAAGTAGAATTAATAACACTACTTCGGACAACACAACAATGTCCAACAAAGCTACAAACACATCCTCGACTGTGGGGAGGGCATAAAATGAGCTATTGCTGATTTCAGTTACCACTTCAACAACACCAGTTGTCCAAGATTTGGCTGTTTTTTATACCAACACTACATTGACTGATGACACCGTCTACTATGAGCCTCCACATGAAGTGGATCCATCTACCAGTATTGCATCTGCTCCTGCATTTGACTGCTGCTGGATATTTCATCGACATTGATGACTTTTCTTCAGACTCATTCACTCTAGTAATTAAAAATATTTCAAAAACACGTAATCTGTATCTATGGCTTAAAAATAACTATCTAATTCATCCATGAAACTATTCATGGTTCTGCTTGACACTTTTTGCATTGTTTCTGTCGTTTGGTTTTGTGACTGTTTTCTTTTTACTCATAAGTGGTCATTACCTTCCTGAACGCTCCTCAGTTGAGCTTGTGGATGAAGTCTTAACTCCATATCATTCCTCACATAAGGTCAGAAGAGACTTGTCCCTTGTGAACATTTTAGCTGTGCCAATTCCTGATGGGACTGTGTGGGACAACGTTCCATTTGATTTATACGGGCCTACTGAGGTCATTCAAGTTCCATATGTATTCAAAATTTCTATGACAGATGTAATTTGTTACGGTTTACTCGTCGCTTATGGCTCGGACCAACTGGAACTGCAGGATGGTCTCGATCCTTGTAGGTCCTGCCTTGACCAAGGTAAGGACGGCCCTTTCTGGAAGCCAGGGTGCTGCTGACAATGATACGTCAAAAGGCAGTCAATGCCCTCCAGAAGGAGTCTAGAGGAAAAACCCCAAAGGGAAAAAACCTATATGACTGGAACTCCCTAGAACAGAGAATAAGCACAAGAAAAAAGGTAAGTCTTCTAATAAAAAGAAAACAATAACTGGAAGAAGCTGGAGCAGGCGAGGAAAAAGGCTGGAGGAAAAACAACCAGGGCATGATCACCACCAAAGGAAGTGTTGCAGTGCAAGGAGAACAAGAATCCCACTCCTTATATACCCTAAAACAGGAAGTGACATACAGGAAAGTAATAGACGCCATGTTGGATTGGGAAAGGACTATAGGAAAAAAATAGATGACGATGCCATTTTGAAAAAGGAACCTAATGCATGCAGGGCAAGATGTCGAAGAAGGGCATGCTGGGAGAAAGAAGAACATGGCTCCTATTTGGAAGAAGAAATGGAGAAGGAAGAGAAAAGAAGACAGAGAAAAAAACTGGTAAACACCAGGTAAGTGAGGGGTGGGGGAGGGCTCCCACTTCTAATTTTGAGGGTGCCCCACACCTTGAACTCGCCGAGACCCGAAGCTCAATCCAGGGCCTCGTGCGAGATGAGGCCATAAAAAGGGGCCGCAGCAAGCCCTGCGGCCAGGAAAATGTACCACAGCCCCAACTGCATCCCGAGCGGATCTTACTGCGCAGTCCACGACGCAACAAAATTACATCTGGTGTTGTATTTGATGATTGGGATGTCCAGACAGTTGATTCCATGTTAACTGAAAAGAAGGACTATTCAGTGTTTGAAAGTGATGATGTATATAGACATACAATGAATTATGGGGAAATGTTCTGTTACAATAACTGGGGACATTACTACCTGCACTGTACCACTAGACACAGACCAGTTCTTAACTACACACAGTGGGAACACTGTTCAACACCACCAGTCAGGAGCCCAAAATGCTATTTAGCTAAGTTCACTTATTTTACTGGACATGGCACAAAAAAGTCATACTATTTCAAATTACCTCCTTCAAAAATTAGGAAAATGTTGCTAACTGATACAAAACTGATTTATTTAGATTCCCTTGCATCCTGCAGTTGAAGGTTACGAAAAGGGGAAGAATACCATTGATTTAAAGAGTGTATGGGGAACACAAGATTGGCAAATACAGGAAAAGGAAGCTTTATTTAGAGTGTGCCTGATTCCTATGCAAATTATCTTTTTGAATGATACCATTCAACAGATAGCAAAAATAAAAGAAATTAACATGCCCAGTATCCCCACACTAGCAAAGTTTAATGATTTGCAATTCTTCCTGAAGGTCACCTAGGAAGAGCTAGATGCAAAGGTTCAGGGTGGTACTTATAATTCTTCACTTTCCAGTCCGGTGGGTGGTTAATTTGGCCAATAGACACCAATGGATGTCAGGCATGTTTTTTTAATTCCTCAGGGGGTTTCAAGATTACTCGGCCAGACCCTCGCTTTGTCTCGGGTCAACACACGGGTCTAGTTACAACATACAGCGTAGGTAAATGGTGCCAACAATGGGGACAGTCCAACACGTTAGCCGCAGTTAAAGAACATCTTAACACTCTTTCTGAGGATATAGACTTGAAGGACTTTTGTTAGGTCCTAGGAAGCCGTGCTTTAAAAGTTTCATCTATGCTATGTGTAATGAGATCTGTAAGCTTTCTCAAATAGAAGCTGCAGCACGCTTAAGGCAAATAGATAAGGAAAACTTAGAAAAGGCTTTAGCTGTTGTCAATAATGTTATAAACACTCTGTCCAACAGAATTTATTCACTGACAAAGATAGTGTCGTCTGCGATAGATATCATTCAGACAGACATGTCCCGTTTATACCATGGACAAAGTCAGCTGTGCTTCAGCTTGCAGCTAGATTGGACGTTCCAAACATTGAAAAATGCCCGAATTCCATAGAAGTACATTAACGGTAGTGAATTGTTCACCACCTTTAATTTATCTAGGAATCAACAGGCAATGGCTAAAAGGAAGTAAGTTTCACCATGCTTCAAATAGAGAAGTTAGAAAAGTTGCCTTTTACAGTTGCAGAGAGTTCTTCAACAGTATGGCTCCTATGTGGCATTATTAACCTGCCCATTTTCACTTTTCATTTTTAGAAATGCCTGAAACATCTTGTCGTGGGCAGGTAGGAGCTACTAGCCGATAGCTATATTAAAGAAGAATGGGAGTTGCCCTTTGATTATAAATGTCTGAACGGCCAAACAGAGGTCTTTCTTAGCGGAAGTGAATGCGAGATTACTGTTAGTCATTCAATGATCTGCAAGCAGGTGTCCCTTCACGGCCTTTCCAATGCAGGGGTCGCAAACTTGGCCTGGTTTCTGAAAAGTAGGGACCAAAGCTGATGCAGTATGTGACCAGGGATTGCCTACGCAATTCCAGTCTGTAAGGTCGTTAAGTGTTGTGGAAAAGGTTTACTCCCCCCACACAAGAGATAAAAGTATCAGAAATGTGCCCTCACATTGATACTGTTAATGTAAATTATGACAAGCTTAGCAGACCAAAGGCGCTACTGTTCCAAAAACAAGTCGCTTTGACATCAGTTAGAGAGACGTGTACTCTCCAGATAGTGAGAGCATCAGCCAAGATACAATCCCTATTAAATACCAACCTCCCAAAGCACTATGGAGAGCTGTTATACAGAATTTTCAACGCCCGAGCAATACTGGGATTGTTAATTTCTTTAAGGCTGTTGGATCTGGATTTGTGTCCATCTTCCAGACTGTCTTCGGAGTCATCCCATTGGCCATCCATTCACTCTTTTCAAGTGTGTTTGGTGGCTTTCTTATCATTTTGGCATTGATTGGTGGAATACTGCTGCTATTTCTTCTGATCTGCGGTGGTTGTATCTTTCCAGTACACAAAGCAATGGAGCCGCTGCCACCAACTCAACTGTGCTGTGAATGCATGGTTCAGGTCTTCGATGCTTGCTTGCTGGAGGAATTGGAGCGTGATTGGTCATTGTCATTCTGACCACTCCTATGGTGCGTACAACCAGTCTTTCACTGCGTGTGGTGCCTCCTAGAACACTTGCCTACAGTGTGTCTTGCTGTTATGCCAGTGCCTCCTGTGGACCAAAAACTGCTGATGTCCTGAAGAGGGTTTATTCACGTTGTGCCCCTTGAGACTAAGGCTGATTCGCAAGGCCACTTATGAGCCTTGTTGAACGAGTTGGCTCTTTGCACTCTTGAGGATGCCACTACTGAAGGTGGACCTGCACAAGACACTACTATGCACTACTGCTCCGTGGATCAGTCTGCCCATCCTGTGATGGATCTAACATCTGACGATGTGGCCTCTTTCCTGAGGTCCTTTCCTTTCGATGGCTTCGAAGGTGCTCTTCAAGATCATGACTATTGTTAAACGATTTGATGATTGGCTTATTACACCAAATTCAAAGTATACCTTTATTGCCCTTACTTTGGCCTACTGTGCTTGTCATGGTCGACATTATGGGGGTCATTCTGACCCCGGCCGGCGGCGGTAGCCGCCGGCCTGGCGGGGCCCGCCAGAATACCGCTGCGCGGTCAAAAGACCGCCGCGGGTATTCTGGGTTTCCCGTTGGGCTGGCGGGCGACCGCCAGAAGGCCGCCCGCCAGCCCAGCGGGAAACACCCTTCCATGAGGATGCCGGCTCCGAATGGAGCCGGCGGAGTGGAAGGGGTGCGACGGGTGCAGTTGCACCCATCGCGATTTTCAGTGTCTGCCTGGCAGACACTGAAAATCTTTGTGGGGCCCTGTAACGGGGGCCCCTGCAGTGCCCATGCCATTGGCATGGGCACTGCAGGGGCCCCCAGAGGCCCCACGACACCCCATACCGCCATTCTCTTCCTGGCGGCCAAAACCGCCAGGAACAGGATGGCGGTATGGGGCTCGGAATCCCCATGGCGGCACAGCAAGCTGCGCCGCCATGGAGGATTCCCCAGGGCAGCGGGAAACCGGTGGTACACCGCCGGTTTTCCGTTTCTGACCGCGGCTGTACCGCCGCGGTCAGAATGCCCATGGGAGCACCGCCAGCCTGTTGGCGGTGCTCCCGCGGTCGTTGGCCCTGGCGGATTTTACCGCCAGGGTCAGAATGACCCCCTATATCTCTTGGTATGTTTTTTAGCAATTGATTTTTAACACGTTTTTAAATTAGATTTTTTGGCCATTTTTTATGGTTTTAGCTTTTAGCCCAGAGCATTTTTAGCATTTGGATTAATTCACCTTCTGCGGCGTCAAGTTATGGCATCATGCTTGTTATGGCAATGGGTAGGGTGTAGTGAAACCTAGTTTATTTTCATGGGTTACAGGAGTTAGCTTATCCTTTGGCTTGCAGACTCGTGTCCCAGTCAACTAGTGACTTTTACCCTACTTAGCTTACTCTGTTTTAGCGCATTTATTTAATTCAATCTTTTAAGATGGCTGCCTTGATTTTAGTTAGGCCCATGTTTTAGTTTGCGTTATCAGTGCCGCCACGCTAAGGCATCAATATCAAGCGACAAAGATAAACAAACTGTAGATGTTCACTTGAGGTACTTTCCCTCTTCACGCTTTTGAGAGAATTGTTTCTATAAATTACCATCCCAAGCATCCTTGTTATCTATTGTTTGGAAACAGATCTACGTCAGCGGTCCAAGCAGATCTGTATAAATACTCCTCACTTAAACAGATAGTCAGAGAGATTCTGACCAGATGCCATCGCTGCTATCGATGTTGCACATCGCCTTGACGCTGACCCAGTCTTCGTGTCCCTACAGAGTCTGAGCTAGAGACCTCATTCCAAGGTAACGAGGTTTGAGGGCTCTTCTCATGGATATGGCATTGGCAGATTAGGTTTAACATACCTAGCTCTATTTTAGGTTAGAGGTTAGGCTCATTATGCTACGGTATTGGACATACTTCACATTTCGGCCCGTATTTATACTTTTTGACGCTAAACTGCGCTAACGCAGTTTAGCGTCAAAAAGTTTTGCGCCGGCTAACGCCATTCTGAAGCGCCATGCGGGCACCGTATTTATTGAATGGCGTTAGCCGGCGCAAGCAGACCGGCGCTGCCTGGTGTGCGTGGAAAAAAACCACGTACACCAGGCAGCGCCGGCGTTGGGAAAAATGGCGCTAGGGCGTCTTAAAAATGGTGCAAGTCAGGTTGACGCAAAAAATCACCTCCACCCGATTTGCGCCATTTTTAACGACGCCCAGATGCCATTTACATGACTCCTGTCTTAGTAAAGACAGGAGTCATGCCCCCTTGCCCAATGGCCATGCCCAGGGGACTTCTGTCCCCTGGGCATGGTCATTGGGCATTGAGGCATGTAGGGGGGCACAAATCAGGCCCCCCTATGCCAAAAAAAATATTTTTAAAAAAATTTAAAAAATTATACTTACCTGAACTTACCTGAATGTCCCTGGGGTGGGTCCCTCCATCCTTGGGTGTCCTCCTGGGGTGGGCAAGGGTGGCAGGGGGGATCCCTGGGGGCATGGGAGGGCAGCTGTGGGCTCATTTTGAGCCCACAGGTCCCTTAACGCCTGCCCTGACCCAGGTGCTAAAATCCGGCGCAAATGCGGGTTTTTTTGCCCCGCCCACTCCCGGGCGTCATTTTTGCCCGGGAGTATAAATACGACGCATTTGCGGCGCAGTCATTTTTTTAGACGGGAACGCCTACCTTGCATCTCATTAACGCAAGGAAGGCGTTCACGCAAAAAAATGACGCTCTTTCCTCATACTTTGGCGCTAGACGCGTCTAACGGCAAAGTATAAATATGGCGTTAGTTTTGCGCCGAATTTGCGTCGAAAAAAACGACGCTAATTCGGCGCAAACGGAGTATAAATATGGCCCTTCATGTCTTCTCATGTTATTGCAAGATGTTTGGGGTATTTGTATTAATGACTCTTGTCTTTACCATTCTGTTTCTTGCACTATTCATTATCCTAATCATTGCAGCCCATGCAACTTATCGCAGAATGCAGTTTTGCTAAATAAAACCTATTGAAACTTTACTGCATCTTCTTCACTGCCTGTGTTTGATTGAGACATGTTGTTAACCCCTTCTGTGCCCAGGACGTAATGGTTACTTCCTGAGGCACAGTGCTGCTGTGCCCAGGACGTAACCATTACATCCTGGGCACAGAGCCCAGAGGGAGTGCTAGCTCTCCCTCTGTGGGGTTCCTCCCACCCCCCCAAGGCAGGGATGCAAGGGGAAGCCCTTCCACCCCCGACACCCCCACCCCACCTGTGATGTCAGTGCGCAATCGCGCGCTGATTGTCACAGGGCCTCCTCCAGCGCGATCGGAAGAGAAATGCAAAGCAGTTCTCTTCCGATCATGTGGGGGAGGCCGAGAGAGGCTTCAAAGGGAAGGATAGTTATTTCCTTCCCTTTGAAGTCTCTCTCTGCGTTTCAAAAGCCGGATTGCAAAGCAATCTGGCTTTTGAAACACCCACTAGACACCAGGGATTTATTTTTAAAAATGAAACTGGCATGAAGGAGCGACCCCTTGGGCAAGGGTCGCTCCCAGGGGGGGCATTTTTTTTTAAGGCCTTTTCTGCCCCCCCCCCCCCCTTGGGGGCAGATTGGCCTATTTTTATGAGGCCAATCTGCCCCCAAGCGGGACAGAAACTACTAGACATCAGAGAGGTTTTTTTTTGTTCGTGAGGGGGGGGTAGAAACCTCTAGGCGCCAGGGCTAAAAAAAAATTTGTGTTTTTGTTTTTTGTTTGTTTTTTTAGAGATGGGGAGCGACCCATTAGGCAAGGGTCGCTCCCCTGAGGGCCAATTTGTATTTAGACCATTTCTGCCCCCCTTGGGGGCAAATCAGCCGATTTTAGGTCAATCTACCCCCAAGGGGGGCAGAAACAACTAGTCACCGGGGATCTTTTTTTTTGCGCCAATGTCACGCAGGGGTGACCCCGTAGGCAAGGGTCGCTCCCCAGGGAGGTTGGGGGGCAAATTTATTTTAGGCCATTTCTGCCCACCCTGGGGCCAGCTGAGCTAGAGGCCAAAATACACAGGTAGGCACTTTGCAAAAAAAAACTCTGTTTTCTGTGAAAAAATGTGATGTGTCCACGTTGTGTTTTGGGCCATTTCCTTTCGTAGGCACTAGGCCTACCCACACAAGTGAGGTACCATTTTTATCAGGAGACTTGGGGGAACGCTGGGTGGAAGGACATTTGTGGCTCCTCTCAGATTCCAGAACTTTCTGTCACCGAAATGTGAGGAAAATGTGTTTATTTAGCCAAATGTTGAGGTTTGCAAAGGATTCTGGGTAACAGAACCTGGTCAGAGCCCCACGAGTCACCCCATCTTGGATTCCCCTAGGTGTCTAGTTTTCAAAAATGTGCTGGTTTGCTAGGTTTCCCCAGGTGCCGGCTGAGCTAGAGGCCAAAATCCACAGGTAGGCACTGTTTTCTGTGAAAAAATGTGATGTGTCCACGTGTTTTGGGCCATTTCCTTCCGTGGGCGCTAGGCCTACCCACACAAGTGAGGCACCATTTTTATCGGGAGACTTGGGGGAATGGTGGGTGGAAGGACATTTTTGGCTCTTCTCAGATTCCAGAACTTTCTGTCACCGAAATGTGAGGAAAATGTGTTTTTTTTTTTGCCAAATTTTGAGGTTTGCAAAGGATTCTGGGTAACAGAACCTAGTCAGAACCCCACAAGTCACCCCATCTTGGATTCCCCTAGGTCTCTAGTTTTCAAAAATGCACAGGTTTGGTAGGTTTCCCTAGGTGCCGGCTGAGCTAGGGGCCAAAATCTACAGGTAGGCACTTTGCAAAAAACACCTCTGTTTTCTGTCAAAAAATGGGATGTGTCCACGCTGTGTTTTGGGCCATTTCCTTTCGTGGGCGCTAGGCCTACCCACACAAGTGAGGTACCATTTTTATCGGGAGACTTGGGGGAATGCTGGCTGGAAGGAAATTTGTGGCTCCTCTTAGATTCCACAACTTTCTGTCACCGAAATGTGACGAAAATGTGTTTTTTTAGCCACATTTTGAGGTTTGCAAATGATTCTGGGTAACAGAACCTGGTCAGAGCCTCACAAGTCACCCCATCTTGGATTCCCCTAGGTCTCTAGTTTTCAAAAATGCACAGGTTTGGTAGGTTTTCCTAGGTGCCGGCTGAGCTAGAGGCCAAAATCTACAGGTAGGCACTTTGCAAAAAACACCTCTGTTTTCTGTCAAAAAATGGGATGTGTCCACGTTGTGTTTTGGGGCATTTCCTGTTTCGGGCGCTAGGCCTACCCACACAAGTGAGGTACCATTTGTATCGGGAGACTTGGGGGAACATAGAATAGCAAAACAAGTGTTATTGCCCCTTGTCTTTCTCTAAATTTTTTCCTTCCAAATATAAGAGAGTGTGTAAAAAAGATGTCTATTTGAGAAATGCCCTGTAATTCACATGCTAGTATGGGCCCCCCAGAATTCAGAGATGTGCAAATAACCACTGCTCCTCAACACCTTATCTTGTGCCCATTTTGGAAATATAAAGGTTTTCTTGATAGCTATTTTTTACTCTTTATATTTCAGCAAATGAATTGCTATATACCCGGTATAGAATGAAAACCCACTGCAGGGTGCAGGTCATTTATTGGCTCTGGGTACCTAGAGTTCTTGATGAACCTACAAGTCCTATATATCCCCGCAACCAGAAGAGTCCAGCAGATGTAACGGTATATTGCTTTCAAAAATCTGATATTGCAGGAAAAAGTTACAGAGTAAAACGTAGAGAAAAATTGCAGTTTTTTTCACCTCAATTTGAATATTTTGTTTTTACGGTTGTTATTTTCTGTAGGAAACCCTTGTAGGATCTACACAAATTACCCCTTGCTGAATTCAGAATTTTGTCTACTTTTCAGAAATGTTTCCGTTTCTAGGATCCAGCATTGGTTTCACGCCCACTTCTGTCACTGACTGGAAGGAGGCTGAAAGCACAAAAAAATCGTAAAAATGGGGTATGTCCCAGTAAAATGCCAAAATTGTGTTAGCACAGCAAACCCTTTGTTGGTGCCATTTTCAGGGAAAAAACCACAAGCCTTCTTCTGCAGCCCCTTTTTCCCATTTTTTTGAAAATAACTAAATTTTCACTGTATTTTGGCTAATTTCTTGGCCTCCTTCTGGGGAACCCACAAAGTCTGGGTACCTCTAGAATCCCTAGGATGTTGGAAAAAAAGGACGCAAATTTGGCGTGGGTAGCTTATGTGAACAAAAAGTTATGAGGGCCTAAGCGCAAACTGCCCCAAATAGCCAAAAAAAGGCTCGGCACAGGAGGGGGAAAAGGCCTATCACCTTTTACTGGTTGAGTCCTTGGTGAGGTGCTGCTTGTGAGCCGTAAGGGTTGGGACAGAAGGGTTGGGACGACAGTTGCGATTTGTTGTAGGATTTGCATAGTCTCATACAAACATAAGTTCTGTCATCCTTAAACCAGCAGTCTTGCTTAGAGCAAGAGTCCAACTATGACAAGGCAAGTAAATTGCAAACAACTGAGAATTTGCTTTTAAGGACTTTATTAAACGTGGGCCCTGACACCCTACTACTTCCCTTGTATATTGAAATGGGCACCAAACTAATTTCTGACATCATTGCGTTAAGCCCTGTATTGTACTGGCAATGTTTGAATGGGAACCAGTATATGGAAGTATACTAAAAACTATAATAGAAGCACCACCCCAGGACAAGACCAATAATAACTTTGGAATATCACTGCTACGATCTGTTTCGATGCTTTCAAATAAACTGGTCATACACGCATGCGATTTGATAGAATTTTCAAATGCATCGTCACTGTCTACCAGTTATCTTTTAATAAAACAATTGCCTGGACTTGGTATTAATATGATTGTATTCAGCCTGAGGCACATCGCACTTTATATGTTAAACTCAGATTAGGCACTTTCCCAACTGGAGTTTATTTGTCAATGTTCATTAATGTCCCTGTGAGTAACGAGTGTTGTTATTGCAAATCTGTGTGTTTTGATACAATGATACACTTTGTGCTTTTTTGCAGTAAGACAAGTGTTATTCAAGTATTAGTTCCTATATTTAAGCTTTTCTGTATAACCACATGCACTAATACGCTCTGCTATAGAAAAAAAGAAAACATCCTGCAATATTTATGCCTGTAGGAACTTATCACTGGGCAGCTTGGCTCGCTTTGAGAAAGCAGAAATACAAATGAAGTCTAGGGTGCTACAGAGTTTGTTATAATCTTTGGTATTGTCTCAGTGCAAATATTTTGTATTACTATCCAAAGATTTTTAGAGTTACAGTGTCATCCCTGAATGTATATCCGAAGTGATTGTTTCTTTGTTATTTTGCTTTTATTATTTATTTGTTGTATTGTTGTTATGGCTTATATTAAAAAAAATAAGGTTTACCAAATGCTTTTTCTTTTGTCTGTACATGAGGGAGTCTTGCATGGCTGTTTTTGTTTGCTGTAATTGCTGTGTAAATGAGGCATCAAAAAAAGGGTAATAGATGGAGTGCTTGAATTAATCTCAGCACATGTAATTCCTCTGGCTGCATCCCAGTTGATCTTTTTCGCCCACCTTGTCACCTCAGTTTGGAACTGGCCATATGCAAATTGTGACTGATTTACCTGTGGGGCTCATCGAACAGGTACAGCTTGGATGCTGTGGCACAGTGAGGAGGGGAACCACGTATGGGTATATCCATCACAATTAGGACATCAAAAAAGATAATGGATGTAATGTTTGAATTAAAGACATTAGCAATTGCTTGGGCCACATCTAAATTCATCATTTTTTGCTGCCCAACCCACCTCAGTTCTGATTCATCCATAAGCAAATCAATCTTGACCCTGCCCCAATCTGAACAGTCCAGTCCAAACTGCCAGGCTAAATCCTCCTTTCACCAGAACACAAGCAACTGAGGAGCAGTTTTTCCCTTATTTGGGCTCATCAGCCAATTAAAATGTGGTTCTATTTTCATAGTGAGCATGGGACCCACCTCTGGGTATGACAGACACACTTAGGGCATCAAAAGCAAGGTGATGCATGGAATGCTTGAATTCATTTCAACCACTGGCCTGTATTTTTATGATAATGTTGTTCAAAGAAAGTAGGAAAATAGGCAAAATCAGATGGCCTGATATATTTTTCCCTCTGAGGATATAACCTCAAAGCAGCAAAAACAAGAAGAAACCCCTTGAAAAACTTTGTAAAACTGTCTATACTCTTCTTAGATCCATTTTTAAAGAAGCGAGAGACATGCTTTTCACCTTAAACAACCACTGGCAATGTCAATAGAGCTGGCTTATAAATGTAAATTTAGCAGCACAAAATGATGATGGACAGAGTGCTGAACAATGAAAACACTCACCCCCAGTCACAGATCGGGTTTTAATCCATCGTTCTTTTGCTCACCATGCCATCCCAGTTTGGACCCAGTCATATGCAAATTAGTCTTGACCCTATTTTTCATGGGAACAGTCTAGCCCGAACTGCCAAGCCAGGTCCTCCCTGGACCGGAAACAAGCATCCTGGGACTGGTTTCAGAGTATCACCCTTCATCAGCCAGGCTAGCTCGAATCCAGTGGCACAGTGAGCAAGAGACCCACGTCTGGGTATACCCTTCCCATTTGGGGCAACTTTAGCAACACAAAAGGATGATGGACAGAGTGCTGAACAATTCATACACTCACAGATCTGGGTTTAATCCATCATTCTTTTGCTCACCACGCCTCCCCAGTTTGGACCCAGCCATATGCAAATCAGTCTTGATCCTGTTCCTCATGGGAACAGTCCAGCCCGAACTGCCAAGCCAGGTCCTCCCTGGACCGGCAACAAGCATCCTGGACCCTGTTTCAGGATATCACCCTTCATCAGCCGGGCTAGCTTCAATCCAGGGGCACATGAGCAAGGGATCCACGTCTGGGCATACCCTTCCCACTTAGGGCAACTTTAGCAACACAAAAGGATGATGGACGCAGTGCTTAACAATGCAAACACTCATCCCCAGTCACATATCTGGGTTTAATTCATTGTTCTTTTGCTCACCATGCCACCCCAGTTTGGACCCAGCCATATGCAAATCAGTCTTGACCCTGTTTCTCATGGGAACAGTCCAGCCCGAAGTGCCAAGCCAGGTCCTCCCTGGACTGGAAACAAGCATCCTGGGACCAGTTTCAGAGTATCACCCTTCATCAGCCAGCTGGCGTTTTTCCAGCTTTCTGTGGTGAGGGCAGGGGTCAGATGGAGAGCCGGAGTGGATGGTGTTCATGATTTTGATGGTGTTGTTGTCGTTGATGGGTGGCAAGGGGAGCAGGAGGTTAGTCAGAGGTGAATCTGTGGTGTTGGTGGTTGCCGGGGGGGTCTGGGTGCTGAAGCTGTTGTGGATGTCTGCAATCTTGTGGTGAAAGTAGGAGGCTAGGGTGTCGCAGAGGTCTTGGGATGGCTGGATGGCGTTGACGCTGGAGCTGGGGTTGGAGAGTTCCTTTACGACGTTGAAGAGCTCTTTGTGGCTGTGTGCATTGTTGTAGATTCGGTCTTTGAAGGTGGTCCTTTTGACATCTCAGATGAGTTGGTGGTGTCTGCGGATAGCGTTTTTGAAGGCTGTAAGGCTGTCCAGAGTCTGATCTTGGCGGCACTTTCTTTTGAGTCTTCGGCAGCTTTGCTTAGATTCGTGGAGGTCGGCGGTAAACCAGAAGGCCTTTCTGTCGGTGTGTCTATTGGAGGGATTCTTGATTGGGGTGAGAGTATTGGCACAGGTGTTGACCCATTGCCTGAAGTTGCAGGCAGCTGCATCAGTGTCGGTGGTGTTGATGTGTGAGTTCTGGGAGAGGGTCACGATAAGCTGGTCTTCGGTGACCTTGTTCTAACTGCGGTGGGGGATCCATTGTGGGTGGTAGTGTGTTGTGCGTTTCTTGAAGGAGAAGTGGATGCAGCAGTGGTCTGTCCAGTGAAGTTCGGTGGTGTGGCTGAAAGAGACTTGGAGAGGTTGTCGAGCAGGTTGGTAATGGAGTCGCTGAACTGCTGTCGTGGCCTGGGGGCCTGTAGACGTGGGTCCCTCGAAGGGTGGTGTTTGGGTCAGTGTGGATTTGGAACTGCAAGAGTTCACCGGTGCTGAGGGTGTCTTCGGTGTTTGGTTGTGATCCTGAGGGTGTTCTTGTGGATGATGGCAATGCCTCCTCCTGATTTGTTGGAGTGGTCCCTGCGGGTGATCTTGTAGCCGTCCAGGATGGCTATGGCGATGTCAGGCACTGAGGAGGGGTTCATCCAGGTCTCAGTCAGGAAGGCGACGTCTGGGGAGGCTGAGTCAAGTAGATTCCATATCTCTACTGCATGTTTGTAGACGTAGCGGGTGTTGAGGAGGATACATCTTAGATGGTTGTTGGTGTAGAGGCTGGTAAAGGTGCAGTTCCGGCTGGAGAAGGGTCCGCGGGTTGTCTGCGGGGAGGCTTGAAAGGAGACGGGAGAGCGGCCGGTGTTAAAGGGGCAGAGGGTGGCGGTGTTGTAGTGAAGACATGCGTGGCGGCGGTGGGGGGGATGGGAACCCGGGGTTCTGGCACTGGGCATGGTCATGGAGTGGACAGGCGCAGATGGGTGTAGACGCGCTTGCCTTTGCCACACCTTTGGTGCATCAGCGGCGCTCCCACTGCACGCGGCCGCCATTAAGTACGGAGGTGGGGGGAGGAGAGGACAGCTGGGAGGCGGGAGGGGGATGAAAAAAGCCCGAAAAGGGGGTGGAGATGAAAAACGGGTGGGGCTGCGGGGGCAGCAGCGGTGGGGGAGAGAGAGAAAGGGGGAGAGTGAAAGTGAGATAGAGAGCGGCGTGAGAGAGAAACGAGGAAAACGAGCACTAAGGGACAGTAGTGGAGCAGAGAGGAGAGCAAAGCAAAGCAAAAGAAGGAGAGAGGCAGATGGTAGCCTAGTAGGAAAGCAGAGCTCTCCCACTAGACACCAGGGATGAGGCGCAGGCAGAAGCCTGAGGAAGGAGGAGGGCCTCGAACTACTGACAGGGGTCAGGAGTTCAGAGGAGCCAGGGAAAGGGCTCTACCTGGACAGTGGAGCCACGGGAGGCAGAGCAATGCACTGAGCAGGTCAGTTTAGCTTTCCCAGCAGTTGGGAAAGCAAAATGCTGTCGCTCCCAAGAGAACCTAACAAGGTTAATCACAGAGCAAATTTATATCCATAGTTTGTCACATTGGGTAACCAGCACCAAAATGAGTAATCTGTGAGAATCAATTAAACAAAATCCCTCTTTACAGGCGTTCAAGCAGAGAGATAATAATCCACCCTCAAACGGACTGATGTTAATATATGCTTTTCACAATAGATATGTCAGGTCTACTGCATATATTGAAACATTTCATAATAGATCAGGCCTTTAGATAAGATCATTTGCTTGTCACCTTATCCATCTCAGTTCTGTAGTATTGCTTGTAAGCTTTGCCATGAGCTAAAAGTGCAATACAAGCACACCTTTCAGTGCAAGCACACATCCCCATCAAATCTTCTACTCAGGGAAATGAGCACATGGGTAGAGCCTAAGCCTTTCTCTTAGTAGTGTCAAGCCAAACTTAACAATGTATGTGCATTAGTCTAGAGATGGGAAGTGTAGCCCAATGCTGCTCCCAAACACACAACTGTACTCTGAAGCCTAAAGTAAATGGTGAGATTGGAAGGGGGGCTACTTTCACTGGAAAATAGCAATACATTCCACATGACTGTCCTCCTTCCATCTGTACTGCTGCCAGAGCAAAACAAACACTACAAATTGTCTACTTATCTAAGATACTTTATTACCATTACACTGCAGTAGGTATGCCTCTGAAAGGAGGTCAAATTCTGTCCAGTTGTAAGCTTGATACTTTTTGCATGTGAATAAGCTTTCTCTGGGCAGCCATGATGGCTGAGACAGCTGGATAAACAAACAAAATAATCAGAGCTGTGTGGAGGGGAAAAAGGAAGCACTTTTTCTGTGGAAGCACAGAAATTATGCCCAATCCAAACATGTATTTCTGTCTACCAACATGTGAGCAGAGCCAAACTCCCTCTGTGTAGGACTCCTGGAAGCTCTTTTTTAGGTTGATCATAAGGTCCAGTGACAGCTGCATTGTCAAGCCAAATCTAAGTATAGAGGGTTTAGAGAAACAGATACTTAAGTACCATCTCTTGGACATTACTGAATCTCAAAACCTAAACTGACTGGCATTTTGCACTGACAACTCTCTCTCTGTGAAATAATCTTATCTTGCCAAGCCTGTATTGTGCATGTTCTTAATAATAAGGAAGCTTACACTATCATAGTCAGTGCTCCTCTTGTGTTTAACCCCTTCGATGCCAGGCCTTCTCCCCTCCTGTGCCGAGCCTTTTTTTGGCTATTTGGGGCAGTTCACGCTTAGGCCCTCATAACTTTTTGTTCACATTAGCTACCCATGCCAAATTTGCGTCCTTTTTTTCCAACATCCTAGGGACTCTAGAGGTACCCAGACTTTGTGGGTTCCCCTGAAGGAGACCAAGAAATTAGCCAAAATACAGTGAAAATTTTGTTTTTTTCAAAAGAATTGGAATAAAGGGCTGCAGAAGGTGGCTTGTGGTTTTTTCACTGAAAATGGCATCAACAAAGGGTTTGCGGTGGCAAGATCACCATCTTCCCAGCTTTCAGGAACAGGCAGACTTGAATTAGAAAACCCCATTTTTCAATACAATTTTGACATTTTACTGGGACATACCCCATTTTTACTATTTTTTGTTATTTCTGCCTCCTTCCAGTTAGTGACCGAAATAGGTAAGAAACCAATGCTGGATCCCAGAAAGCTAAACAGTTCTGAAAGGTAGACAAAAATCTGAATTCAGCAAGGGGTCATTTGTGTAGATCCTACAAGTGTTTCCTATAGAAAATAACAGTTGAAATGACAAATATTGAAATTGAGGTGAAAAAAACAGCCATTTTCCCCCACGTTTTACTCTGTAACTTTTTCCTGCGATGTCAGATGTTTGAAAGCAATATACTGTTACACCGCTGGACTCTTCTGGTTGCGAGGATATATAGGGCTTCTAGGTTCATCAAAATCCCTAGATACCCAGAGCCAATAAATGAGATACACCTTGCAATGGGTTTTTATTCTATACCGGGTATACAGCAATTCATTTGCTGAAGTATAAAAAGTGAAAAATAGGTATCAAGAAAACCTTTGTATTTCCAAAATGGGCACAAGATAAGGTGTTGAGAAGCTGTGGTTATTTGCACATCTCTGAATTCCGGGGTGCCCATACTAGCATGTGTATTACAGGGCATTTTTTGCAAAGTGTCTAGCTGTGGATTTTGGCCTCTAGCTCAGCCGGCACCTACGGAAACCTAGCAAACCTGCACAGTTTTGAAAACTAGACACCTAGGGGAATCCAAGATGGGGTGACTTGTGGGGCTCTGCCAGGTTCTGTTACACAGAATCCTTTGCAAACCTCAAAATTTGGCCAAAAAAACACTTTTTCCTCTCATTCCGGTGACAGAATGTTCTGGAATCTAAGGGGAGCCACAAATTTCCTTCCACCCATCGTTCCCCCAATTCTCCCGAAAAAATTGGTACCTCACTTGTGGGGGTAGGCCTAGCGCCTGCAAAAGGAAATGCCCCAAAACACAATGTGGACACATCACATTTTTCCACATAAAACAGAGGTGTTTTTTACAAACTGCCTACCTGTGGATTTTGGCCTCTAGCTCAGCCGGCACTTGGGGAAACCTAGCAAACCAGTGCATTTCTGAAAACTAGACACCTAGGGGAATCCAAGATGGGGTGACTGGTGGGGCTCTGTCCAGGTTCTGCTACCCAGAATCCTTTGCAAACCTCAAAATTTGGCCCAAAAAACACTTTTTCCTCTCATTGCGGTGACAGAAAGTTCTGGAATCTGAGAGAAGCCACAAATTTCCTTCCACCCAGCGTTCCCACAAGTCTCCCGATAAAAATGGTACCTCACTTGTGTGGGTTGGCCTAGCGCCCACGAAAGGAAATGGCCCAAAACACAACATGGACACATCAAATTTTTTCACATAAAACAGAGGTGTTTTTTACAAAGTGCCTACCTGTGGATTGTGGCCTCTAGCTCAGCCGGCACCTGGGGAAACCTAGCAAACCAGCGCATTTTTGAAAACTAGACACCTAGGGGAATCCAAGATGGGGTTACTTGTGGGGCTCTGCCAGGTTCTGTTACACAGAATCCTTTGCAAACCTCAAAATTTGGCCAAAAAAACACTTTTTCCTCTCATTCCGGTGACAGAATGTTCTGGAATCTAAGGGGAGCCACAAATTTCCTTCCACCCATCGTTCCCCCAAGTCTCCCGAAAAAATTGGTACCTCACTTGTGGGGGTAGGCCTAGCGCCTGCAAAAGGAAATGCCCCAAAACACAATGTGGACACATCACATTTTTCCACATAAAACAGAGGTGTTTTTTACAAACTGCCTACCTGTGGATTTTGGCCTCTAGCTCAGCCGGCACTTGGGGAAACCTAGCAAACCAGTGCATGTCTGAAAACTAGACACCTAGGGGAATCCAAGATGGGGTGACTTGTTGGGCTCTGTCCAGGTTCTGCTACCTAGAATCCTTTGCAAACCTCAAAATTTGGCCAAAAAAACACTTTTTCCTCTCATTGCGGTGACAGAAAGTTCTGGAATCTGAGAGAAGCCACAAATTTCCTTCCACCCAGCGTTCCCACAAGTCTCCCGATAAAAATGGTACCTCACTTGTGTGGGTTGGCCTAGCGCCCACGAAAGGAAATGGCCCAAAACACAACGTGGACACATCAAATTTTTTCACATAAAACAGAGGTGTTTTTTACAAAGTGCCTACCTGTGGATTGTGGCCTCTAGCTCAGCCGGCACCTGGGGAAACCTAGCAAAGCAGCGCATTTTTGAAAACTAGACACCTAGGGGAATCGAAGATGGGGTCACTTGTGGGGCTCTGCCAGGTTCTGTTACACAGAATCCTTTGCAAACCTCAAAATTTGGCCAAAAAAACACTTTTTCCTCTCATTCCGGTGACAGAATGTTCTGGAATCTAAGGGGAGCCACAAATTTCCTTCCATCCATCGTTCCCCCAAGTCTCCCGAAAACATTGGTACCTCACTTGTGTGGGTTGGCCTAGCGCCCACAAAAGGAAATGGCCCAAAACACAACGTGGACACATCACATTTTTTCACATAAAACAGAGGTGTTTTTTACAAAGTGCCTACCTGTGGATTGTGGCCTCTAGCTCAGCCGGCACCTGGGGAAACCTAGCAAAGCAGCGCATTTTTGAAAACTAGACACCTAGGGGAATCCAAAATGGGGTGACTTGTGGGCATCTGACCAGGTTCTGTTACCCAGAATCCTTTGCAAACCTCAAAATTTGGCCAAAAAACACTTTTTCCTCTCATTTCGGTGACAGAAACTTCTGGAATCTGAGAGGAGCCACAAATTTCCTTCCACCAAGCGTTCCCCCAAGTCACCCGATAAAAATGGTACCTCACTTGTGTGGGTAGGCCTAGCGCCCACGAAAGGAAATGGCCCAAAACACAACGTGGACGCACCACATTTTTTCACAGAAAACAGACGTGTTTTTTACAAAGTGCCTACCTGTGGATTGTGGCCTCTAGCTCAGCTGGCACCTGGGGAAACCTAGCAAACCAGCGCATTTTTGAAAACTCTACACCTAGGGGAATCCAAGATGGGGTGACGTGTGGGGCTCTGACCAGGTTCTGTTACCCAGAATCCCTTGCAAACCTCAAAATTTAACCAAAAAAACACTTTTTCCTCTCATTTCGGTGACAGAAAGTTCTGGAATCAGAGAGGAGACACAAATTTCCTTCTACCCAGCGTTCCCCCTAGTCTCCTGATAAAAATGGTACCTCACTTTTGTGGGTGGGCCTACTGCCCGCGAAAGGAAATGCCCCAAAACACTATCTGGACACATCAAAATTATCAAATACAAAACTACTTGTTTTTGCAGGGGGCACCTGCGTTTTTGGTCCTGGGCTCAGCAGCCTTCTAGGGAAACCTACCAAACCCAGACATTTCTGAAAACTAGACAACCGAGGGAGTCCAGTGAGGTGTGACTTGCGTGGATCCCCCAATGTTTTCTTACCCAGAATCCTCAGGAAACCTCAAATTCAGCTAAGAAATCACATTTTTCTCACATTTCTGTGTGGGATCACCACACTGGGACACATTTCATACCACCCAATGTTCCCCTCAGTCTCCCGGTAAAAACTATACCTCATTTGTGTAGGTGGGCCAAGTGCATGTGAAAGGGAAGAGCCAAAAACATGTCGATATTGAGGGGGAACAAAGGGGGTCCAAAAGGGCAGTTTGCAAAAAAACATTTTTAGGCTGACAAGTGCAGCAGAATCTTTATCGGTATAGATGAGACAATGCTGGGTGGTAGGAATTTTGCAGATTCCTGCAGATTCCGGAAGGTTCCATCACAAAAACGTGGGAAAAATGTGTGATTTCCAGCAAAGTTGGAGGTTTGCAGGGGATTGTGGGTAGAAAAATGGTGCGGGGTGCATGTGAAACACACCACCCTAAAATCACCCAGATGTTTAGTTTTCAGATGTGTCAAGGTCTTGTGGATTTTTCTACATGGCAGCGTCCCAAAGTCCATAAAGTGCAGCCCTCACCATTCCAAGTGGGACGATTTTGAGAGTAAGCCAAGCTCTCATGGCCCAAATGTAAAACTAAAACCCAAAATAATCAAACGTCTTCTTGCTTGCTGTGGGATAAGATGTTTTAGAGTGCGGGGGAGAGCTGAAAGACTGTTACCCCCTTCTGTTGAGGTGGGGGAGTAACCAGGCCCATACTGGTTGTTAGCCACCACCCTAATATTTTTTTTAATTCCCTGGCATCTAGTAGACTTTCTGCCCCCCCCCGGGTGTGGATCAGGGGTAATTGCCCCATCTGCCCACTGGTGGGCAGAATAACTTTAGCCCCATTTATTTGGGGTGGGGGTATGGCCACCCAAGGGGTCGCTCCCCTTATGCCAATTTCCTGAAATGAATAAATCCCTGGTGTCTAGTGGGCATTTCAAAAGCCGGATTGCTTTACAATCCGGCTTTTGAAATGCTCTGAGAGACTTCAAAGGGAAGGAAATTTATTTCCTTCCCTTTGAAGCCTCTCAGGCCTCCTCCACGTGATCGGAAGAGAAATGCTGAACTTCCAGCGTGATGGGAGGAAGCCTCTGTGATAGTCAGCGCGCGATACGTCCTGGGCACAGAAGGGGTTAAAGTGACCTGTCAAAATCTATTAGGAGCTCATTCTTTTGGTGACAGTTACTGATTCATCTCTCCAGTCAGTCACTGCATCTATTTTAACTCTCAAAAGTCTAATACTGCACACAAGCAAGAGTCTGCCTGCTAGCGTCTGTGTGTGTGTGTGTGTAACACGCAGAGTAGTGTCTATTCCAAATATATCACATAGGGCCTATTGGACCTGGCCTTTTTTCACAGGGTGATCCCCAAACTTTTTGCCTCCTTTCTCCTATTTGTTCTGAATAGTTTTTGTTGGCTTTAAGACTCTGGGCACTTTACCACTGCTAACCAGTGCCAAAGTTCTAAAGTGCATATGCTAATTAGGAGTTCGGTGGATAAGAAGACCGGTCCGCCGAACTACCGACGGGGAGGTTGCCACCACACTGGCTACCTCCCCACTGGAACCATTAAGACATTACCAGTAGGCTAACTGGCAGAAACCTCAGTTTCCAGCTATTGTACATCAATGTGTGCACAGGAGATCTGTGACACTTTGCACTTACCATGTTGACACCTAACATTCTATTACATCATTCAATCACCTTCTAAATGGGCAAACATGTGTTATCTCTGTACTTACCTCATTGTGGCTTTTGTGGCGACACTGCTGCCTTCAAACACCCATTTAACTCAGGGAAGGCCACTGCCAAAATGTGGGATATTAGGAAGGGGCAGGGTCTGAGGGGCACCCTGTCCTCTTTGGGAGGACATCCCAAGCTGGGCGTCTGTGTTCTTCTGGGCCCAGCGTCTCTGGTCCTTCCACCTCTTCCGGCAGTGGGCGCTCCACTGGCTGTGGACCCCCAGGATCTGCACTTTCTTGCTGATGGCATTCCAAATTCCCTTCATCTGATGGGCGTTAAGCTGCATGGATCACGTAGACAATAAAGAATGTCATGTCCACATGTACCACACTATAACAGGCAGAGTTATCTACAACTTAGTACAGCAAGCCAAACACAGACTGTCTTGTACATCCTCTCCAATGATAGAAGAGCATATACAGTGAGGACATATGCGAGCTCGAAACAGGCAGACAACCAGGCACGACCCGTCCTTTAGGGTGGAGGGGCCACGCCCCCCCACCTTTTGCCCCTCATGAAGAGGGTCTGTCGGGCTGAACAAAGGTCAGCCTGACAGACACTCTTCATTTTCAGCTCAGACAGCCAGGAGTGAGACATGCGCGATTTGCACAGACTCCTGGCTGCCTGAGCTGAACTTTGCTGGGCTGAGAAGGTCACAGCTCCTATGGGCGTGACCTCCTTGGCTCAGCAAAGGTGCCTCGAAGCCCTCCCCTGGGTGATGAGGAAAGCGTCACCCATTGACACTCACCCTGGGCACTTCAGGTTTAAGCCCTGAAGCGCCCAGGGCGAGTGTCAATCAGTAACACTTTGTCACAGAGTGGGGTGGGGTCAGCAGTCTCACTGACCCCATCCCACTCTGTGACGAGGCTGGGACAGCTGCCTTCCCTCACTGGCTGACCAAAGGTCAGCCAGTGAGGGAAGGCAGCAGTACCCAACCCTCCTGGGACCTCGAGGCTGAAGGTAAGTGTGTGTGTGTGATGTTTTAAAATGAATGTTTGGTGCATGCGTGCATGTTTGAATGTTATGAGTATTAATAGATGTGCGTGCGTGAGTGTGTGAAAGAATGAGTGTGTGTGTGTGATGTTTTAAAATGAATGTTTGGTGTGTGCGTGCATGTTTGAATGGTATGAGTGTTGTTAATGGATGTGTGTGCGTGTCTGTGTGTGAAAGAATGAGTGTGTGTGCTTCCCGCCCGCCCCCCTCCCTCCTAAAGCTGCCGGCTGCCACTGCAGACAACATGCATCTACAACATCAGCAGTCATGTTATTGCATATGACCAGACACCAAACACAAATGAAGATGGGATTTTTCAGGCATAGTATTGCATAAAACGTCCAGTAACCATGTGCAACAGTCACAGGGTGGGGCAGGGAACATACATGACACAATGGCTCAGGACTCTAACTCTCTCATCAAACATAAGTACATGCCCAGGACGTCACCCATTCTAGGATAACATTAGCACCTGTCATGACCACACAAACTTGCCAAGTCAAATCAAAGAAGTGCATGAGAAAAGCAAAGAGATATCCTCAGTGGAGACAGCAAAGCCCAAACTGGAAGAAGGTTTGCAGAGTAATCTTGCGCTTATTTCAAAGGAAGAATCAAGAAGAGAAGATCCAAGATGGCCACTGTGAGTCCTGAAGGTTAGTTACAGTTCTAGTCTTGCAATCGGTTGGTTGTTAGGTTACGAGCTCTCCAGCTGGAAGCCTTGCACTTCAACTGAGGTCGGACAGGAATCAGCTGTGTGGAGAGAGAGCGCGCTTCAGAACAGAAACTCATGTGAGGTAAAATTACATTTGAAGATTATATTACAGAAAACGGATAAATATTGTCAAGGTTTATTCGAAGAGTTTGATAGTAGACCGTTCCCGTGGAAGTCGGCAAGGCTACAGAGTTAATGTATGAATTAACCTTATGTTTACAAGGTTCTTGTTTAAGATATTAAAGTCAAAGAAAAAACAAACTTTAAAAGAGCAAGTATCTACAAATGTCAAGGTTATAAACAAAGGCCAAGTTTAAAGGAGAAACGAACTGTTAACAAATAAGCATTTACAAATTCAATGGTAATAAACCAAAATAGAGTTTAAAAGAGAAACGAACTTAAATAAACAAGCATTTACAACTACAAGTTATCGACAGATGTCGAAGTAAGGAAGGAGAAACTAACTGTAATAAACAAGCATTTACAAATACAAGTTATCAACAAATGTCAAAGTAAGAAAGGAGAAACGAACTTAAATAAACAAGCATTTACAAATACAAGTATTGACAGAAGTCACAATAAGACAGGAGAAATTAAATAACATCAGCTGATTTGAAGAACGCATTATCACCAACTATATATATATATATATAGCAACATAAAACCAATCTCTAACAAAGGTTGAGAAGTTCTTCCAGAATCAGTAATAAGCATTTTTTTAAGAAGAGCTATCATTTATAGAGAGAAACAAGGCTACAGAGAACTCAGGGTGAGTGAAGAAATAATAGAATTAAAGAGAATTAAGTGTTGAGAGTAGAAAGTGAAAAACTGATGTTGTATGTCCCTAGTAATTGCGACTGTGACTCTTGCAGGTGCTGTATCCAATCTTAGAAGTGAAGAGGCAGACTGAGTACTGGCGTTCATCATCTCTGTGGCAGTCTCTCTACCATCCCATTCCCCTTTCCCCCTCCGGGGTACTCAGCACGAAGGATTAATATTCGTTGTGAGTAGCTTGGGTCGGGACTGAGGAGTTATCTTCTGCTTCTGAGGAAATCGAATTGAAGTATCCTGACAGCACCCAAAAGACTTTAAGGACACAATCAGGAGCATTGCCCCTCAGCCTTTGCTTATCATATCATGGAACATTCAAGATAATGTGACAAATGTGTATATGGTACACTTACCTGCTCCTCTGCTGCACCACAGCGCTGTTCATGCAGGGGTTGGACCTCCACAACCAGCTTCTCTAGCTCCTCGGCTGAGAAGGCAGGGGCCCTATCACCTGTAGGACATGGCATGATTGCTCCCAGAGGCAGAACACAGCAACTCAGGTCGCAGAGGTCTTGCTGGCAGCAGTGTCAGGAGTCAAATGAAACATGAAGTATGAGATAGAAGTCACGTCTGCCCCGTAAGAGTCTGTCACCGCCAGCTGGCATCGCCATTGGCCCTAGACCGCCAAAGGCAGCAATGTGTTCCAATGGCAATGTCCACCATGGTAGTATTGACCTACCGCCATGACGACTTCCGCCGGGGGTCACAGTTCATTTTCTATTGTCCAGAATAGTAGGTCAGGCAGTTGCCATTTTAAGTCCCTTAGATGGTTGGAAAAGGTAATTTAATGATGCATCACAAGGTGGGAAACATATCTACTGCATAGTCTTTAGTGCTGGCATTGACCAACCATGTCTGAATTGTTAGAATGAAGAGACATGTTGTCATGTTGATAAAATAAAAGTAAGGTATCTTTAGTGGCATGGTCAACACCCTCTTGGCAGTTTTTTGTGGCTTTTTAATGAGAAGCATAGTCAGATGTCAATATCACAAAGGCTCGCTGAGGCATGCGTTTATTTTTCCAAGTTAAAATTGAGGAAAGGAGATGAGATTTCACTAAAATGCCATTATTTCCATAGGTATGGGCTGTGTACCATGTTTCTACTGTATCCTATGGGATGTCTGATCATTATGTGAGGCATATTTATTTTGACATTTACAAGGGACACAATGACTGATAGACATACCTTCTTATTTCCTCTCACATAGTTACCCTGGAATGAGAATGGGCAGACAATCTCCAGTGCATCGTCCACTAGCAGACCTGCAGATCATGGAAGGTCGACATGTCATTCAGATCTTCCACCTGGATAGGCAGACAATCATGGATCTCTGTCGTCAGTTGGAGCCAGATTTGATTCCTGCCATTCGTCATCCAAATAGCATACCATTCATTGTACAAATCATGTCAGTGTGGCACTTCCTGGCCACAGGCTCCTTCCAAAATACAGTGGCCCTAACTGCAGGGATGTCCAAGCCTATGTTCAGTCTTGTCTTGAAGGCTGTAGAGTCTGCATTGTTGAATACCTGGACAGCCACATCAGATATCCAAAACGTGAGGATTTGGTTCATGTGAAGCCAGAATGTATTGGATTGGCACACATCCCACATGTAGTGGGAGCCATACATGGTACCCATTTGGCCTTGGTTCCCCCACATGGCAATAAAGAGGTGTATCAGAACAGAAGGAACTTCCACTCCATAAATGTCCAAGTAGTCTGTTTGGTGGACCTCTACAATTCCCAAGTATGTGCACGGTACCCAGGTTCAGTCCATGATGCCTTCATCATGAGGAACAGCACTATCCCACAGCTGATGACACAACAATACATAGAGAGGGCCTAGATGGTGGGTAAGTCACATATGTCATGTGTGTCAGTATCCTATGTCTGCTGTCAAATGTAAGGATGTCCAAGATTTATGTTTGCACACATGTAATGATTCCTTACAGGGGATTCTAGCTACCCAAACTGCATCTGGTTGTTGATACCAGTGAGGTACCCAACCACACCAGGGGACATTTTCTTCAATGAGGGCCACGGAAGTATATGGCATGTCATGGAGTGGACTTTTGGGCTCCTGAAGGCAAGATTCTGTAGCACTGATAAGTCTGGTGGAGCCCTCCTCTAGTCACCCGCCAAAGTGTGTCAAATCATTGTGGCCTGCTGCATGCTCCACAACCTTGCCCTGAGATGTCAGATCCAATACATCCCAGATGACGGGGAGCCAGCAGTTTCACTGGGTGAGAATGCAGAAATGCCAAGTGAAGATGACAGTGATGAGGAAGAAAGTGGAGACATCTGGATAAATCTGATCAATCAGCACTTCAGTAGGTATGTGTGGTTCTGTAATATGATTTACTTAGTGGGGTATTGTAGGGTTAGGGATGTTTGAGAAGAGCCTTTGTATGACCATCAGACAGGTTATTAGTTGCTTAGCAGTACATAGCTCAGGTTTTCATACAAAATAGTACAAGGGGTTGTGACAAACGTGGTATTCTCCTTTGTTAGTGTTTGTCACAATGTACAATCAGAGTTACCATTGTATTTGGGACATGTATTTCCAGGGCATGTTTACCCATACCTGCCTAAACGTTTTGTTCTACATTTTTACTTTCCAGATGTCTTCACAGTGTCATCCTCATATGGACATTTCTGAATTGTGTCACTGGCAAATGGGTTTAACAGGTCTGACATGTCAAGTGAACATGGATTGATTCAGGTACTGACTGCATGACATGATATTGGTGGTGTCTGAGTACCATGCCCAGGCTGTCAGGATTGTGGGATGGCAGTGTCCTGTCCCACACAATAGACCTGTTTGCCATGGTATGTGGTCCCAATGGTGGCATGTGTGCGGTCTTGTGTCTATGACACATGTTTTCCTGTGCAATCCATAACCTCAATCTTCTCATTGGTTTGATAATGATAATAATGTACTTGTATGTAGCTGTCACTGTGTTTCCTTATTGCAGGCCACTGTGCATGTGTGTAAAGACTGACATAGGTGAGTAGCATGTCTACAGATACCTGACCATGGTAAGTGGATGGCCCCCTGACTGGGGACAGTTGTACTGACTTCTCTCTGTATTATGAGGTATGTTTATTTGTTAGGTATGGTATGGGTATATGATAAGGGTTTAGCTGAAGACATATTGCATCAATCTGTTTGCCTATTCGGATAGACAAAGTGTGACATGTTCCTTACTTCAGTGGTCTGTGGGATGTTGGTTAACAACACCTATGGTGAAGCACAAAATTGTAAAGATATACAGCGCTGTGTGATCATTGACATGTAGTCAGCCTATACGCAGCACTGTGCTATAAATGGTGATTGAGGATTGACCACTTGTATTATTGTGTATGCATTGAACCCAGAATCAACAGTACATGTGACCTTCCCTTCCCACATTTGCTACATTTGTGCATATCATGTATGAGCAAGATATTTCACAGTTACCTTTTCAAAACAGATGAAATATAACTTTCAATCATATGTTGTGGTTTAGTTGTGTTTTTTACAAGTGCACAGGAAAATATTATTAATGGGATCAAAGCAATAAAGTGCAAACAGTGAAGAGGTCAGTCATGGTGGATGTAATCATCAGGCTAGCTGCTACAACATTTGGAGTCTCAAGTCCAGTGTCCTACTATCCTTGAAAACTGGACAGTGGTCGTAGAAAAGTGTATCAGTGGCACACAAAGGGGAACCAGACATTAGAGGATCACTTCCTGGCAGCGTTTATGGTCTTGGCATCTGCTCCTTCTGGTTGTTTGGGTGAATGTCCAAGTTTGCGGGGGTGGTTCTTCAGCTACAGAGGCATGGGTGTCTGAGGCATGTTCTTCCCCTGGCAGAGCCTCCATTCCACTGGCTGCCACAGCTGTAGAAGTGACTGATGTTATATGGCTAACGGAAGGGGTCAGATGTTGTGGACATAATCTACTCAGGGTGATATTCATGTCTCTCAGCTTCCCTGTTATGGCTGCCAGCTGAGCAATCTGGGCCTCCCACTGTTGCATAAATTCCTGGTGGTTGTCCCTCTGCAGCTGCTTTATCTCTTCCATCATGGCAATTACCTGGCCCATCACGCCATGGAGCTATTGGTAAGTTCCCAAGACTTGGGAGATGGTGTCCTCGCCAGTTGTATCCCTAGTAGCCTCAAGCCGATAGCCACACCATCCCTCCCATGCACCCTACACCTACGTACCTGCACCCTTGACACAGTTTGCCCAATGCCACTGGTGGCTGGTCATTTATTGTCAGGGTTTTCTAGTTCTAACATTGGTACCTGTACTGAGGGGCAAATGATGGTTGTAACTGTCTTTGGGACACAGGTTTGTGGGGCAAATGGTTGCTTGGGATGTAGATGCAACAGGGCTGGAAGGAGTTAATGTAGGCAGTGTGAGGCTGACAGTTGTAGACTGACCTGATATCCCAGATGGGCCAGAGTCATCCTCATTCTCCACATATCCAGGAGAGCTCTCCTCACTGAGGGCTTCATCCAGGGGGGAAGTGGCTGTCTCAGGGGTCTTCTCCATGGTCCCAATGGCAAGTAGACCTGTTGAAGAAGTGGAACAGACAGTTACAGATTGTAATGCAACATGTGGTTACTAACTCTGTCAGGTAGATATGCATTGAGCCATGTACAAAAAGGCTTTGTCTGATTCCCTGATATGACAGTGACACCTGCTTTCAATTCTGGGGAACTGTATATGGGATACAGGGAATTCCTATCCCATACACTTTGCTACACGATGTTAGAGTATCTTGGCAGTTGAATGTCTGTTCTTAGACTCATATCTTGTTTGCTGTGTAGCTGTCTATTTTTCATGTTACCTTCCAGTTAGCAGTACTTCAGTGTTGAGTCACCAGACAGTTGCACAGTGTAAAGTGGATACTGACCTGTTCATCAATTTAGAGGTTACACCAAGTACAGCACTTTGCATATGTGTGTGTTTCCCCCAGGTGAGTATCTATCAATAGGTGATGGGAGGTATTAGGGTCAGTTTAGCTGAGGACACACTGTGTGTTGGTGGTATTGTACTGGCAGATGCCCATAGCATTGTTATCATTGACTTAGACTGTACAATTGTGGAGCATTAATGTGGGTTTAGTTGATTGTTTAGTTGACATGCAAGGCAATTGTCATTGTGGTACACTGTTCTGGTTTTCTTAAAGGTGGTACAGTGCTTGCTGGGAGCTGTAGTGCTGTAAGTCCCTATACTACCCATGCCATACTCAGACCTTGTGGCACCAAATGAGTTTAATTGCCATGTGGAATACCAGACAGGGGTATTCAGACAGTTGGACACAGGGGTGGTGAGTGGGTTCGCTGTTAAGATATCAAAAGATGATCATTGAGCATGCAAGACAAAGCTTCTGGGTGCCATTTTTTGTTGATGTGAATTACCAGACTTTACTCCCCCAGGTATTCCTGTCAAACCCTCAGGATGAAGGATGGCCAAGACCTTCTTCTTGCATGATGAGAACATTGGGGGAGGAGGTGCGGGCCCACCGCTAGTCTTGATGACCGCCAGCTGGTGCCTGGCAGCCATGGAATGGACCTTCCCCCTGAGGTTGTTCCACCTCTTCCCAATGTCCTCCTTTGTGTGTGAATAGTTGCCTACAGAATTCACCCCGTTCACTATTCTTTTGCCACATCCTCATTTTCCTGGCAACAGACGTTTGCTGGACTTGGGCTCCAAATAGGTGTGGCTCTACTTTGATGATTTTGTCAACTATGACCCTCAACTCATCGTCAGTGAAACAGGGATGTTTTTGTGGGGACATGGTGATGGTAGACAACTAGAAAAAGTTTACAAAAATGGATGATGAGGTGTGGGTGCTGTGTTGTGAGTAGGTGACAGTTGGCATCAGAGGTGTAGGGTACTCATTTGTGTATTGTGTATGTTGTGCAGGTGTGAGATGAGTGGTATTTGAAGTGTGGATGGTGCCTAATTTATGGTTCCTAATTTATATTTGTGACCTCTATCCTGCTGTATGGCATTCTGGTTGCAAAAGATTGTGGTGTGTGAAGGTATGTGTTTTATAGTGCAGTTAGTAGCTGTGTTGGGTGTGTGGATGTGTGTCAGCTGTGTGGAATTCAAACTATCCAATATGGTGGTGTGTATTGCTGTGGTGACAGCCGCGTCATGTACCGCCATTGGTTTTCCACCATGGAAGAACCGATATTGTGATTTGTGAGTCATAAAAGGTTCTATGGATTTTAGACGGGCAGGCAGTGCTGGTGGTGGAACTGTCTGTTTCCCACCCGCAGAGTCCTGGCAGTGTTGGAATTTTGTCTGGCTTTTGGTGGTCCTGGCTGTATAACTCGTAATACGGCAGTCCTAATGTCCTCCAACATGGCGGTCTTTTGGTGGCTGCCATCATGGCAGTCTGGCTGTCTGACTGCCAAAGTCTTAATGAGGCCCAAAGATTGAAGTGACATCATAGTTACATGAATGTCAGTGAAAACATTCATTAATGTTTTGAACTGAAAAAGACCCAGAGATTCACCATTTGTAGTTAGAAGAGTTAACTATAACTTATTCCCCACCATTCACCACGTATAACCTCACATACTACATCACTCATGACAAGTTCTATGACTTCATTTATGGCATCACTGATGACTATAACTGGTGGATTTCTGTGATATTTTTAGACCAAAATGTTAATATTGTCACTGACAATCACTGAAAGAGATTGTGCCCCAGGGGATTGGGCCCCCGGGGCCAAAACGTGACTCAAGAATGGGGGCCATGTGCCTCCTTTCCATAAATATACTGGGCCCTTGGAGATGGGGTCCCCATGGCTCTAAATAGGCTGGAAAGTGAGGTTCTACTGACGTCCTCCATATATATTAATAACAAAATGGCGGGCGCCATTTTTTGTTTGTTTTCGCTACAACCCCAGGGGAGTATACATAATTAATAAAAATATTTATTTTACATTATATTATTTTTACAATATTTTAAATTTAATAATGTGACAATATATATGTATATACTTGTAATAAGTAATTTAAAATATTAATACAATTGATATAATGTAAAATAAATATTTTTATTGATTATGTTCACTATATATGTATATAATATATATGCACCCACATATATATCTCATACATATACAATAATACCATGAAAAATAAAAACAATTGAATAAGAAAAAATATATTAATCAATGATCAGTATAGACAATAAATAAAATACTAAAAATTGAAAAAGTCAAAAAACACATTTACAAAAAATACTATAAACATTAAAATACATTTTAAATAAAAACAAATAATACAACATATAAAAAGTTAGAACATAATGCTATAAAATCTATGTAACCAATATTTTGAAAACTATTGTACTCAAAAAATATTAAATATACTAATCCCAACTCCACTTTAAGCAACAATAGGAAAAGTGTTGGACGTCAGAGGGGTTAGATTTATTATTTCTAATCCAGTGACCACAATGCTAGGGAAAAAGTTAGATTTCAGAGAAGTTAGATTTACTATTATCTCTTCAGTCAGTACAACAGTAGATAAAATGTTAGATTTTAGAGGAGTGGAATTTACTACTTCCACTACAGTCTAAGCAACAGTAAGGAAAACTTTGGACTTCAGAGGGCTGTTATTTACTATGCCCACTCCATTCTATAAAACACTAGGGGAAGTGTTGGACTTTGGAGGGGTTAAGCTTACTATTGGTAACAGATGGAAAGCTTACTTCAAACACCATAACAGATTGAAAGCATTGGATTCTGAGGGGTAACATTTACTATTCCCACTCCAGTCAGCACAGCAGTACAGAAAGTGTTGAACTTTGGAGGGGTAATAATTACTATTCCCACTCCAGTCATCGTAACAACAGGGAAAGTGTTAGATTTTAGTAGGGTAATATTTACTATTCTCACCACAGTCAGGTACAACATGAGGGAATGTATTGAATTTTGGAGAAGTGAAATTTATTCCCACTCCAAACAGCATTACAGTAGGGAAAGTGTTAGATTTTGGAGGGGCTTAATAAAATGTATTATTCCCACTCCAGTCTCTGCAATAGTATGGAAAACTATGGATTTCAGAGGGGTGAAACTTACTATTCCTACTCCACACAGCGCAGCAGTAGGGAAAGTGTTGAACTGCGAAGAGGTATATTTTATTATTCCTACTGCAGTCTAAGCAAGAGTAGGGAAAATACTTCACTTCAAACACATTACATATATGTAACCCCATTAATGTAAAAAAAAAAAAAGAACTTCTTAATAAAAAATAATGAACATAAAATATATACATATACATGTGTTTAAAAAAACTAAAAACAATTAATCAATGTACTTAACCGATTGGGTGCCCTGGACGTAACAGTTACGTTCCGAGCAGCACAGCTCAGGTGCCCAGGATGTAACCGTTACGCCCTGCACCAGGCCCTCGGGGGAAGTGCTAGCATTCCCCTGAGGGCCTCCCTCCCACCGCCCAGGGCAGGGCTGGAAGGGGAGTCACTTCACCTTCCAGCCCCACCCTCCAACCCCCATCTAATGATGTCAATGCACAATCGAGTGCTGACATCATTAGATGCCGACCGACGCGCTGGAAGCCATTTGCTTCCAGCGTGTCAAGGGAGAAGAGATGAGTTTCTTCTCTGGCCAGGGGTGGGGGGGATTCCTCTAAAAGAGGCATTGGGGAAATGGAAAGGGTTTTCCTTTCCCTTGATCTCTCTTTTCAGCATTCCTGCTGCCCGATCGCGAATGCCCACTAGACACCAGGGATTTTGTTTACGTTTTGTTTTATTGTGTTTTATGTGTCAGGGAGTGGCCCCTTGGGCAAGGGTCGCTCCCCTTAGGGGGCCAATAACTTTTACGCCATTTCTGCCCCCCTTGAGGGCAGATCGGCTAATTATTTTTAGGCCGATATGCCCCCAAGGGGACAGAAGCCACAGCGACAACAGGGATGTTTTGCTCTTTGTTTTTTTGTGTCGGGGCGCGGCCCCTTGGGCAAGGGTCCTCCACCAAAGGGGGCAAAGCACTGTCGGCCTATTTCTTTAGGCCCTTCTGCCCCAAGGGGGGGCAGAATCCACTTAACACTAGGAATCGGGTATGTGTGTGTGCTTTGTGTGGGGTGGTGGCCCTTTGAGCAAGGGTCACCCCCCCCAGAGGGAGCAATACATTTTATGACATTCCTGCCCCCATTGGGGGCAGATAGGCCTATTTTTTATAGGCCCATAGCCATCAAGACGCCAGGGATTTTCTTTCCTTTTTTTTGTGTTGGGGGCACCCCTTTTGGCAAGGGTTGCCCCCCAAAGGGGGCAATGCATTGTTGGGCAGTTCTATCCCACCTTAGGGGCATATCGGCCTATTTTGTTTAGGACCATCTGTCTCCAAGGGGGACAGAATCCACTTAGCACCAGGGATCGTGTGTGTGCTTTGTGTGGGGGGGGTGACCCCTTGAGCAAGGGCGCCCCCTTTGGGGGGCAATATATATCATGCCATTTCTACCCCCCTTAGGGGAAGATCTACCTGTTTTTTTAGGCCCACCTGCCCCCAAGTGGGGTGGAAGCCACCAAGATGCCAAGGACTTTATTTTTGTTTCCTTTGTTTTTTTGTGTGGGGGTGCCCCCTTTAGAAAGGGTCGCCCCCCCAAAAGGGGAAATGCACTGTTGGGCAGTTCTGCCCCCCTTGGGGGCAGATCACCCTATTTTCTTTAGGCCCATCTGCCCCCAAGGGGGGCAGAAGCCGCCAAGACACCAGGGATTTTATTTTTGTTTCCTTAGTTTATTTGTGTTGGGGGGAAATGCACTGCTGGGCAGTTCTGCCCCCTTGGGGGCAGCTGACCCTATTTTTTTAGGCCCATCTGCCCCCAAAAGGGGCAGAATCCACTTTGCACCAGGGATCTTGTGTGTGTATGTGAGTGTGCTTTCTGTGGGGGTGGCCCCTGGGCAAGAGTTGCTCCCCAAGGGGGACAATATTATTTACACCATTTCTGCCCCCCTTGGGGGCAGATCGGCCTATTATTTTTAGGCCCATCTGCCCCCAAGGGGGGCTGAAAATACTACGGTGCCAGGGATTTTTTTATTTTTTTAATTTTTTTGTGGGTGGGGGTGGACCCTTGGGCAAGGGATTCAGCACAGTACTGGTGGCCATTTTTGCCCCATAGGAGGTAGATCGGCCTATTGTTTTTAGGCCCATCTGGCCCCAAGGGGGGCAGAAACAACTAGACACCAGGGAAAATTTCAAAATGTTTGGTGGCGGGGTGTTTGTCAACTAGCAAAGTATTTGCATTTGGGATTATAACAGTTCATTTCTCCTCTTTGTTCTAGTTCAAAGCTTTTGCTTCCTTTGCTGTGGCTCGTTGTGGTTTTGGCATTGGTTGACCTCCGTTTGCATAGTTGCATGTTTTAGGTAAGTAAAAACAATTTACTCCAAAGGACTATTGTTGCCATGCATGAGTGACATATTTGTAGGTGGTGTACTAAATACAGGATTGTGTGTGAAATTGTCCTTAGATTTGTGCACAATGATATTTGTGTTCTCTTATGTCTAATTTGCTTTTCTTTTTTCAGTTTAATGGGATATCATTGGTGATTGCTGTGACTGTGCAGAGAAGTTGCTAGTGAGTCTAGCTTTTTCAGACAAGTGAGTGGTATCGTTTTTGAGTACATAACTCTTTGTGCTAAAGCCACACTTTGTTCATTACTTATTTTAGACAGTGCTGGTTGTTGTTGGCGCATTTGTCAAGTTACACATCTTAGAAAGGTTTGTGGCTAGCTACAGTGTGACCGCTCAGCAGGTTGTTGGCATGCCTTTTGAGTCGTCTTCTGACCATGATTATGAGACTGACTCTGCGTCTGAGGCAGAGGAGGAAGTGAGAGATTCTGTCAGTGAGTTTTCTGTCCGAGAGGAATCTTCTGATGAGGAAGCCACTTTTAGTGCAAATGAAGGGCCTGTTTTAGAGGAGGACACTGATGTGCCAATAGTACAGCAGCCTGGGCCTGGAAGGTTTCCCATTGGAAGACCTGACACCTGGGTTGCCCCAAATATGGAGCAGCCACAGTTGCCTGCCTTTACAGGTCTCCCAGGGAGTAGAGTAAATACGGAAAACTTTTTGCCTGTCAATTTCTTTGAGTTATTTATGGAGGATGTATTTTTGGAAGAGATTGTTGAGCAGACTAATTATTATGTGGAGCAGTATTTGGGGGACAACGCTGCCAGACTTAGGCCTCAGTCTAGAGCTACCCAGTGAATTCCCACAAATCTGGAAGAGATGAAAAGGTTCTTGGGTTTGACTTGTTTGATGGGGTTGATAAGGAAATTGTCACTGGCTTCTTATTGGTTTACTAGTTCCTTGATGGCAACAGCTATATTTCCTGCAACAATGACTCGTAATCGGTATTTGCTTCTTCTTCAGATGGTGTATTTTGTTGACAATGCTTTAGCCTTGCCACAAGATCACCCTGATTATGACCTTCTTTTTAAGATTAGGCCTATCCTTGATCAATTTGTAGATCAGTTTTCAGAGGTGTATATTCCAGACAAAGAAATATGTGTGGCCGAGTCTTTGGTCCTGTTCAAGGGTCGTTTAGTTTTTAGGCAGTACATTCCTAGCAAGAGGGCACGGTATGGAATTAAATTGTAAATGCTGTCTGAAAGTAGTACAGGATATGTTTATAATTTCCGGGTCTACACTGGTAGGGATTCCAGCATTGACCCCCTCTGGTTGCCCACCCACTTTTGGAGTTAGTGAGAAAATTGTGTGAGAACTTGGTAGACAACTATTAAACAAAGGTCACCATTTGTATGTAGATAACCTCTACACTGGAGTGCAGTTGTTCAAAGAATTGTTCAGAGTGGACACTTGCTTGTGGAACAATCCACTTTAACTTGAAAGGCTATCCAATGGAGCTTGTCTGTAAAAAACTTGAGAGGGGACAGTGCAGTGCCTTGCGGAATGATGAGCTGCTAGCTCTGAAATTTGCAGACAAGAGGGATGTGTGCATGCTAACTACCATCCATGATGAGAGTACTTCGCCTGTGGCTGTTTGGGGTCAAGTTACTGAAGTGCACAAACCGGTGTGCATTCTAGATACAATAAGCACATGGGTGGTGTTGATAGAGTATATCAGAGGTTGGAACCTTACACTGCTGTTCGTAAGTCTTACGGTTGGTATAAAAAGTTGGCGATCCATTTGTTTAACCTAGCAACTTTTAATGCTTTTAGTGTGTTCAAGGATTGTTACCCTGAGTCAAGGATGAAATTTGTTTAATTTCAGGAGTCAGTGATAGAGAGCCTTGTTGTGGTGGATCATGCAAGAGTTCCTAGGGTAGCAGTGGTGGAGGATGTGGCTAGTTTAAAAAATCGCTACTTTCCTGATCAGATTCCTGCCACTCCCAAAAAAGACTTTGCCACTAAGAAATGTAGAGTCGGTGCCCGAAGAGGTATCCAGAGGGAGACTCAGATGTACTGCCCCGATTGCCCTTTGAAGCCTTTACTGTGTGTGGCCAGCTGTTTCAGGAGTTATCATACAAAAACAAAATTATGGGAAATCCTGTGAGCGTAAACTGCCTGTTTCATATGTTCAGTTTCTCGGTTTGCATTACTGTCATGTATTTAGTTAGAGCTTTCGTGTTTGTAGTTTTGTACTTTCTTATTATTTAGTGGTTTCTTTGTTGTTTAAAAAAAAGTGATGGCCGTGTGCGTGGAGTGGCACTTGGCTGGCAATGTGCGTGGAGTGGTGCTTAGCTGGCGCTGTGCATGGAGTGGCGCTTGGCTGCCGGTGTGCATGGAGTGTGCTTGGCTGGCGGTGTAAATAGTGACTTGCTGTTGGCCACTGCAACACACTGCCAGCCAAACGCCAGTCCATACATGCCCATCAGCTGGTGTGATTGCTGTATCACGCATGTGGGCGTATGAAAGTGACGGCCCGTGAATGGTGCTGTCTGTTGATGCGAGAGTTGTAATGTGTCGGGCCCATGGCTGGTGGCGTGAATGGTCTTGTGCACGTCACATATAAAAGGTGTGTGAATGGACTGTAAAGCGGTTGGTGCCATGACATAGCTTTACAGCTCAGGAGTTGTGAGTCATTAGTTTACATTTTTGGCCTTTCAGTTATTAACAGCGCATTTCATTTTTGTGAAATCTCTTGTTAATAAAATTTGATCTACTGAACCAACATTCACCCTGGTGCCAAATCCAAATAGTATGTGTGTTAAAAATGACAAAACCTACTCCGCTGTAATCAGGCATCGCAGCACACCCGTGACGTGCTAGGTGTCTCGGGTGGGACCCCGATGATGAAGCATGCCACCAACTTGGTTGGTGGGTGAGGGGCCTTTTTAACATAGGTGTGTTTCTTTTCACAATTTTAGTGCTTTGAACATCACAGAAGGATGTGGATACATCAAAATGATCTATTACAAAGCTACCAGAGGAGTCTGGGTAAGAAAATGTTGGGGGATCCATGCAAGCCACACCTCCCTGGACTCCTCCGGGTGTCTAGTTTAAAAATAATTCTGGGTTTGGTAGGTTCCCCTAGACGACTGCCGCACCTAGGACCAAAAACGCAAGTGCACACCCCCATTCAAAAACAGGTAGTTTTGTAACAGATCATTTTGATATGTCCATGTTGTGTTTTGGGGCATTTCTTGTTGCGGGCACTAGGCCTACTCACACAAGTGCAGCACCATTTTTATCGGGAGACTTGCGGAAACACTGGGTGGAAGGATATTTGTGGCTCCTCGTAGATTCCAGAACTTTCCATCACCTAAATGTGAGGAAAAAGTATTTCTTTTGCCAACTGTGGAGTTTTGCAAAGGATTCTGGGTAACAGAACTTGGAGAGAGCCCCACAAGTCACCCCATTCAGAATTCCACTTTTCTTCTAGTTTTTTAGAAATCTCCAGGGTTGCTAGGTTTTCCTAGGTGCCGGCTGAGCGGAAGCCCAAAATCCACATCTAAGCACTTTTAAAAAAACTGTTCAGTTTTCTTTAGGAAAATTAGATGTCCATGTTGTGTTTTGGGGCATTTCCTGTCACGGGCACTAGGCCTACCCACACAAGTGAGGCACCACTTTTATTGGGAGACTTGAAGGAACACTGGGTTGAAGGACAGTTGTGGCTCCTCTTAGATTCCAGAACTTTCCATCACCGAATTGTGAGGAAAAAGTGTTTTGTTTTGCCAAATTTTGAGATTTGCAAAGGATTCTGGGTAACAGAACCTGGTGAGAGCCCCACAAGTCACCCTATTCAGAATTCCCCTAGTCTTCTAGTTTTTTAGAAATCTCCAGGGTTGCTAGGTTTTCCTAGGTGCCGGCTGAGCGGGAGCCCAAAATCCACATCTAAGCACTTTGCAAAAAACAGATCAGTTTTCTTTAGGAAAATGTAGTGTCCACATTGTGTTTTGGAGCATTTCCTGTTGCGGGCACTAAGCCTACCCACACAAGTGAGGTACCATTTTTATCGGGAGACCTGGGGGACAGCTGAGTGGAAGGAAATTTGTGTCTCCTCTTAGATTAGAGATTTTTCCATCACTGAAATGTGAGGAAAAAGTTTTTTTTTTTGCCAAATTGTGAGATTTGCAAAGGATTCTGAGAAACAGACCCTGGTGAGAGCCCCACAAGTCTCCCCATTCTGAATTCCCCTAGGTGTCTAGTTTTTTAGAAATGTCCAGGCTTGGTAGGTTTTCCTAGGTGCCAGCTGAGCTAGAGGCCAAAATCCAAAGCTAGGCACTTTTAAAAAAAGAGGTCTGTTTTCTTTAGGAAAATGTGATGTGTCCATGTTGTGTTTTGGGGCATTTCCTGTCGCGGGCACTAAGCCTACCCACACAAGTGAGGTACCATTTTTATCGGGAGACTTGGGGGAATGCTGGGTGCAAGGTAATTTGTGGCTCCTCTTAGATTCCAGAAGTTTACATCACCGAAATGCGATGAAAAAGTGTTTTTTTGCCAAATTATGAGGTTTGCAAAGGATTCTGGATAACATAACCTGGTGAGAGCCCCACAAGTAACCCCATTCTGAATTCCCCTAGGTGTCAAGTTTTCAGAAATGTCTAGGTTTGCTAGGTTTTCCTAGGTGCCGGCTGAGTTAAAGGCCAAAATCCACAGCTAGGCACCTTGCAAAAACAGGTCAGTTTTCTTTGGGAAAATGTGATGTGTCCACGTTGTGTTTTGGGGCTTTTCGTGTTGCGGGCACTGGGCCTACCCACACAAGTGAGGTACTATTTTTATCGGGAGACTTGAGGGAATGCTGGGTGAAGGATATTTGTGGCTCCTCTTAGATTTCAGAATTTTCCATCACGGAAATGTGAGGAAAAAGTGTTTTTTTGTCAAATTTTCAGGTTTGCAAAGGATTCTGGGTAACAGAACCTGGTGCAAGACCCACAAGTCACCAACAAATGCACAGGTTTGGTAGGTTTCCCTAGGTGCCGGCTGAGGTAGAGGCCAAAATCCACAGTAGAAAAGGAAAAGGAAAAAGGCATGCTGGGAAGACAAACATCAAGGAAGAAGACAATATGGGAGACCAAGAAGAAAGAAGACACGAAGATAGAAGAAAAAGGAGAAAAAAGAAGAAAAAAAGAGAAAGGACCCAAGTAGGTAAATAGGTAGGGAAAGTCTGGGATGCTGGCAGGGGCTGCGGTGCGACCCGGAGCACGAAATGTGCCTCCTGGGCCGCACTGCAGCAAAAAAAGCCAAACGGAAAAAAAAAAATGGCCCGCAGTGGTTCCAGCGTCCCGTAATGCAGACTGCCGACCTGACCGCAGTCTGAAAAAGGGACGCCACGGTAGTCTGCTGCATCACAGTAGGCCCCCTCCCTGAGGTCCCAGGCTTGTCAGGAAAAAGAGAGAAAACATTGCAACTCAAACGGGGTGCATGAACTGTAGAAGCATCTTTCCATGAACAGTCACTGAGGGGATAACCTTTCTAATGCATCAGGAATTATAGCTTGTTCTGAAAGATGCGTGAATTACCGATCTCCTGTACATCATATTCAGGATGGCCATCCACAGAAAGAGGAGGAGGACATTGAAAATGTCTGTGGAAAGGATCAGGAACAAAAGGCTTGAGCTGCGAAACATGAAAAACTGGATGAACTTTCCAAGACTGAGGTAAATGTAGTCGAACAGTAACATGATTCAATAATTGGAGTATTCGAAAAGGACCATAAAAGCGAGTTTGAATTTGTTTTGAGAAAAACAAAAAAGCAGAAAATTGGAAGAAGGCCATACTTTGTTTCCCGATTGGTACGATGGTACTGCCCGACGTCGGCTATCAGTCCTTCTTTTCATAGTTTGTTTAGAAGCTAAAGAGTGGTACGGATCAGGTCCTGAATATGGCAGAGTTGCTGAGCAAATGATGTAACCACAGGAACATGAGGGTGCACACAAGGTAGAGTGGGAAAGGTCTTGTGAAGGAAGCCGTAGGTGCAAAAAGAAGTGTTGATCCTGTTGCACTATGCACTGTATTATTATATGAAAACTCGGCTAAAGAAAGGAAATCAGACCAGTTACTTTGTGTGGCATTACAGAAACAACGTAGATACTGTTGGATTTCCTGATTCAAGCGTTTAGTTTGACCGATAGTCTGTGGATGAAATCCCGATAAAAGGGAGACATCTATGTGTAATGAGGTAAAAAAGCCTTCCAAAAATGTGACACACATTGGGTCCCCGATCTGAAATGATTACTTGTGGAAGACCATGTAGACAAAAGGTATCTTGCATGAAAATATGGCTGATTTCTTTAGCTGTAGGCAATTTCTTTAAGGCTGTGAAATGCGCATCTTGGTAAATGAATCAATGGTTACCATAATGGCATGAGTCCCTGAAGAAGACAGTAACAAACATATGAAATCTATAGACAGGGTGTGCCATGGAGCAGAAAGAAAGGGCAAGGGCATCAATAATCCTGCTGGCTTGGTCCAAGGTGTCTTGGTTTAAGCACATACAGGGCATGATGTTACATAGGATTTGGCATTGGTCTTAAGTGTCGGCCACGAAAAAGAAAATAGGAGCAACTCCTGTGTCTTCTTGATTCCACGATGTCCAGCCACGGGAGAATCATGGCACATCTGTAAAGCCTCGGTCTGTACTTTCTTGGTCGGCAAAAATTGAGTGTTTTGATGATAAAAGTAGTCCTGGTTCTTTTGTAGTTGAGGACTCAAGATATTCCATTCTTCAAGTGGAAGATATTGATATTCTGTCTTAACACGATCAAGAAAGGACTGGGCAACCCCAATGATTCGACTGAGTTCTATTATTTTTGGAGAGAAAGTGTTCGTGCTTTCTGGATAGCGACGACATGGTGCATCAGCTACTAGGTTCTGAGATCCAGGAATGAAGGTCACTACAAAGTCATTTTGGCTGAAAAACAAAAGCCATCTTGCCTGCCGGCTATTTCGACACTGGAAATTTCTGAGACATTGTAGATTACGGTGATCAGTTCTTGCTTCGAACGGTTCTTTGTTACTCATTAGGAAATATCTCCATTCTTCACAGGCAGCCTTGGGAGCAAGTAATTCCCATTCTAACACAGTATAATTGTGTTCCGCTTCTGTCAGTATGTGGGATAAGTAAAAGACAGGATGTTCCAAGCCTCTCTATGAGGCATCAGTGACCACTATAAGCTTCTTAGTTGTATCCAGGTGCCGTAAGATAGGAGCTTGGGTAAAGGCCCGTTTCAGATTTTGAAAGGCCATCTCTCCACTTTCAGTCCAAACAAATTATTTCTTCAGATTTTCTCCTTTTATGGTCTGAGTGATAAAACTTTATTGATGGCCAAAGTCTTGTATGAATTGCTGATAGAAGTTGGAGAGACCTGGGAAGCATTGGGTTTCCTTAACAGAAGAGGGAGAGGGCCAATCCAAAATGGCTTGTACTTTGTCTGGATCCATAGCTATTCCAGTCTGATTGATGCATAACCCAAGATACTGTACTTCTGTCTTGTTAAATTCACATTTGTCAGGTTTGCAGTATAGCTGATTTGGTCTGAGTCTTTCCAAAACCTGAAGTACATGCTCAGTATGCTGTTGAGATATACAAGAATATACTAGGATGTTGTCCAGATATATTACCACACTGTGATTCAATAAATCAGAAAACACAGAGTACATGAATTGTTGGAATATTGAGGGTGTGTTTGTTAAACCAAAAGGCATGATTTGGTATTCATAATGGCAAATTGGAGTATGAAAAGCTGTTTTCCAGTCATCTCCTTCCTTGACGAGTAAGAGTTGATAGGCCCCCTTCAGATCCAATTTGGTAAACCGCCTGGCACCTTGGACTGCGTCAAGTATATCCCTAATAAGGGGTAAGGGATATAGGGCCAGATGTATGAAAAGTTTTTGCACTCGCAAACGGTGCGAATCGCAAAAATCGGCCGTTTGCGAGTGCAAAAACGTGGTCTGCGATGCATGAAAGGCATTCGCAGACCAAAAATAAGAAATCGCAAAAATTGCGATTTTTTGCGTTGCGACCTCGTTTTGCAAGTCGCATTTTGCGATTCGGTATTTCCAGTAGGAAATTGCAAGGTGCAAAATGCGATTCGCAAATTCCAAATCGCAAATAGATGCATCAAAAAATCGCAATTTGCGAATTTTCGCAGAATGGCATTTTGCACATGCAAAATACCACTAAGTGAAACCAGGTGGTAACCAGGTGCAACCTATAAAGAGGCCCAGAATGCCTCAGATTCTTTTCCACAATGGCTGCACTCTACGTCATGGCGAGGAAGATGAGGATCTTGGCAGGTTTGAGGAGAGGGAGGAGGAGACAGGAGCGCATTTTCAGAGTGCGCATTACACTTTTTGACGTGACAGAGGAGGAAGTATATGAGAGGTATAGGTTGAACTCAGCCATGATACTTGATCTGATAGCTGAGCTACAACCCATACTGCAGCGCAGAACACTAAGGACCCACAGCATACCCACCCATGTGCAGGTATTATGCTCCCTACACCTACTTGCCTCAGGGAGCTATCAAGTGGTCATAGCAGCAGCTGGAGGGGTTTCACAGAGTACCCTCTTCATATTTTTCAATACATTTATCAATGCCATGCTAAGCAAACTCCAACAGTACTTCAGATTCCCCCACACCCCACAGGAAATACAGCAGACAAAAATAGAGTTTTACCAGATAGCACAGTTCCCCCACTTCCCCCACGTCCTAGGTGCCATAGATGGCACACATGTGGCAATATGTCCACCATCAGCCACAGAGTATGTGTAGTAAAACCGTAAATACCAACATTCCATGAATATTCAGGTGATATGCAATGCCTCCTATATCATAACTGATCTCGTGGCCAGGTACCCAGGGACCACATGATTCGTACATCTTTCGCCGCAGCGGCATTCACACAAGACTGATAGCTGGGGAGTTTGGTGAAGGATATCTACTAGGTAATGTCACTCTGTACACTGGTGCATAGATGGGGAACCCATGTCAGATGGCCCAGTTACTCATCACACCTTCTGTCCCTTCCAGGAGACAGTGCCTACGCAGTGCGCACCTACATGATGACGCCCTACCTCAATCCCACAACACCAGCAGAACGGAGATACAATGCAGCACACAGGGCAACCCGCTACGTGGTGGACTGCACATTTGGACTGCTGAAGAGTCGCTTCCGTTGCCTCCACAAAAGTGGAGGGGCACTACAGTACAGTCCAGAGACCACATGTAGAATAGTGGCTACTTGTGCAATCTTGCACACTATAGCTACAACCAGGGGCATACCTATAGAAATCAGTGACACGGAATCAGATGAGGATGACAGTCCCATACCACCTCTACAGCCAGCAGAGAGGACCAGTGCAGCAGAGGGAAGGCAAAGGCGTGCCGACATCACACACAACCATTTCAGACGTGAGTATGAATGACAATAATCCACTGACAACTGTACCTGTAGTGATATAAATTTATTACCTCACGTCAGGTAATGAATGATTGATAAATAAATTAAACAGGTGATGTTAGAAACGCAAATTAACTAATGAACAGAGTCACGCACTATTCCCTCATAGTGGCAACAGCAGTGTAATGGTGGCAAGAGTCACTTTCTCCTCCCACTCACACCATTCGGGTGCCCAGTTAAGTCACTGGCACCTTGATTGTCACCTTCAGTGGCAGTGCTGCGCCTGGCACTGCGCCGTCTGGTGTCTGCTGCTGGTACGGCAACATTACTGAGGCTAGAACTCTACTCAGTGTCCCCCAAGGCTACCTCACTGGGAGTGGCAGATCTCTGTCCCATAACGTGTTCAATCACATTTGTGATGTGCACTAGTCCCTGGACAACGTCCCTGCTGCTATGTGCAGCCTCCACTTGTGCGGCCACTGCGCGACGGGCGATTAGTGCAGTGGAATTCGCCATCCTGTTGGAGGACCTGCAGTAGCTGCCAAACATTGTCCGGAATCTGGGTTCCTGTCTGCGCCGGCTAACCCTCTCCTGGCAGAGGTCACGGACAGCACTAGTTAGGTCCCTGGTGTCCCCAGAAGCCTGCACCTGTCCCTCACGCAGCTGTGAAATGTTGCTATTTAGTGCGTCCAGTTGCCGATGCAGGCCCATCATGTGTCGGTTGTGCACTCGCAGGTTCCGGTCCAAACTAAGTATGCGCTTGTTTTGCAGGCGCTGCTGCTGCAACATAGCAGCCTCAAGGCCCCCGAATAAGGACGGACCCTCACCTGCCTCATGAGGTTGCTGCTGGGACTCTGTTGCAATCCTGCGTGGTGCTGGCTGACCCCTGCCCTCCTGATTCTGGCTGCGCCTGTCTGGTGCAGAAGGTGTGCTCGGCCCTTCCAAGTGCTCATCCGAGTCGCCGCTGAACTCTGGCAGTGGTAGTGCCCTGGGCCTGCGGCGGACAGTGGATATGTGGAGGGACCCACTGGTGTTGGTGTCCGAGGGCTGATGGGTGTCCGTCTCCCCTACACATGGCCCACCTGCAACAACAATATGCAGCATGTCAGTTCTGTATGTTACATTATCTGTCTGAAAATGGCAATAAAGGTACAGGTACTGCTCTACACAGTGTTGTGTGTGTTGTGTTACCTTGGGTGTCACTATACTTCATTACATTGTTATGCTACTGTCTGTACTAGTTTGTGGACCGCAACTCCCATAATGCATTGTTGTGCTGCTTCTAAGATGTGGACTGGACTACTTCACACACTGCTTCACATTACATGCTAATTCCTAAGGGGCTTTTGTGCATACACATATCGGGTTCACAAACAACATTGCACTTATCTTGGCTGGTACCGGAGGTGTCGATGTCTGTGACCCCAGTCACAGCTTCAGGGAGGAGTGTGGATTCCACCAGGTCCTCCAGTGGTGTGGATGGTTCTTCAGTTGGTGGTCCGCCACCTGTACCCCTGGCCTCCGCAAGTCTCCTTGCCACCCTCTCCTTTGCACGGGAGAGCGGGTCGTACCACCTTTTTTTAATCTCTTTTATGGAGCGCTGTGCCACTCCAATGGCGCAGATTTTAGCTTGAATGTCCAACCATAATCTTCTTTTTTTGCTCTCAGGAACCTGGAGTGAAGATTTCCCGAACAGGCAGTCATGGATCCTCACCACCTCTTCAGTCAGGACCTCAAGCTCCTGTTCACAAAATTTAAGCTTGCGCTTCCTTTCTGCCTTCTCCTGTGATGGTCCTGGGGTCTCCATCCTGGCTCAGGTGTTTCTGCTCCTGCTGAGTGCTGCTCTGTGTGGCTGGGCTGCTCTCTCTCAGGATGCTGGGTTGGGTGTGGCACCTGAAACTGCCTGGGATGACTCATTTCCTGCTGGTGATGTCACCAGGCTCCTCCAGGTGTGCATTCTCGAACTTTCTCGCAATTTGCGATTTTTTACTGAATCGCAAAAAAATCGCAAATTGCGAGAATGCAAATTGCGATTCGGTAAATGGGCCTCGCAAACCACAAATAGCGATTTTTAAGAAATTGCTAATTCCGAATTGCAATTTGCCAATTGCGACTCGGAAATAGCAATTTCTTAAAAATCGCTATTTGCGATTCGCAAGCTCATGTTTTCATACATCTCGCCCATAGCTCCTTGATGGTTATCTTGTTCAGTCCACGAAAGTCAACACAGGAACGCAGATCTTTTGATTTCTTTGGAACGAAAAACAGAAGAGCCCCAGCAGGTGATGAAGGGGGGGGCGATTAAAGCATTCTGTTGATTATCATCTAGGTATTCATTAAGGACCTTCTTTCTTGTTCGGTCAACGAATACATCCGTTCAAATGGAACCACTTCTCCAAAAATCAAAGGAGTGGCAGAGTCATAGACCTGATGTGGATGTAAAACAGGTTTTCTAGGCTTCTGGAATACATCACAGTATTCTTGATAACAACTTGGTACTCCCTGTATCATGTTAATAGAGCAGCTCGGATATTTGGAAGAAAAGATTAAACCTTTATGGGACCAATAAGAGTTTGTGGGTAACAGTTCTGTTGGCAAAACTGTGATGATAAAGATACTGTTCTTGTTTCCCAATTAATATATGGGTTGTATCGAGTCAGCCAGGGAATTCCTACTATCATGGTATGATTTGGAGAGGCCATTAGATCACAGGAATGTGTTCCTGATGTCTTCCAAAATGCAGACAGAGGGTGGGTGTAGTATCTACCACTGGTCCTGAGGTTAGCGGGGAACCATCTACTGTGTGGACTTGTTCCAGGATCTCTTTAGGAACTTGTGGTATACCTCTTTCCTTGGCCTAAGTCTCATCCAAATATATACCACTATCTCTACAATCCAATAGTGCAAATACCTGCTCCTCTTGATTCTGGGAACACTGTACAGTAATGGACAGTATAAATAGAGCTGTGGTATTCTCTTTGGAGGATCATATTGAAGGTAAGTCTACTCCTGCCATCCCCTTCCTCCTCACAGAAGTCGGGAGCTGGCGTTTCCCGTAGGTCTGGAAGGACGGACAGAACACGTCCAGATCAAGTGACCAGCCTTTCCACAATAAAGACAAAGGCCCTTTGGTCTCCTGTCTTCTGTTTCTGATTTCGATAATGGATCACGGATTAGATCTATCTGCATGGGTTTCTCTTCTGTAGACTTATTCACCTCAGGAAGGACTTCGTCAGAATGACAGGCTGTGGAACGGGGTAATCCAGACTGATACTGTAATCATGTCTTTCGCCTTTCCAGATTACTTTCCCGCAACCGATACTCTATGTTCAATGCTTGATCCATTATGTCAACACCAGAACAGTACGCGCTCTATTGGCGTAAAAAAATGCAAAAAAACATCACTTAAAAAATAACATGATTCATGCATTGTGCTGATATGTTGTATTTTACCCTTTTGCATTGCAGAGTTCAATCCTAAACACTTATTCTTAATATGTTTACAAATACTGTTTCTTTGCAAGGTATTGCTACAGGTTTTCAGAGTGGGTTAGGGTGTGGCCTCTTTCCAGGGCCTTCCAGAGACTTTCCCTGCAACATGCCTGGGCGTGGTTCTGGGCTGGGCCAAGACTCTATATAAGGAGAGTCAGCCCAACTCCCAGTGCTCACTATTCAGAGGTTCCAGTGCAGAAGAGCAGCTATTTCCAGAACTTCAGTTCCAGTGGCCTTTTTGATTTCCCAGTTCTGCTTTGAAATCTTCATTGGTGCATCTTGTTCCTGGGTGGTAAGACGGTAGTTGGGTTTATTCCCAATACCGTTTATTTTATCTAGAATTATCTCATTCTAAGATCTGATCGTTTATTTATGTTAACAATTTGTTTTAAGGTCATAGTCATAAAAAGTGCACTCGAGTATTTTTGTTAAAGTGTGTACATGGATGTTTATGAATCGGCAAGAAGCGCGATTCGTTTATAGTTTTGAAACTCATGTTACATTGCGCGCCAGTGTTTATTGACATACACGTGGATATTTATGAATCAGCAGGAGGCGCGATTCGTTTGAAAAGCTTTGAAAACTTGAGTTGCATTGCGCGCTGGCATTTATTGACACATACATGATTGATCACGAATCGGCAAGAGGCGCGGTTCGTTTATGAAGCTTTAAAAGCTTGTGGAACATTGTGTGTTACTATTTATTGACATTTAAAAGAAGGTTTTGAAGTGGCACGATGTATAATTCAATTTAAGATAATTTCAAAACCTGTAGCTATTTATTGTGCAACCATTTCTTGACTTTGCATGGTGGCATTCGAGTCAGCAGGACATGCAATTTTTTACTAGAGTTTATTTATGTTGTGAACTGCATATTACCATTCCAGGATAATTGCTTGTTACAATTCGAGTTGACAAGTATGGGAAATATTTCTTGAACTATTGAACCCATTGAAAAATATTTCTTCTCTAGTGTTTTAAGAGTGTAATCTGTGTTGAAAACATTTCAAGGAAAATATATATAGGATCAGAAGTTCTAGATGCAATATTATATGCTCCTATTATGCATATTCTTGTTATTCTAATTCATGCTTGAATAAGAAAAGTTTTATTTCAATTAATCTTGATTCCATTACAGGTATCTGATCATCACAAAATCTGTTCATTTTTAAAACTGCAATTCAAGATTGCTCATATTATCAGAAAGACTATGTTTATTAATATTTACTTCAGGTTATATTGTGTGTTCTAACCTTTTTTCCCATTAAAGGTCTCCTTCCCAGCAGTACCCTTCCTAATCCCCTCTTCCCCTCTTGAACTCTCACAGTCTCTGTGAATTGTCTATCAGAGTCTTGGAGTTGTTCATTAGAGGACGTGTTGGGAACGTGCGCAAGCCCCGAGGATCTGGTGACTCTGACACATTAGTTCTTTCAGGGATCCTAATTGAGTAGAATGCACCAATTCATCCTTTATTTGTTATCTAAGTCCTCAGTGAAACAGGGTTACAAAAGTGCGTTCCAAGTGATCTCAGCTGCTAACTGTGTAAATCGGGTTATGTATTGCAATACATCTTGATTGCCTTGCTGTATATCGCATAATGCTTCTTCAGCAGCAGTCTCCAACCCGGGTCGTTCAAACATCTGTTTAAAGAGTTTAAGAAAGGCAGGATAATTGGATAATAGAGAATCCTCAGCAGATACCAAGGGGGGTCGCCCAAGCTTGTGCAGGGCCAGACAAGGCACTGATCAAATAACCCACCTTGGCTTTGTCAGATGAAAATTGGAAGGGTCGAAAGGCAAATAAGACTGTCAAAGAGTCAAGAAATTCCTTTAATTTGTGAGGATCTCCAGAATATTGTGGTGTCAAGGTGGATACAGGAGGTATATCCATAGGTCGAGAAGTCAAGGCTTGCCGCAGTGTGGTATTCTCAGCACGCAGATGTTGTAATTCTTGAGCTTGTTGTTGCACAGTCTGAAGCATGGATTGTGCATTCTCTATGCCATCATCATGTGGTCCCTCCATGGTTTTGACGCAATGCTGATTCTTTTGGCGTTGCCATCTGTCGCAGTCTGCACGTCTCTTACCTCCTTAGGCTGCAGAACTTGGAGGGATGCCTGGTTTCCTACTGGTTCTGGATTGGCCAAGATAAGGGCGACCCCTTCAAGTAGCCACGGTGCTGCCAACTGGAAGAAATGCTGATGCAGACCGTACCCTCCAGAAGAAGTCCCAGAGGAAAAACCCAAGTAATGGGAAAAAAGCTCTATCACAGGAACTCCTGAAAAAGAGGAAAAAACTAGTTAAAAAAGGCAAAAAATAGAAGTTAAAACTGCAGGGAAGAAGCAGAAGCAAGTAGAAAACTGGAAACAGGAGCGAGGATCACCACCAAGACAGAAGTGTTTGCAACGCAAGGAAGGGGGGAACTGCAGTGCTCATATACCATGAAGCAGGAAGTGACAAAACCGGAAGAACGTGCAACACCATCCTGGACTGGGAAAGACCACATAGAAATGAATGTGAAAAAAGACAAAGTAGAAAAGAAAAAGGAAAAAGACACGCTGGGAAGACAAACATCAAGGAAGAAGACAATATGGAAGACCAAGAAGAAAGAATACATGAAGATAGAAGAGAAAGTAGAAAAAAGAAGAAAAAAGAGCAAGGACCCAAGTAGGTAAGTAGTAAGGGAAAGTCAGGGAGGCTGTCAGGAGCTGCGGTGCAACACAATACAATGTCCACATCTGTGTTTCAATGTTGGCAACTGTAGAACTATGTCTTCCTAGCAGACCCTTTACCTGTAGCACTTACCACATTGTCACCGCTGAGATACTTGGACATCATGCACTTAACTGGCAGAGGCATGTACATGTGTTTAGTCAGTACTTACCCCCTTGTGACTGCTGTGCCCTCAAATGCCCATTCAACTCAGGGTAGGCCACTGCCAAAATGCAGGACATTAGGGGAGGTCAGTGTTCGACAGGCACCTCTCCCTCATTGGGAGGACATTCCCAGCTGGACTTCTGTGGTCTTTCGGGCCCAGCATCTCAGGTCCTCCCACTGCTTCCTACAGTGAGTACTCCGCTGGCTGTGGACCCCAAGGGTTCACACTTGCTTCACGATGCACACCAGATTCCCTTTTTTGATGGGCATTCACCTGCAAGGATGACAGAGACCAAAGGAAAAAGTTATGTGCACATGCACCATACCAACACAAGGGGACAGTGCACTTCAGTTACGCAAGTAGGCAAACATTCCCATCCTCTCAGTTCACACTCATGCACAATTTAGCATCTGCATGCAGCAAAACCTTCACTACTTTACATTTCAGGTACACCATAATACCCCACACCTTTCATACATTGGTATACCTTTGGACTCACCGGCTCCTCTGGTGTACCGAGGACCTCCTCCACGAGCTTGTTCAGCTCTTCTGGGGTAAAGGCGGGGACCCTATCACCTGCAGTATGTGACTTGATAGCTCGCAGAGGCAGTACACAGAAGCTCAGATAGTGTAGGTCTTGCTGGCAGCAGTGTCAGGAGTCAAGTGAGCAATATTGCAGAAGATGGTGGTCACATCTGCCACATACAGGACAGTCACCGCAAGCGGACATCGCCATTGGCCCAAGTTCGCCAAAGGCAGCATTGTGTTCCAATGGCAAATTCCACCGCAGTTGTGACCACCTACCGGCATGATGACATCTTCCGGCGTAGTTAGGTCATTTCCATATGTCCAGCAGGTCAGGCATTTTGAGCACATTTCAAATATGGAAATGTTTTGGAATCTGCGTCATTAATGATTCCCAATATTGTGCTATTTCTCAGTAAGTACTAGCTTCATGTTTAGTAGTCTATTTGCGCATCCGAGTAGTTAAAGCTGTGTAACAGAGGGATTTGTGGTGATAGAAATGTACACATATTCTCAATATCCTATGTGCGTCAGTAATGTAGAATAGGTGCACAAAATGTGTTCCACATGTAAAGTCAGTCAGACTATCAAACACTGACAGTCACAGATAAATATGCATGTATAGTACATTCGATAATTCAGGAAATGTGTACCAAGGGGGTGTCATAGGATGCATAGCAATTTGCTGTACTGTAATGCCAGATGTTGCAACAGTCCTCGACTGCAGATATGTGTGACTTGCATATAGACATATTCATTTTGTATGCATTGTTCATGTCACATACAATATTTGTATGTTTCTACATAGTTACCCTGGGAAGATGAGAGGAAGACAACCTCCAGTGTACCGCCCACTAGCAGACCTTCACACCATGGAGGAGAGACATACTATACAGACATATTGCCTGAAGTCATATAATCATGGATCTTTGTGATCTATTGGAGCTAAATCTGATGCCTGCCATTCGCAATCCCTATAGAATACCTCCTGTCATTCAAGTCATGTCAGTGCTACATTTCCTGGCCACTGGATGCTTTAAGAATACAGTGGCCCTATCTGCAGGGAAGTCTCAGCCCATGTCCAGTATGGTTTTGAAGGATGTACTGTGTGCATTGTTGAAACACCTGGACAGCCACATTAGGTTTCCCCAATGTGCTAATTTGGCCTGTGTGAAGGCAGAGGTTTATGCTATGGGACACATTCCACATGTGGTTGGAGCCATAGATGGCGGACATTTAGCCTTGGTTCCCCCCAGTGCCAATGAACAAGCATATAGGAACAGGAAAATCTACCACTCCATTAACGTTCAAGTGATGTGTTTGGCAGACCAGTACAATTCACAAGTCAATTCAAAAGTATTCAGGATCAGTCCATGATTCCTTCATCATGCGGAACAGCAATATCCCACTGCTGATGACATGACTCAACACAGAGAGGGTCTGGATGGTTGGTAAGTCAGATTTGACGTGTTTACAAAGTTTATCTCCTGCTATCACAATTGTGCATGTCCTCAATATAGGTTTGTGTTGTTCTGCCTATTTTCTTACAGGTGACTTTGGCTATCCAAACTGTCCTTGGTTGTTGACACCAATGAGGTACTCAACCACGCTGAGGGAAGTCCACTATAATGAGGCCCACGGAAGGACAGGGCGTGTCTTGAAGCAGACTTTTTGGCTCCTGCAGGCAAGATTTTGTTGCCTGGATATATCAGAAGATGCCCTCCTCTACTCACCCGACAAGGTGGTCAAATTGTGTCATTTGTGTGTCCATATGTGTCTGACGCATGTGAAATTGTAGAACCATAGCCTCTACCATCACAATGGATTCTGTTGTATGTAACCTACCTTATCCCGAGCTGTCAGTGTGTTCCTGTTTTTCAGACCAATGTGCATGTCACTGTTGACTGACATAGGTGAAAGCCTACAGGTATGTGACCAATATAAGTGAAAGATCCCTGGGCTAGGGACATCAACACTGATCACTGTCTGTATAATGGTGTAGGATTATTAGCATGCCAAGGTGTGAGTATGTGATAGAGCTTTACCAGGTGATACAAAGGACTAATCTGTATACCTCCTGGCTTGTAGGAAGACTGCCATGTCCCTAAATTCTGTATCGCGTGGTTTAGTGGTGTACAACATCTTAGCAAACATCCTGATGCTACTATCAGCTATATTCTATGTGCTGTTTGCATATCTAGCAATAAATGTGTATAGATGGAGTATACACATTTTCTGGAATCTGTCCATGTTACAACCCCAATGTAATGAGTCTCCGGCTGATAGAGTCCACGTGTGATGTCCATAACAAAGGTTGTACAATACAGAGGGACATATTGATACCAGAGTTGGATGCATAACAGTTGTACATGGTTGATAAATGACACTTACACAGGACCTTTGTTTAAATGTAATTTATTGTGGACAGTAAAACAATATGTGTGATTAGTAACTTAAAAAGCACAAAATCAACAGTGAAGGGTTCAGTCATGGTGGCTGAAATCATGAGGCTAACTGCTACACCATTAGGCTACATAAGTCCAGTGTCCTTGTACCATAGGAAATGGAGATAGGTTTCAGAACAGTCAACAGGGTGTGTCTGTGGCACAAAAGGGGAACAAGTCAGGAGAGGTTCACTTCCTGGCAGTGGGTTTGGTTTTGGCATCTGCTCCTCCTAGATGTCTGGGTGGATGTCACATTGATGGGGGGTTTCCTCTGCTAAAGGGGGTGGAGTGTCTGAGGCATGTCCTTTCCCTGGCAGGGTCTCAATTCCACTAGGAGCCACAGATGTTGAAGTGCCTGAAGAGTCACTATTTGTGGAAGAGGCCTGATGTTGTGTGGCAGATCTACTCAGGGTAATATTGATGTCCCTCAGCACCCCAGCAGTGGAAGCCAGGGTGGCAGTTTGTGCCTCCCACTACATGACTTCCTGGTGGTTGTACTTCTGCAGCTTTTGAATTTCCCCCATCATGGTGATTACCTTGCCCATCATGCCTTAGGAATTTTGGTAGGCTCCCAAAACTTGGGAGATGCTTTCCTGGTCAATATTATTCATTGGAGCCCCAATCCTCTGGCCCACAGCATCTCTCCCACACATCCTACCCCCATGTGCCTCTGCCCCTGCCACGGTGTGCCCACTCCCAGTGGTGGCAGGTCCATCATTGGATGACAAGAGGAGACTCAGGTACCTGTAGGGTGGGACACACAATGGATGAGACAGTCCTTGGGCCACAGGTTCAGGGGAAATGGTTGCCTGTGGTGTAGATGCAACAGGACTTGGAGGAGTGGATATGGGCAGGGTGAGGCTGACAGTTGTTGACTGACCAAGTGTCCCTGATGGGCCAGCTTCATTGTCAGTGTCCACACACTTAGGGATATTGTCCTTACTGGGGCTTCATCCAGAGGGGTAGGGACGGTCCCTAGTATCCTGTCCATGGTGACAATGGCAAGGTTACCTGTGGGAGAAGTGGAACACAAAGTTGCTGTTACATTTAAGGTATTATTGATATTGTGTGAGATGCAGACAGTGCCTTAACATAAACCCCAGAAATGACAATGGCAGCTGCTGCACACTCTTACTTAGTACATCCCAAGACTCTGTAACTTCAGTACCATACATGGTGCATAAAGCTGGTAAACTATGTCGGTAGTGATTGGACTGCTGATACCATCTTATGTTTGATTTTTTACATGGGTGTTCATCTTTATTGCCTAGAGAAGTGTCTGGCATGATACCTGGCACAACAAGAGCTGTACAATACACAATAGTGTCAGAGTAGGGACACAGTATGGGAGTAAGCAATATACTTTGACCTGTATCTGGAAGTACTGCATGTGCATCCCCTTTGCCATCTAGATTTCCATGCCAGGTGGGTACATTTCAGTCTTAGGAATCTTTATTCTAAGGTCATTATGATTGGGAATTCAGCTATAGCTGTGTTTTGCTTGTGATGATGGTGGAAGTGGGCCATTGCATTGCTGTCATTGGCATTAACTGTTTCACATTTGAACATTCAAGATGGGTTAAATTGATAGGTTCACATACATAACATCTCACATTTGGTACGCTGTTCAGCTTTTCACAATGGTGGGGTATTGTATTCTGTGAGTTGTAGTGCTATGAGTTGCCAGTACTTCACGTTCCATTTCCAAGGGCTGTATAGCTAGTGAGTTTAGTGGACATGTGGCATGCCATAGAGGGGTATTAGGTCATTTGAACAGAGGTGTAGTGGGTGGCATGTTAATTGCGGTGGGATAAGGTGGTGAGGGAGCATGCAAGACATGACAATTGAATGACATGGATGTTGTGTTGACTTACCCGCCTCCAAGCCCCCACGCGTTCCTGTCATGCCATCTGGATGCAGTAAGTCTAAGAAACTGTAGAGGATTGAAAAACCCCTGTGCATCCAAATGTGAGATTCCATGTCTCACCTATAATATTTGTTTGGAAATCCAGTCACAGTTAATTTCCTTGCACAGAATCAAACTTGTTTGTTCTCAAATAGCTTCTTTCAATACTGACCTCGTCATTATATATATTTTACAGCCTTGAAAAAAGCCTGAGGTAGAATTACCATAGGGGGTAAACGCATTTCGTCTCTTGGCTCAAATGTTTATGGCCTTCTGTTTAAATGGGTATCAATAAATAACTTTGGATTCACATCTTGACTCAACAAGTTCATTCTATTTTTCAAACCACTATATGATACAAGCTTGGAATCTTATATTTAGATACACTGTGGCCATCATTACAACCCTGGCGGTAAATCCCGCTGACCGCCGTGCCGACAGCCCCCAACATACTGTGTCCGCGGCGGAAATCCGCAACAGGTATTATGGCCCACACTGAGAATTCCGCTACTATACAGACACCCACACAAGTCCGCCAGACCAAAGGTCACTGATAAACTGGCGATAGCAGAACCCACACCGCTACGCTAACAGGAATATGCCCACAGTATCACGACCCACAAATCAACACAGCGGTCTTTCAACCACGGTAAACCATTGGCGGTACACACCGTTGCGCTCAAAATGCACACACATTTAGAAAACACCACCACATTGGACAATTCAAACTACACACATCTGATACACATACACATACCACACCCACACACTCACACCACTATAAAACACACACCCACATTACCCACAACCCTTACAGCAAAAAGTTTGGAAGAAGCAGGGGGAGAGAAAAGCAAAGACCACACCAGCATCCAGAGGCACACAACACCATCACTCATACACCATCTACACACATCACACCACACACCCCAACACAGCACCCCACACATCACATCAACCATCACATCACACATCACTCACACCACATCATGGCACATCAAAGACACCCCAGGTTTTCTGAGGAGGAGCTCAAGGTCATGGTGGAGAAAATAATCTGGGTAGAGCCAAAGCTATTCGGATCACAGGTGTAGCAGACCTCCATTGCTAGGAAGATGGAGCTATGGTGGAGAATTGTTGACAGGGTCAACGCAGTGGGACAGCATCCAAGAACAAGGGATGACATCAGGAAGAGGTGGAACGACCTACGGGGGAAGGTGCGTTCCGTGGTATCCAAACACCAGATTGCTGTACAGAGGACTGGTGGTGGACCCCTACCTCCTCCCCCACAACTAACAACATGGGATGAGCAAGTCTTGGTGATCATGCATACTGAGGGCATCGCAGGAGTAGAAGGAGGACTGGACCCTGGTAAGGCAAACCTTAACTACTTTATCCCCCACCCTACCTGCATGCCAAACATACCCCAAACCTCACCCTCACTGCCATGACTTCACCATCTCCCACACACCTCACCATCACGCCCCACCACTCACACAACCAAGCCCTGCAACAATGCATGGACACCCATCACAGACATGCATGGACACCCATCACCAAAGCATTTCCAACAGAGAGACTCACCCAGGGCACACAATCACCACTCACACAAAGGCCAATGTGACAGTGCAAGCACAGTAATAGGGGGAAACAAACCCATTGCACAAGATGGCACACACAGATAAAATAACAATGCATTTACACCCCAACAGGACCCCTACCCAACATCACCAGAGAGGAGGTGCCATCCATATCCAGTCCCGCCCCAGAAGAGGCCCACAGTGACATCAGCAGCTCTGCACGCCTGGATCAAGATGACCAGCCTGGCCCATCAGGGACCTCTGGACAGTTGGTTCCCCTGCCACAGACCCAACCCACCACAGAGCCTCCCCCCTCAGGAAACACCAGCACAGCACCCACCCAGCGGAACCATGCCACCCTCCCAGGACACGTCAATCAGCAGTGTGTCCACCACTACTGGGACCCCAGGCAAACCCACAAACCAAGGACAATCAGTGACCTGTGGTCAGTGGCAGTGGGCACACGGTTCAGGGGACGGAGGCACAGGACAACAGGGAAGCTGGGAGGACTGCTGTGCGACAGGGGGAGGACAGGCCCAGGGAACCGACCCTCCACGAGGCACTCTCAAACATCATGGGAGCCTACCATCATTCCCAGGAGACCATCGGCACGGTACTGGCCAAGTTACAGGAGACCCAGTGGCTGCAGGAGGGACAGTACATTGGGATCAGGGAGGACCTAACCAAAATCTACACCATCCTGGTCACCATAGCAGGGATGTTGGCTGACATGGGCAAGACCATGAGGGAGGCAGTGGCTCAACAAAGGGCCCCTGACACTAGCCAAACCGAGGAACAGCCTGACACCACCGCCGGCGCTTGTGGACAGGAGGCTCCACCACAGGACCAACAGGCCACCAGCACCCCACCCCCTACAGAAGGAGAACCACCCCGCAAATGATCCCTGCGATCCAGGCAGAAGACAGAGAACATTGCCAGGACCCCCGCCAGGAAATAGGACCCTCTTGATAATCACCCTACTCTCCCACTCTGTCACCCTGTCCACCTTAAACTGCCATTACTCCCCTTCCTATGCCCCATTGGACAATGCCCCTGTGATACCAAGAGACTGGACTCTACTATGGACCATCCTCCACCATCACCCCAGCCCCTTGCACATCCCCCTATGCTTAAGAACACCTAAATAAACACCCTTGAATCACAAACCAATCTGGAGTCAGTCTGTTCTTTCACAAATGTATTATTACAACATCACCAACAAATATCAATGTAAATATTTGTTTGCTCATACCAATGTATGACAGTTGTTGGGCAGCAGTACATATAGCAGAAGGCAGAATGAGATACCCAGATCTGTCGAAAGGAAAGCCAAAGTGAACTGTCAGTGTCCATAGACAGAGGTGAAGAGGCAGACTTATACAATGTCCTACAGTATTCCGAAATGTGAGGAGCAGTGACAGTCTCTTACCTGTGTGTCACTGGAAGTACTGCATGATGATGTTGGTTCAGTTGTCAATATCTTCTTCCTCTGCCTCCTCTTCCTCACTGTCCACAGGCTCCACCGCTGCCACACAACCATCATCCGGTCCATCCTCCTGCAGAAAAGGCACCTGGATTGCAATGTCAGGTTGTGCAACATGCAGCATGCCACGATTATCTGGCACACCTTCTTCGGTGAGTAGTATGGGGAGCCACCTGTTAGATTTAGGCACCGGAATCTGGCCTTCAGGAGGCCAAACGTCCTCTCAATAATACACCTAGTTCACCCGAGAGCCTCATTGTAGCGTTCCTCTGCCCTTGTCCTGGGATTCCTCACTGGGGTCAGTAGCCATGAGAGGTTGGGGTAACCAGAGTCACCTGCAAATGTCGAGTGAGAACTGTTAGACACACACTAACCCTTAGGGACTACCCCATACCCAGACACCTACTCATACTGTGTGGGGACGCTGGGCTCACCTATTAGGCACACCCGGTGCCTCTGAAGTTGGCCCATCACATAAGGGATACTGGTATTCCTCAAAATGTATGTATCAGGCACAGAGCCAGAATACCATTTGCACATTCATCGAGTGGTAGCTTTTTCGATTTCTGTACACTTGTTTATGTCTGCGGGGGGGAAAAATGCCACATGGGTACCATCAATGGCACCAATGATGTTGGGGATATGTCCTAGGGCATAGAAGTCAGCTTTCACTGTGGGCAAATCCTCCACCTGTGGCAACAAGATGTAGCTGCGCATGTGTTTCAGCAGGGCACACAACACTCTGTCAACACGTTGGAGAACATTGGCTGAGACATCCCTGATGCCATGGCCACTGTTGTTTGAAAGGAAGCACTTGACAGGAAATGGAGCACTGACAGGACCTGCACTAGAAGGGGGATTCCGGTGGGCTGGCGGATTGGTGACATCAGGTCTGGACCCAACTGGGCACACAGGTCTTTGATGGTGGCATGATCAAGTATGTAGGTGATAATGATGCATTTGTCTTTCATTGTCAAAAGGTCCACCAGGGGTCTATACACCGGAGGATGACGCCATCTCATCATCTGTCCCAGCGGATGTGCCCTATGGAAGAGAATGGTGAGCAGAGGGTCAGGTAACACGTAGGTTGCACAAGTGTCTTTGCAGTAATGTGAGTAAATCCGTGTGTGGCGTAGTTTGTCGGTATATCTGCCAAATTGTGCTGCGATGCAGTTAGGTGCCATGCCATGGGCTCCCCTGAAATGGCAGCTGCCTGACCTGTGAGGAGGGACAAGGGAAATTGAGGTAACTGCGCTGGTGTTCTGCAGTGTCGCAGTAGGCGGTCGAAGACCGCTGCGCAATTCAGCATTGGTTATCATTGGGCCGAATGGGTTCCAGGAGCCAATGATGATGTACGCCGGCGGTGACGGTACACACCGCCGCAAACATTTTCTATCTGTTCACTATCTGTTCACTTCACCGTGGAGTTGGACAAACTGGTGGATGGGGTCCTTGTGAACATTAGGGCAGTGCGCGCTCTACGGGCGACTGGAATGCAAAAACCCAGCACTTATGAGATAACGTAATTCATGCATTATGTTAATATGCTGTTGTTTAACCTTTTGCATTGCAGAGTTTAATCCTGAAGACTTCTTTTCAAGATGCTTGTAAATACTGTTCATTTGTAATGTATTGCTGCTGGCTTTCAGAGTATGTCAGGGTGTGGTCCCTTTCCAGGGCTTTCTAGATGCTTTCTCTGCAGCTAGACTGGGTGTGGTTTGTGGGCTGGGCCAGACTCTATAAAAGGGAGTCAGCCCAGCTCCACGTGCTCACTATTCAGAGGTCTCGGTGCAGAGCAGCAGCAACTTCCTGAGCTCCTGTTCCGGAGGCCTACATTGGTGTTCCAGGCCTTTGCCCTTCATTACATTGGTTATCCTTGATCAGGAAGGTAAGGCAGAGGTCGGGCTGGGCCCACAATCCCGTTTTCGAAAGCATCCGAGTTCTTGGGCCTAATTTTCATGTTGGGAGATTTTGCCTTATACGTGTGAGTGTGCTCTTGGTTTTTTCTGGCATTTACATGTTGATATTCGAATCCGCAAGACGCATGATTCATTCCTCGTGTTTAACTTATGATATTCATTGCGCGCTACCATTTCTTGACATTTACATGGTGGCATTCGATTTGGCAAGACGCGTGATTCATTCCTCATGTTTAACTCTTGATATTCATTGTGCGCTACCATTTCTTGGCAGTTACATGATGGCATTCGAATCGGCAAGACGCGCGATTCATTCCTTGTGTTTAACCCGTGATATTCATTGTGCGCAACCTTTTCATGACACTTACATGGTGGCATTCGAATCGGCAAGACGCGAGATTCATTCCTTGTGTTTAACCCTTGAAATTCATTGTGTGCAACCTTTTCATGACACTTACATGGTGTCATTCGAATCGGCAAGACGCGAGATTCATTCCTTGTGTTTATCCCGTGATATTCATGGTGCGCAACCGTTTCTTGACATTTATATGGTGGCATTCGAATCAGCAAGACGTGCGATTCATTCCTTGTGTTTAACCCGTGATATTCATTATGCGCAACCATTTCTTGGCAGTTACTTGGTGGTGTTCGAATCGGCAAGACGCGCAATTCATGTTCCTTGCATTTAACTTTTGATACGCATTGTGCGCAACCATTTCTTGGCATTTTCATAGTGACATTTGAATCGGCAAGATGCGCGATTCATTCCTCGTGTTTAACTCTTGATATTCATTGTGCGCAACCATTTCTTGGCAGTTACTTGGTGGCGTTCAAATCGGCAAGACGCGCAATTCATGTTCCTTGCATTTAACTTTTGATACGCATTGTGCGCAACCATTTCTTGGCATTTTCATGGTGACATTTGAATCGGCAAGACGCGCGATTCATTCCTGCAATTAAAACTTAATGTTTCAGATCGCTTACAGTGTGTGCGATCATTTTATGGCATTAGCATGTACCTGTGAGAATCGTCAGTGTGCGTGATTCTTTTCCCGCATTTAAAAACTTTGGGGGCCATTACAACCCTGGGGGACGGTGTTAAAGGTGCGGCAATACCGCAAACAGGCCGGCGGACCAAAAAAGGGAATTATGACCCTGGCGGAAACCGCCAACAAAGACAGCCACTTTAACACACTGCCCGCCACGGCGGTACAGACAAGCAGCGCGGCGGTCACCTCCAACAGACAGGCGGAAGACAATGTACCGCCCATAGTATCACAACCCGCCAATCCGCCACCTTTTCCGGGGCGGATTCACCGTGGATAAAAACACGGCAGAAACAGTTACTGCAATGGGAAAACGCTCACCTCAACACATCCCACGAGGAAGGAGGACTCCATGGAGGCCGAATTACACATTCTTCCGGCCCTTGTATTCCTACTCATCTACGAAGACCAACAGCGGCGCGGCCAAAGACAACGGTGAGTACAGCACCTACGACATGGGGGACGGGGGAGGCAAAAGTTAGGGGGACACCCACGAAACACTCCCACCCCCACCCCCACCCTCACATATTACAACATACACACCAATGCATCCAAAAAAATCACAGTAACAACCCACAATCCCACCGGAAGAATGCAAAGACAAAGCGAAATCTGTTCAAACATTGTAATGTATCAATATACATGTCTGTCAAAAATATACAGATATATAAGAAAATCAGCCAGAAATATATACATTACGAGAAGTAGTGCAGATATGCACATAGCAATGTCCGTGCACCACCAGTCCAAAAAAGCATGGGCGAGGCCCACAAAAGATACCTGTCCTCAATCGGAGAGAACACTGCCGGGGCTTCAGATAGAAATACTACAGGCACCTCAGGGGGAAGGGAAGAGGGGGACACCTCAGCCGGATGACTGCAAAGCCAGATCCACAACGGGGCTCCATGCCCATTGATGTATCCTGGGGAGTGCAAAGCCACAGTCTCTCAAGTCTCTACAGTCAGTGGGTTGCCCACTGTACCATCCTGGGGAGTGCAAAGCCACAGTCTCTCAAGTCTCTACAGTGGGTGGGTTGCCCACTGCCATATCCTGGGGACTGCAAAGCCACAGTCTCTCAAGTCTCTACAGTGGGTGGGTTGCCCACTGCCATATCCTGGGGAGTGCAAAGCCACAGTCTCTCAAGAAGATAACATCCGCCAGTGGCTCTGGAGGGGGACTGGTGTCCAGACTGGAACAGTCTCCCCGTGAAAGTCCCTGTCCCGTCACTGTCCCAGATGCACATGGGATAAGGATGCTTGAAGTGGCGGTCTTTACATTCTTACCCGGTGCATGCCCTGTTCAGCGGTGCTGTGCCATGGCGGTGCTTGCCCTGTTCAGCGGTGCTGTGCCATGGCGGTGCTTGCCCTGTTCAGCGGTGCTTTGCCATGGCGGTGCTTGCCCTGTTCAGCGGTGCTTTGCCATGGCGGTGCTTGCCTTGTTCAGCGGTGCTTTGCCATGGCGGTCTCTGGACTGTTCAGCGGTGCTGTGCCATGGCGGTGCTTGCCCTGTTCAGCGGTGCTTTGCCATGGCGGTCTCTGGACTGTTCAGCGGTGCTGTGCCATGGCGGTGCTTGCCCTGTTCAGCAGTGCTTTGCTATGGCAGTCTCTGGACTGTTCAGCGGTGCTTTGCCATGGCGGTCTCTGGACTGTTCAGCGGTGCTTTGCCATGGCGGTTCAGGACTATTCAGCGGTGCTTTGCCATGGCGGTCTCTGGACTGTTCAGCGGTGCTTTGCCATGGCGGTCTCTGGACTGTTCAGCGGTGCTTTGCCAATAGCGGTTCAGGACTGTTCAGCGGTGCTGTGCTATGGCGGTCTCTGGACTGTTCAGTGATGCTTTGCCATGGCGGTCTCTGGAACGGGCATTGGTGTGTGGCATGACGATCCCTAGACTGGGCATTGGTGTGTGGCATGACGTTCCATGGACCGGGCATTGGTGTGTGGCATGACGATACCCAGACTGGGCATTGGTGTGTGGCATGACGTTCCCTCATAGCGCACCGGGGCTGTGGCAGCCAGGTCCCTCCTGGGCACTGACTCCGGCGGTGGTCTCCTGACCAGTGACGATACTTGGGCCCTCCTGGGCAATGACTTGGGCAGTGGTCTCCTGACCAGTGACGATACTTGGGCCCTCCTGGGCACTGACTCCGGCGGTGGTCTCCTGACCAGTGACAATACTTGGGCCCTCCTGGGCATTGCCAATGGCGGTGGTCTCCTGACCAGTGACAATACTTGGGCCCTCCTGGGCACTGACTCCGGCGGTGGTCTCCTGACCAGTGACGACGGTGCTGGCGTTGGCGTCTCAACCGCCGGGAATGATGCCGCCCTTCTCCGCCGTGAGACTCACAACAGGCTGGGCAGACTGCCTCTGGCCCTTCCCCACCTTTGGTGGAGTCACAGCTGACTTTCCAATCCCCTTGGGACCCCTGTGAGTTGTTTTCCCACCAGGAGTCTTCACACGGTCCCGTCGTCCACTTTCCAATTTCAGAGCCTTTACAGGGGGTGGGCTGCCAGTGCCTTGGCTCAGGGTCATACTGCCTGCCCTGGTGGCCGGTGCACTCCAAATACCTTGAACAGGCACCACTGGTATTGGAGGCTTTTTGGCTGAGGCGCTACGACGGGACTGATGAATTGGAGGGGGGGGGTGGGGGCAAAAAGGTCAACTTTACACAGGGACAGTTCCCGATGAACACTGGGATGGGTATTTGGAGGGGGTCTGGGAGTGGAGGAAGAGGAGGTGGTTGTAGGAGGTGTCACTTTAGGTGTTTTGGGTGCAGGTGCAGGTACTGGAGGCTGTCGTGAGGTGGATGGATATTGGGTGTGTGGGTGCCCACGTTTGTGTACTTTGGGAGGGGGCGTCACAGACACACTGGGAGAGGACACAGGGGACGTGTAAATGGCAGTGGAGGTGGTGAGTGCAGGTGAGTGGCTTGTGGTGCTGGGTGTCCTGGTGCGATACCTGGTTCCTGTAGATGTGGTGCATGCAGGTGTGTGTGAAGACGAGACTGGAAGGGAGGAGGGAGAAGAGGAGAGGGGGGACACAGTGGAGGCAGTGGATGTTGCTGTTATTTTATGTGGGTGAGGCTTGCGTGAGTGCCTGTGGTTGTGTGGTGCCTATGTTTGCTTGAGCTACTTGTGTGTGCTGACTTGTGTGCATGCAGGTCTGTAGGTGTGCTTGGGATGGGCTGGGGTACAGGGAATTGGGTCTGGGTGGAGGAGGTTGGAGGGGGGAGGCTAGACACAGGGACAATGGCTGCCATCAGTGCTGAGGCCAGAGATTGCAGGGTTCGCTGAAGGACAGCTTGACCAGAATGAATGCCCTCCAGGAATGCATTACCGTGTTGCAATTCTCGTTCTACACCCTGGATGGCATTCACAATGGTAGACTGCCCAACAGTGAGTGACCTGAGGAGGTGAATGGCCTCCTCACTGAGGGCAGCAGGGGTGACTGGGGCAGGGCCTGAGGTGCCTGGGGCGAAGGTGATGCCCACCCTCCTGGGTGAGCGGGCACAGGGCGAACGCTGAGGGGCTGCTGGGAGGGCGGTGCTGGTAGGGGAGGTGGTGGCTGTACCTGTAGAAGTGGGGTGCACAGATGGTGCCGCCACCACAAGGGAGCCCCCATCGGCGGACGAGTCCGTGTCGCTGCTTGGTGATCCGGTGGCCAACGTGAAGCTCCCCTCGCCCTCCGTCCCACTGGTGCATTCTGAGTCCGTGGTGTGGCCCTCCATGCCCATGTGGGATGCAGCTCCCTCGTGCTCCGGTGCCACTGTACCTCCGCCTGATGATGCTGATGCACAAAAGAACAGGGAGAGCACAAAAAGGTGGGGGAAAGACAGAAGAAGAACAGGTTGAGTGCATGGCATACCACTACAGTTGGCGTACAAGACAGACACAGCAGCCCCCTGCATTACGCCGTGCTACTGGCCTCTGCATATGCAATTCCTGGGATATGGCCTACATCGCTATCGTGGACATCTGCACACATGGATGCCACAGGGGCAACTATACCTGTACTTGGCACTGTACTGAGGTGGGGTAGAGTGCCACATGGGCTGCATTACAGAGGGGCCTAGTCTACGCATTTCTGGCTGGCCTAGGTACACCCACAGCCCTCCTCCCCCACCCAGACCCCTCTACTGCGCGCAAAGTCCGCAGAATGAGGTTGTACTCACCCCCTTGTGTCTGCTGTGATGCCCTCAAGCGCCCATCCAACTCCGGGTAGGCCACCGCCAGGATCCAGAACATCAGGGGAGTCATAGTGCGACGGGCACCCCTCCCACGTTGGGAGGCCATCCCCAGCTGAGACTCCACCGTTTTCTTGCTGCAGCGGCGAATGTCCTCCCATCTTTTCCGGCAGTGGGTGCCCTGTCTCTGGTGGGCCCCCAGGGTCCGGAAGTCCTTGGCGATGGCACGCCAAATGTCCCTCTTCTGGTGGGCGCTGACCTACATGACATGCACAAGGGAAGAAGAGAAGTCATTACCAACTGCACTGTCGATGTGAGTGTCCCCCCTCCCTACTCTAGCCATGTGGCCCATTCATTGACATGCATTAATGTTCCCTGAACTCTGCCCCCTTCCCTCTTCCACCCAGCCATCTCCACCCAGGCCTAGCCCATACAATGTGCTCCCTGTGTACTAACCTGTTGGTCTGGAGGACCGTAGAGTAGCGTGTACTGGGGGAGGACCCCGTCTACCAGTTTCTCCAACTCCTGAGCAGTGAAGGCAGGGGCCCTTTCCCCAGACGCAGCAGCCATCATCGCTTCCAGACCGAGGTCACAGCAGCACTTGCAGTGTAGGACCTCTCCTGTCGAAGGTCAGGTATCTAGTGATTGAACAGATAGAAAATGGCGGTGACGACCGCGGCGGTGACGTCCGCGGCATTGCGTATCATCACCGCCGGCGCACCTGTTCATTGGCTCCTGGGACCCATAGGGTCCTATGTGAACCAATGCAGCATTGCGCCGTGGTCTACGACCGCCTACCGCAACGGTGTGCAACGCCAGCGCAGTTACCCCACAATCCCATTGTCCCAGTGTAGAGGTCAGGCAGCCGCCATTTCAGGGGCCCACATGGCTTCATTTGATTCTGCGTCACACATAGCTAGGCCTACACTCAACACACATACAGGAAGGGTTTTGTGTGTGGTGTCGTCTTCTGTGTAACTGTGGGAACATACCTGGATGAAAATTGACTTTATCGCCGCTCTTGTCCTTCGTAGGCGCCGTCAGCTGGGACATGTGAGAAGATGGCGGAATCCTCCGGTGTACCGACCGCTGGTGGACCTGTTGACAGTGGAAGAGTGACATGTCATCGTCACCTACAGGTTTGACCGTGCCACAATCCAGGAACTATGTACCCAGTTGGAGCTAGACCTGATGTCACCAATCCGCCATCCCACTGGAATCCCCCTGACGTGCAGGTGCTGTCAGTGCTCCATTTCTTTGCAAGTGGCTCTTTTCAGACAACAGTGGCCATGGCATCAGGGATGTCCCAGCCTATGTTTTCCAACGTCTTGTCCAGAATGTTGTCTGCCCTGCTGAAACACGTAAGGAGATGCATCATTTTCCCTGAGGTGGAGGATTTGCCTTCAGTTAAAGGTGACTTCTATGCCCTTGGACATATCCCCAACGTCATAGGTGCCATTGATGGGACCCATGTAGCTCTGGCCCCCCCCCCACAGGAGTGAACAGGTGTACAGAAACAGGAAGAGTTATCATTCTATGAATGTACAGATGGTATGTTTGGCAGACCAGTACATCTCCCAGGTTAATGCTATGTTCCCTGGCTCTGTGCATGACGCCTACATCCTGCGGAATAGCAGCATCCCTGATATGATGGGTCAACTCCAGAGGCACCGTGTATGGCTATTAGGGGACTCTGGTTACCCCAACCTTTCCTGGCTACTGACCCCAGTGAGGAATCCCAGGGCAGAGGAACGCTACAATGAGGCCCATGGGCGGACATGGAGGGTGAATGAACGCACCTTCGGCCTCCTTAAGGCCAGGTTCAGGTGCCTCCATATGACAGGTGGTTCCCTATTCTACTCACCGAAGAAGGTGTGCCAGATCATCATCGCCTGCTCAATGCTTCATAATTTGGCTTTACGACGCCAGGTGCCTTTTCTGCAGGAGGATGGTCCAGATGGCGGTGTTGCGGCAGCTGTGGAGCCTGTGGAGCCTGGGGACAGTGATGAGGAGGAAGCTGAGGAAGAAGACAACGACAACAGGGAGTCAGTCATACAGCAATATTTCCAGTGACACACAGGTGAGAACTTTTTCAGATTTTACATTACATTCACCGTCACACGTCTTCCTCTTTCCTGTGTGTAATTACTTGGGATTATTTGGTAATTTAGTTGTTTCTTTCCATTACGGTTTCACAGGTGTGTTTACCAACGTGTGTCATCTACTTGCATCCTTCAAGGACGTTTGATGTGTGACATTGGTATGTTGCTTTTACATCTCACAACGCATTTTCACACTGTCATTGATATTACATTTTAACAAATCATAGACTGACTCCAGATTGTTTTGTGTTTCAAGGGTGTTTATTGCTGTGCTCAGAATTGGGAGGGGGTTGTTACATGGTGATGGGTGATGGCGGAGGAATGTCCATGGCAGAGTCCAGTCTATTAGTCTCACAGGTGCACTGCCCATCTGGGCATAGGAAGAGGAGCTGGGGCAGTTCAAGTATGGACAGGGTAGCAAAGTGGGGCAGTGGGAGGACAATCAGGGTGGTCTCATTTCCTGGCGGGGGTCTTGCCATCTTGCCCTGTCCTGTTCCTGGATCTCAGGGACCGCTTGCGGGGTGGTTGTCCGTCTGCAGGGGGTGGGGTGCTGGTGTGGTGGTCCTGTGGCGGGGCGTCCTGTCCACTAGCGCCGGCGGAGGTGGTGGGCAGTTCATCGACCTGGCTAGTGTCAGGGGCCCCTTGGAGTGCCATGGTGTCCCTCAGGGTCTGCTGTATGTCCTTCAGCACCCCTACGATGGTGCCCAAGGCAGAGCTGATGGTCCTGAGCTCCTCCCTGAACCCCAAATACTGGTCCTCCAGCAGGCGCTGGGTCTCCTGAAACTTGACCAGGACCGTGGCCATCGTCTCCTGGGAGTGGTGGTATGCTCCCATGATGGAGGTGAGGGCCTCGTAGAGAGTGGGTTCCCTTGGCCTGTCCGCCCCCTGTCGCACAGCAGCCCTCCCAGTTCCCCTGTGTTCCTGTGCCTCCGTCCCCTGGACCGTGTGCCCACTACCACTGCCCCCAGGTCCCTGTTGTTGTTGGGGTGGTGGGTTAGCCTGGGTTCCCTGTAGTGGTGGACACACCGCTGATTGACCTGTCCTGGGTAGGGAGGTTTGGGCCCGCTGGGTGGGTGCTGTGCTGGTGTTACCAGAGGGTGGAAGGTCAGTTTTGGGCTGTGCCTGTGCGAGGGGAACCGACTGTCCTGAGGCCCACGATGGTCCGGGCTGGTCATCAGGCTCCAGTAAGGCAGAGCTGCTATCGTCACTGTGGGCCTCTTCTGGGGGTGGAGTGGTGTTGTCTGGATGCACTGGTGTGGTGACGGTCCTTCGTGTTCCTGCAGGGGCATAAGAGCATGATTATTGCATGTGTGTGTGTCATAGTGTGCAATGAGTGGGTGACCGTGTACCCCAGTGCTAGCATTCCTGTGTGGGGGCTTGTGTGATGATGGTTAGGGGGTTGTTCTGGGTATGTGCAGTGGGCATGCTTAGGTGATAGGTGTCCATGCTTGGTTGTGTCATGCAGGGCTTGGTGTTGGGATGTGTAGTTTGTGTTATTAGTACATTAGTGAGGATTTGGGGTGATAGGGGATGGTGTGAGGGTGGGGATGTGTGATAGCATGCAGGTAGGGTGGGGGATATGTTAGTTAAGATTTGACTTACCAGTGTCCCATCCTCCACCAACTCCTCCGAGGCCCTCTGGATGCATGATGGTCAAGACTTAATCCTCCCATGTTGTTAGTTGTGGGGGAGGAGGTGGGGGTAAGCCGCCAGTCCGCTGAACCGCGATGTTGTGCCTGGAGACCGTTGAGCGCACCTTCCCCCGTAGGTCGTTCCACCTCTTCCTGATGTCCTCCCTATTTCTTGGGTGCTGTCCCACAGCGTTGACCCTGTCCACTATTCTTCGCCATAGCTCCATCTTCCTGGCTATTGATGTGTGCTGCACCTGTGAGCCAAATAGCTGTGGCTCTACCCGGACACCTGTGAGCCAAATAGCTGTGGCTCTACCCGGACAATTTCCTCCACCATGACCCTGAGCTCCTCCTCGGAAAAGCGGGGGTGTCTTTGGCGTGCCATGGGGTGGTGTGTGTGATGTGTGGGGCGGTGTGAGTGTTGATGTGTGTGGTGATGTGTCGTGGTGTGTGGTGTTTTGTGCGTGGATGTTGTGTAGGTGAGGGTGTTGTGTGCCTCTGCATGGTGGGATTGTCTGATCTGTGCTGTGTCTCTGGCCTTCGTGAATTATTTTTCGTCGGAGGGGTTTGTGGTTGATGTGGGTGTGTGTTTTATATTGCGTTGGGTGTGTGGGAGTGTTGTTTGTATGTGTGTCAGGTGTGTGTATTTCGAATTGTCCAATGTGGCGGTGTTTTGGAGATGTGTGTGTATTTTGAGTGCGGCGGTGTGTACCGGCAATGGAATACCGCGGTTGAAAGACCGCCGTGTGGATTCGTGGGTCGTGATAGCATGAGCGTGTTTCTGTTGGCGTGGAGGTGGAGGTTTTGTTATCGCCAGTTTATCACTGACCTTTGGTGTGGCGGACTTGTGTGGGTGTCTGAATTTCGGCGGTTTCCGAGATGTGTGTCATAATAGCTGTGGCGGAATTCCGCCGCCGCTGCGGTGTATTGGCGGTCTTCTGCACGGCGGTAAGCGCCTTTTACCGCCAATGTTGTAATGACCCCCTTGATGTTCAGATCGCTGACAATGTGTGCGATCATTTTATGGCAATCAAAAACTTTGATGTGTAGTGTTCCCTGAAGTACACACAATTATCCAAGCACCTTGAATTTCCTGCAGAGGTGTTAAATTCAAGATGTTACATTCTATGTGCATGTTAAGTTTTCAGTGCAATTCCTATTGTTTTCCAGGGAATATTTGTAGGAGGCTGGCCTGGCTTGTAGTGGGTACCAAGGGGTACTTACACTCTGTACCAGGTCCAGTTATCCCTTATTAGTGTAGAAGAGGTGTTTCTAGCAGCTTAGGCTGGTAGAAGGTAGCTATAGCAGAGCAGCTTAGGCTGAACTAGGAGACATGCAAAGCTCCCACTATACCACTGGTGTCATATGCACAATATCATAAGAAAACACAATACACAGATATACTAAAAATAAAGGTACTTTATTTTTATGACAATATGCCAAAAGTATCTCAGTGAGTACCCTCAGTATGAGGATGCCAAATATACACAAGATATATGTACACAATACCAAAAATATGCAGTAATAGCAAAAGGAAGTAATGCAAGCAATGTAAAGTTACAGTAGATTGCAATAGGAGCACATAGGTATGGGGGCAACACAAACCATATACTCCAAAAGTGGAATGCGAATAACGTATGGACCCCAAACCTATGTGAGCTTGTAGAGGGTCGCTGGGACTGTAAGAAAACAGTGAGGGTTAGAAAAATAGCCCACCCCAAGACCCTGAAAAGTAGGTGTAAAGTGCACCTATATTCCCCAGAGAGCGCAGAAGTCGTGATAGGGGAATTCTGCAAGGAAGAACAACACCAGCAATGCAACCAAAATGGATTTCCAGACAAGAGTACCTGTGAAACAAGGGGACCAAGTCCAAGAGTCGCGAAAAAGTCGAGATTGGGCAGATGCCCAGGAAATGCCAGCTGAGGGTGCAAAGAAGCTGCCACTGGATGGTAGAAGCTGTGGATTCTGCAAGAACGAAGAGGGCTAGAAACTTCCCCTTTGGAGTTTGGATGTCCCACGTCGTGAAGAAGCTTGCAGAGGTGTTCCCATGCAGAAAGACCGCAAACAAGCCTTGCTAGCTGCAAGGGTCACGGTTAGGGTTTTTGGATGCTGCTGTGGCCCAGGAGGGACCAGGATGTCACCACTTGCGTGAGGAGACAGAGGGCGTGCCCAGAAAGACAGGGAGCCCTCACAGAAGCAGGCAGCACCCGCAGAAGTGCCAGAACAGGCACTACAAAGAAGAGTGAACCAGAGCTCACCCAAAGTCACAAAAGGAGATCCCACGACGCCAGAGGACAACTCAGGAGGTTGTGCACTGCAGGTTAGAGTGTCGGGGACCCAGACTTGGCTGTGCACAAAGGAAATCCTGGAAGAGTGCACAGGAGCCGGAGCAGCTGCAAATCACGCGGTACCCATCAATGCAGTCTAGCGTGGGGAGGCAAGGACTTACCTCCACCAAACTTGGACTGGAGAGTCACTGGACTGTGGGAGTCACTTGGACAGAGTTGCTGAGTTCCAGGGACCACCCTCGTCGTGCTGAGAGGGGACCCAGAGGACCGGTGATGCAGTCTTTTGTTGCCTGCGGTTGCAGGGGGAAGATTCCGTCGACCCACAGGAGATTTCTTCTGAGCTTCTAGTGCAGAGAGGAGGCAGACTACCCCCACAGCATGCACCACCAGGAAAACAGTAGAGAAGGCGGCAGGATCAGCGATACAAGGTTGCAGTAGTCGTCTTTGCTACTTTGTTGCGGTTTTGCAGGCGTCCCGAGCAGTCAGCGGTCGATCCCTTGGCAGAGGGTGAAGAGAGAGATGCAGAGGAACTCTGATGAGCTCTTGCATTCGTTATCTAAAGAATTCCCCAAAGCAGAGACCCTAAATAGCCAGAAAAGGAGGTTTGGCTACCTAGGAAGGAGGATAGGCTAGCAACACAGGTAAGAGCCTATCAGGAGGAGTCTCGGACGTCACCTGCTGGCAGTGGCCACTCAGAGCAGTCCAGTGTGCCAGCAGCACCTCTGTTTCAAAGATGGCAGAGGTCTGGAGCACACTGGAGGAGCTCTGGGCCCCTTTCCTTTGTCCAGTTTTGCGCCAGAGCAGGGCTGGGGGATCCCTGAACCGGTGTAGACTGGCTTATGCAGAGATGGGCATCATCTGTGCCCATCAAAGCATTTCTAGAGGCTGGGGGAGGCTACTCCTCCCCAGCCCTGACACCTTTTTCCAAAGGGAGAGGGTGTAACACCCTCTCTCTGAGGAGGTCCTTTGTTCTGCCTTCCTGGGCCAAGCCTGGCTGGACCCCAGGAGGGCAGAAACCTGTCTGAGGGGTTGGCAGCAGCAGCAGCTGCAGTGAAACCCCGGGAAAGGCAGTTTGGCAGTACCTGGGTCTGTGCTAGAGACTCGGGCATCGGTGACAATTCCATGATCTTAGACATGTTACATGGCCATATTCGGAGTTACCATTGTGACGCTATACATAGGTAGTGACCTATGTATAGTGCACGCGCGTAATGGTGTCCCCGCACTCACAAAGTCCGGGGAATTTGCCCTGAACGATGTGGGGGCACCTTGGCTAGTGCCAGGGTGCCCACACACTAAGTAACTTAGCACCCAACCTTTACCAGGTAAAGGTTAGACATATAGGTGACTTATAAGTTACTTAAGTGCAGTGGTAAATGGCTGTGAAATAATGTGGACGTGGACGTTATTTCACTCAGGCTGCAGTGGCAGGCCTGTGTAAGAATTGTCAGAGCTCCCTATGGGTGGCAAAAGAAATGCTGCAGCCCATAGGGATCTCCTGGAACCCCAATACCCTGGGTACCTCAGTACCATATACTAGGGAATTATAAGGGTGTTCCAGTATGCCAATGTGAATTGGTGAAATTGGTCACTAGCCTGTTAGTGACAATTTGGAAAGCAAAGAGAGAGCATAACCACTGAGGTTCTGGTTAGCAGAGCCTCAGTGAGACAGTTAGTCATCACACAGGGAACACATACAGGGCACACTTATGAGCACTGGGGCCCTGGCTGGCAGGCAGGGTCCCAGTGACACATACACTAAAACAACATATATACAGTGAAATATGGGGGTAACATGCCAGGCAAGATGGTACTTTCCTACAATATTTGGATGGCCTTTTGTCCTCATATAATGAGGCAGTATTTGTTCTGGGACATAGTTCTAGAAGGTTCTTGTATTTCCTAGACAGTATGTTACAACTCATGAAAAGTCCAAATGAAACATTGTACTAACCATTCTTGATTCTTTTCCAGGTACCTAGATTTCTTGAAGCCTAATTAGAGTCTAGTTCTAGGCCATTCATGTTTCCTCAGTCTAAATGTTATTTCATGTTCCGAGTATCATTGAACTCTAGACTCAACAGAGTGTTATTTCATGTTCCGAGTATCACGGAACTCTAGACTCAACAGAGTGTTATTTCATGTTCCAAGTATCATTGAACTCTAGACTCAACTGAGTGTTATTTCATGTTCTGAGTATCACAGAACTCTAGACTCAATCTAAATGCGATTTTATTCTGATGTTGTGTTGTTTAACCTTTTGTTTCCTATAGGTCTCCTTCCCAGCTGTTCCCTTCCTAATCCCCTTTTCCCCACTTGGACTCTCTTAGACTCTGTGACATTCTAATCAGAGTATTGGAGCTGTCTTGTGGTGGACATGTTGGGAACGTGCGCAGACCCCGAGGATCTGGTGACTCTGACAGTCCTCCCCCAGTACACGCTACTCTACGGTCCACCAGACAAACAGGTGAATACACTGTGAGCATGCTGCATGGCCAATGCTTGTTTTGAGTTGTGTGGATGGAAGATACATGGGGGGGGCGGAGGCCTGCATGTGAGGATGGTGAGTGTATCTCCGTCAGGGCATGGGTGGAAATTGGTGGCCAATGAGTCTGACGGTCGGGACGGCTGTGTAATTTCCTTTGTTCCTGTACCTTTCCTCTAAGTCAGTGCCCACCAGAAGAAGGGTATTTGGCGTGCCATCGCCAAGGAAGTGCGGACCCTGGGGGTCTATCATAGACGCAGCACCCACTGCTGCAAGAGATGGGAGGACCTGCGCCAATGGAGCAAGAAGACGGCGGAGGCACAGCTGGGGCTGGCCTCCCAACGTGGAAGGGGTGTCCGTCGCACCATGACCCCCCTGATGTTCCGGATCCTGGCGGTGGCATATCCGGAGTTGGATGGGCGCTTGAGGCCATCACAGCAGCCACAAGGGGGTGAGTACGGTGTCATTATGCTGACTCTGCGCGCCTTACTAATTGTCTGTGTGGGGGATGTGGGCTGTGGATTCCCCTAGGCCAGGGAGGACTTGGTAGGGTAGGTCCCTTGTTGGGCAGGGTCAGAGGCACTCCAACCCCAATATTTTTAGTGGCCATCTACTACTGGACAGGCTCCTGTGGGTTCCAGGTGTGCAGCAAATGGTGTTAATCATAGTACCCCATGGGCTGATGACTTTCCTACTAACTACTAGTGCATGGCCTAGTGCATAGGACTGCTCCCTGTGTGATGTGTCCACCAACGGTAGTCGTGTTGCTGGCATGGACCATGTGTGTTTTCTGTTTTTCCCCCATTCTTGTTTTGTCACCCTATCCTTGTGTGCATTAGCATCATCTGGCGGAAGAGCTGAGGCACCGGTGACGGAGGGAGCTGCATCCCACATGGCCCTGGAGGGTGAAGGCACCAGTGGGACGGAGAGCGAGGGGAGCTCCACGACAGGGGCAGGAGGGGATACCAGTGACAGTGACTCCTCCTCTGATGGAAGCTCCCTGGCGGTGGCAGACACCTCTGTGCCCACACCAACAACAGGTACAGCCGCTACCCCCCCTACCAGCACCGCCCTCCCAGCAGCCCCTCAGTGTGTTTCCCATGCCCACTCACCCATGAGGGTGGGCATCTCATTCGCCCCAGGCACCTCAGGCCCTGCCCCAGTCAGCCCTGCTGCCCTCAGTGAGGAGGCTTTTCACCTCCTGAGATCCCTCACTGTTGGGCAATCAACCATTCTGAATGCCATTGAGGGTGTCGAGAGGCATTTGCAGCAAACAAATTCATTCTGGGGTGGCGGCCCAACAGAGAGCATTTCAGGCTCTGGCCTCAGCACTGTTGGCAGCCATTGCCCCTGTGTCCAGCCTCCCCCCTCCAACTTCCACTACCCAGACCCAATCCCCTGTACCTCAGCCTATCCCAAGTACACCATCAGACCAGCATGCACACACATCAACACACAAAAGTGGCTCTGGCAAACATAAGCACCACACATCCCACAGGCACCCACACATACATACCAACATCCACTTCCTCCACTGTGTCCCCCTCCTCCACGTCCTCCACCTCCCTCCCAGTCTCGCCTCCAATCACACCTGCATGCACTACATCATCAGCCACTGCCTCCATCACCTGCACGTCCTTCACTACACACCGCTCATGTGCAGTCACCACCCCCACTACCATTCACACGTCCCCTGTGTCCTCTCCCAGTGTGTCTGTAAGCCCTCCTCCCAAAGTACACAAATGCAGGCACACACCCACTCAACAGCCAGCCACCTAACAACAGCCTCCAATCCATGCACCTTCACCCAAACTCAGCAGACGTACACCTCCTACAACTACTCCCTCTTCCTCCACTCCCACACCCCCTCCATCCTCCTGTCCCAGTGTGACAAAAAAACTTTTCCTAGCAAACATTAACTTCTTCCCTACACCTCCCCCTGTCCTCCCCCTAGGGCCAGGATGTCTAGATCCCAGCCCAGCACCTCAGCCACCAAATCTACATCTGCTGTGGACCCAGCTACTCCAGTACGGTCTAAGGGGGCACCCATCAGAGCTGCCAGTGTACCACCAACAGAAAAGAAGGACGACCCTATTCTACCACCTGCAAAGGTCAAAAAGGGGCCTGCTTCCAGCAGGGGACAGTCACTCCACCCACCCAGCAAGGCCTCACCCAAACACCGAGTGGACAGTGCCAAGGTCCCTGCAGCGACTGTCAGGATTGGGAAGGGCCACAAGCCAAAGGGCACATCACCTCTGGGCACGATGTCTCCTGGTGAGGGGCTGGTGACCACCATATCATCAGGGATACCCTTCACATGCACCCCAGTCACCACTGCCGCTCCGACCGCCACCTGCACCGCCACCTGCACCGCAGATGCCACAACATCAGTCTGCAGCATCCTCCCCAAGGATCAGCCATCCGAGGTTACCGGAGACGGTATGGTGTCTTCATCCACCACAACAGTCACTTGCACCACGGCCAGCACAGGCAGCATCTCCACCGCAGCCACCGGCACCTGCACTACCATCAGCACCACCACGTGCACAGCCGATGACACTCTGTCGGACGTCAGCCCCATCCCCAGTGTGCAGCCGTCAAGGTCTTCAGGTGACGTCCTGGACCCTGGACACGCCACTTGAGACACCACCTCCAGCACTGACACGAACCAGCAATTGGCAGCCTAAGTCGCCGCAGGATGGAGTATGGCTCTGCCTCCATGGAGTATCATGCTACATATTCCAGGTACATCGCGTGGCTGAAACACTCTAGTGAGACGAAGTGAGCTACCACACCCCAGGTGCAGCATCACTGGACACAAAGCCCCCTCCAGAATCAATGGAGAAGCCATCCACTCAGCCCCTCCTTGGCAGGATGAATCACACTGGGCAGAAGGCCCCCTCCAGAACCAGTGGGGAAGCCATCCACTCAGCCCCTCCTTGGCAGGATGAAGCACACTGGGCACAAGGCCCCCTCCAGAACCAGTGGAGAAGCCATCCACTTGAGAGACTGTGGCTTTGTACTCCCCAGGACCAAGCATTGGGCATGGAGCCCCCTCGAGGAGCAGTGGCGTCATACCATCATCCGGCTCAGGTGATTCCCCTCCCACCCCCCTGAGGTGCCTGCTTTTTTATCAACCTGATGCCCCTGCACTGTTCTCCCCGTTTTGAGGCAGGTGTCATGTGTGGGCTTTGCCCATGCTTTTTTGGACCACTGGTCCTCGGACATTTCATGGGACAATGTACGGACTTGTGTACTTGCTGTAAATATTTATGTACACTGTTTATTAGCTGTTCTCATGGTCTTACTAATTGTTAGAATATTACTCTAGTTCAACTCATTTTGTTTTGTCCTTGTGTTCTTCCAGGGGATGTCGGGGTGTATCTGTGATGTTATTGGATATGTGTGTGTATGTGTGTGTTGTTGTGGATGGGGGTGGGGGTGTTGCGTGTCGCGTGTGTGTGTCACTCTCTTTTCCCTCCTCCCCTCCCCTGTGTGCTAGGTGCAGTACTCACCATCGTTGTCGCCGCCACCGCATTCTTTCCACTTCGTGGTGTATTAATAGATACAACAACATGGGTAGGATCTGCAATTTGGGCACCATGGAGTCCTGGTTCTTCGTTGAGTGTCAAAGGGTGAGTGGTTTCCCTTCTGTGTTCTGTTTCCACCGTGCTTTTGATGGCGTTGGTACCGCCCCGGAAAAGCTGGCGGATTGGTGCCTTGTAATAGTGTGGGCAGTACATTGTCTTCCGCCTGTCTGTTGGCGGTTACCGCTGCGGTGTTTGTTGCTACCGCCGTGGTGGTCGGAGTGTTAAAGTGGCTCTCTGTGTTGGTGGTTTCCGCCATGGTTGTGATCCCAATTTTTTTACCACCTGCCTGTTGGCGGCATCACCGCAGCTTTAACACTGACCACCAGGGTTGTAATGAGGGCCTGTGAGTTTTTCAATCCTCTACAGTTTCAAGATTTTGACTTGGGGCAAATTGGTCCATACCACATTTGAGAACCCACAATTGGATTAGAAAGGGCATTCTAAAGGATGAGAGAGTTGGACCATAGGAACACTTTTTCTTGAAGCAGTATATCCAAAACCTTCTCCTCCCAAGACGTGAAAGTAGGGGGAGGAGGCAGGGGCCCATCTCCAGCCTTCATTACTGCCAGCTGGTACCTGGATCCCATGGACCGTACCTTCCCTCTGAGGTCATTTCACCTCTTCCCGATTTCCTGCAGAATTGACCTTGTCGACTATTCTTTGCCACAGCTCAATTTTCTTGGCAATTGATGTTGATTGGACCTGTGCTCCAAGCAGGTGTGGCTCTACCCTGACAATTTTGTCATCATGAACCTCAACTCATCATATGTGAAACGTGGGTGTTTTTGTGGGGACATTGTAGTGGTGGTGAAGACAGTATGGTAGTGTTCAAAGAAAAAGGCTGCAGAAAAAGGTAAATGGTGATGTGTAGGTGGTGTGATGTGAGTGGGTGACGGTTGTTAGGGATTATGTGTAGTGGTAAAATGTGTGTTGTGTATGTTGTGCAGGTGTGGAATGTGTGCATGGTGAAATGTATATGGATGCCTATTGTTTGTTTTTCTATATCTGAGAAAGATTGTGCTTGTCTCTGGCTGTGTGTGGAGTTCTGTTTGCAACGGATTGTGGGTTGTGCAGGGCTGTGTTTAATAGTGTAGTATGTAGGTGTGTGGATATGTGTCAGGCGTGGGGTATTCAAACTATCCAATGTGGTGTGGTGTTCTGTGTGATATGAGTACAGATATAAAAACAGTGTTTGCTCTTAATAAGGCGGTTGTATGATCCCAAAAGACCACCAAACTCGTAATAACCCCCTTTATCTTGATTTGTTGTGTGGGAATTTAGGTCATAACATCCAATGTTTTTTTCCATCAAACAAAAATTCTTATGCTATCATGACACATCCATGTTCATCGCAATATCCCAAAGATCTTTAAGTAACCAACTATAATTTTGAAGGCCATTTCATGTTTAATCTTTATAGAGCCATGTTTTCTTTCAAATTTAACCTTGCCAACGTTTATGACTTATATGAGTACAACTTCATGGTTCCTTTGAGGGAAGTCTCATTGCTTATGAAGATAATTCCTTGGCTTTTGTGAACATAATTAATGGCTCCTATGATACCATTCTGAGGCAGTGACACAGCCTACATAAATGTTATTCTCTCATATGGATTGCTTGCATCAGCTGTGATATTGCAATTTTATGTTTATGTGTGAGAAAATCCATGACTATTGGATTCCATTTCTGGATGTAAATGGAGCAATTTGAAGCTAATAGGAAAAAATGCTCTGGCTATTATTGGTTGATTTCATGAATCTTGCTAATGTAATCAATGGTTAATGTGGGTGCCATTTGGAACAAGCATTTGCAAAGCCAATAGGTCTCACGATTTGGACCCATTGGCTTTGCCAATGTTGTCTACAGATGAAGTGGAACATAGGCAAAAATCACTTTTGCTGATGCTGTGGAGCTTTGTCTAACAAAACAAAGAAATAAATTTAGATAACCCAGCAGCTGGCCATGTGATTTTGTAGGCATGTGCGCTGACTACAAAATAATGTGGGCACCATTTTCCAGGATGGATCAGAAAGTACAAAACACTGAAATTCCACTAGCATGAAAAGATTGCTTCTTTTTTTTTTTTTTACAGTGAAGGGACCCATATCAGTTTGCTGCCTTGCCATCCAAATGAATTCAAATATTTTAAAAAGGACTATGGGGGCTGATGGTCAATGGGAAGCAGGTGAGGAGAGTAGATGATGGAGCAGTTGAAGGAATAATATAATAAGCAGTGACAACACAGACAGGTCTCACCTTAGGACATATTGGCTTTGTCCATGTTTAGATCCCTGTGGTACACATGACAAAAAATAGAAATAAAGGGGCTCATGACGCTGGCGGTCTCCCCATCAGACCCGATACAAGGTTTCCACTGGGCTGACTGGCTGACCAGCAGAAACCAAGGTTTCTGGCAGTCAGCTCAGTGGAAACTGTGCAGCAGCATTGGTCTCGGCTCCACACAGAGCCGAGGCCAATGCCATTGCACGCAGTGCAGACAGTGTGCATTCTGATGACACTGGGCAGGGGGACCCCTCCACTGTCCATGTCACTGTGATGAGCCGTGCAGGGACCATACTTTGGTCCCCGGTACTGGCTTTCCACCAGCCTTTTCATGGAAGGGTCCCTGCCATGAAAATGCTGGCAGAAAATGGGGTTGTAATTAGCCAGGCGGTGCTGAGTTCAGCGCTGCCATGGCTGGTTACAAACCTGACCACAGGGATCCATGATCTTGGAGGTGGTGGCAGTTCCACGGCAGTCTGAGCGCCAGGGTTGTAATCTGGCGGTCAGACCCGGGGAGTCCGGTGGTCTGACTGCCACTGCAGGTTTGGAGGTCCTCGGACTGGAAAACTTGTGTTAGGGCCCAAAGTCTATGACATGGCCAGCTGAATCCTTTTGCAGGCTTGTGGACCAGCTACATGGGCACCTACTAAATGACCTGAGCATTTTTTTAAATATTTTTCTTTTTGTTTATTGGTCCAAGTTAGATCAGTAAAACTAAAAGGACAAAAAGGGAAAAAAGGGCCACAAGTGGGTTGGGTCCCCAGGTTGGGAGGAAGCAATGTGGGTAGGGGAGGCAACACAG